>NC_089505.1:298617441-298927580 GCF_036850995.1 Saccopteryx leptura
TCTTTTGTACCTAAAAATTACTTCCTAGAAGTGATTTTTATATTTCTTAGGGGCTTTTGTGTTTCTATCCACACTTGTACGAAGCATACTGTTCCTGCTGGAGGCCATGCATTTTCTATTTAAACAATTACTTATTTTCGTATGTCACTCATGAGTTTATCCATTGCCTTAGAGATATGCATTTTCCTGTGCTTTTGAGCATTATTAGAAGATACATTCTACTTTTGATAATGGTAGCCTTGTGTTTGAGTCACAGAAAGCTATTATTCTTACAATTTTTCAATAGCATGTAGATTTGGTGGCAGAGGCTAGAATTTTGAGATGTAAATATACTACTGTTTTACTACATTCAAACCACACTACCTATGTCATTAAAATTGACCAGTGACGTGTGTTGCTCACTTTTCAAAATCATGTAGCTTTAAGCCATTGTTATAGTATATAACACTGGTCAGAAAAGCATGAAATGTTGCTTTTATTGAAACTCCCACTAATTTCACTGTACATACAGCTTCACTCTTTTACTTCTTTATTGCCCTCTGCTGGTCGGCTCTTCGATCTGCATATTTGGAGGTCTGGGATGGTATATTTTTAGGGAGGTAAGTGGATATTCAGCTTCTCAGGTACAAACAAAGCAGTAGGTGATGGAAAACACTGAGATTTATCAAAGAGACTAAGGAGGTCAATAATTTGTTAAGAGTTTTCAAAAATACACAATATTTATTTTCTGTTTATCCATCATATTTCCTGAAAAGAAGATATAAATCCTTGTTTTCTTTGGAATAAAAGAACAATAATTGAAGATTTTCTTTATTCGGACCAAATACCTTCTCTGAAGTCACAAAGCAGTGGTTGGACTTTCCCAATGGTTCTTTTAGAAATAAAGCTCCACAAATAATTTCAAATTTTAATTTGATTTTACCTTCACTTTAAGTATCTGTATCTACATTGACTTAAATGTTGTGCTCTATCGTTTCAGGGACTCCCTAGTCCATATGTTCTTCCTCCTTCCACGCATAATACATACGGAGGGCCTGACGTCAGCCAGGGAGCTCCGTGCGACATTGTGATGCTGGGAAGCTTGATGCTGACTGAGCAGGGGATATTGCCGCCACGTGTTGATATGTTCTTCTAGGGAGTGTGGAAGATGGTGGACGGGGGGAGTTCAGGCTTATTTCCGTGCTCCACAATTTTCTCTGTAATCTGTCAGCCCTCGGTATTAGAAATACTGTCCTTTGACTGAAAGGGTTTTGAGATGGTAAATGTTTTCTTTTTTTAAATACTTCTTTTTTTAAAAAAAGATTTTATTTATTCATTGTAGAAAGGAGAGAGAGAGAGAGAAAGAGAAGGAGCAGGAAGCATCAACTCCCATATGTGCCTTGACCAAGCAAGCTCAGGGTTTCTAACCGGTGACCTCAGAGTTCCAGGTGGATGCTTTATCCACTGCAGGATAAAGGTCTGGAGAGACATGAAATGTTTTCTATTAAAATGCAAGTATTTATGAAGTCTGTGAAAGATAGGGCATGGTACCTCTTCCTTAGCTAGTATAGCTGAATTTCTTTTCCTTTTTTTCTTTTTGTGACAGAGAGAGAGAGAGAGACAGACAGACAGACAAAGATGGAGTGGGACAGATAGGGACAAACAGACAGGAAGAATAGAGATGAGAAGCAGCAATTCTTAGTTGTTCATTGATTGCTTTCTCATATGTGCCTTGACTAAGGGGCTACAGCAGAACGAGTGGCCCCTTGCTCAAGCCAGTGACCTTGGGTTCAAGCCAGCAACCTTGAGCTTCAAGCCAGTGACCTTTGGGCTCAAGCCAGCAACCATAGGGTCATGTTTATGATCTCATGCTCAAGCCAGAGACCCCATGCTCAAGCTGGTGAGTCCACGCTAAACCAGATGAGCCCACGCTCAAATTGATGACCTTGAGGGTTTTGAAACTGGGTCCTCTGTGTCCCAGTCTGATGCTCCATCCATTGTGCTCCTGCCTGGTCAGGCTAAGCTGAATTTCAACAGAGCGTATCGGGGACTCTATGTATGTGTGCACATGTGTGCATGCATGTGTGTACATATGTATGTATACATGCACGTGTGTGTAAGCCCACTAAGGCTACAAAAGAGACCCTGGACAAGAAAGACTGGTAGTATATGAAATGGGAAAGAGTATAAAAGATAAACCTCACCTACTTCATTTACCACTTGGCCTGGGGTTGTCTTCTTTCTACACCCCTTTGCTGATCGATTTACTAAGTGCCCCGTGTCCCTAGGCACCTCTGTAAATCTTTCAGGCCCATCACTAGCCCAGGTGCAGGCAATGGAGCCCTGTGGTTTTGCCCATGCTGTCATCTTTTCTCTCAGAGTCTTTCTCTGAGCCATGTAGTGGAATAGATGCTTTGGTGAAAATTTGTATTCATTTGTTAAATACTAGAAACTACTCTTACTGTTTAAAGAGACAGAGTATTTTAAGTCAATGGTAGGACTGCTCCAGCTTCCACCTGACAGAGATACTTCGGGACAGACAGGTCTTGCAATATCCCTTAAAAAACAGAGTACAAAGCTACTGAGAGATTCTAGGGCCAATCTTACAGAGAGGAAATTGGGAAGAGATATCCTGGAATCTGTCATGCTTGGCTTATCCCCTTACAGACACCAAATAGCTCTCATCCTGAAGTCAAAAGGAAAAATAATACTGGAACAAAGTCTATGTTTAAAGTCTGTGTCTTATTTTAATCCTCCCCTGGCACATAGTAGGTAACTAGCTGTTCATTCTTCTTGTGAGAAATATTAAATGTCTCAAAGATGCTTCATTCATAGCAGTCATAAACTTTCCACTTTTCTTTTGGTGTCAGGATCGATGATGAGAAGTTAGGACACTCCTGGTCCGCGCTCAGTTTTCTCATTTGAGAACTGCAGAGAGTAGCACTTAGAGGGGAAAAGTTGCCAAGAGGACGAGAGCTGAATAAAGGCATTTGTGCTATTCTTCCTCACAGTGTCATTTATTGGTTTCTAGCGGCTAACTCTGAAGAGCTGACTTAGGCTGCCCAGAATCTGTCACAAGGTGCACAGCTGTGCCACCCTGCCCCGGCCCTACAGAGAGGACAGAATGGCCCGGCTGTGTGGGCACAGCTCATGCCCTCCACCCGCCTGGGTCCTGTTCAGGGTAGTGGCTCTCCTCCACCAGTGTCACCCTGCTCCATCAACAGATTCCTCCAGCTTTAGGGACATGTGATCGACACGTAACATTGTGTAATCAATTCTAGGTGTACAGGGTGATGACTTCATGCATGTGTATATTGAGAAATGGTTATTAAAATGTAGTTCAAACATCTATTACTTCATAGAATTACTGTTTCTGTATGTGTGTTGAGAACATTAAAAATCTTCGTAATATTCAATTATGTAATATGTGTGTGTTGTTAATGAAAGTCACCATGCTGCACATTAGCTCCCTGGAACATACTCCACTTATTACTGGAAGTGTGTACATTTTGAACAACACCTCCCTGTTTCCTCCACCCTCCAGCCTCTGGCATCCTCCACTCTACCCTCTGTTTCTCTGAGTTCAGCTTACTTGAGATTCTACCTATAAGCGAGATCATGCTGTATTTGCCTTTTTCTGTCTGATTTATTTCACTTAGCATTATACCCTTGGGCTTTACCCATGTTGTCACAAATGGCAAGATTTCCTTTTTTATGATTGAGTAATATTCCCATATATATATATTACATTTTTTATTCTATATATTTCTATATGTAATATATATATTACATTTTCTTTATCCATCTGTCCATGCACTAATAGACACTATAATAACTGGAACTTGGTCAGTTTCTACAGTGGCTAAGAAAGAGCAGACAAGAGCTGGTTGTTGTTACCATGGAGACAAGGTTCTGATGGGAGAGTAGATGCTGGCTGTGGATTAGTTTACTCCCCACAGGCAGAAGGCTGTACCTTGGGAGTACCTGTTTTGACTATGGATGAAATAAATCCAATAATTGATTCCTGTGTGGCCGACCCAGAGAGTACTCATCTGTTTTAGTTGTCACACCAGATATAAAGTGGAAACGAGTGGGAAGGGAGGCCTCTGAGGGAAAACTGTCATCACAAAACCCATTTTTATTATTCTGTGGAAGGGAGAATGTACCAGCTGAACTTCACAACCTCAAATCAAGCAATGACATCGAGCACCTCAGTAGGATGTAAGTGCAGCAGAAAAAATACCAGCAGAGAGCAGAGGAGAGAGAAGTTCCATTCTGTATGGAAAGAAATAGCTCAAATGATCTCAAAAGCCTCCTAAAAACAAGCCTGGATTTCCACATTGTGTAATAATTAATATTCATAAACCTTGATTCTTAAGAAAGAATAAAACTGTACCTTTTGCTTTCTTCTAGAAAGTGATGGAACAGTAACTATATTTGAGAAATTTTGATAAATATAAAGATTTAGTACACTTAAATATGTGGTCTAATTCTTAAAAAAATCTTTCTCACAGAATATATTATTTCTGGATGAAATAGGAGGAAATAATGCTAAGGGGTGAAGAAGATATTAGTTATACAAATTCAATCTTTTCTCCTTGTTTCACCTGAATATATTTTTCCAAACCTACAGAAGTAGTAAAATTGTGCATCTTAAGTTTGAATAAAAGGTTTTCTAGACACATTTCACATATATACCTGCAATTTGATGTCCACAGAGTTATTTAAACTGCTGATGAGGTCGCTTGCCTAAGCTGAAACCCCTCTGCACAAAGCCCCAAAGCCTTTGAAGAAGCTAACCACTGTGTAGCCGGCTTGTTTGTTCTGTGAGTAACCTGGTCACAAGAATAAACTATATTCTTCTTCTAACCTTGCTGTCTGTACTCATCATGCTTATCTGGAAATCACTATCCTGAAACTAGGGAAGGGAGTGGGGCTTGGGAAGATGAATGAGACAAAGGATTCCACTAGGGTCTCTTTGCAGAATCTCAAAGGCCAGGTGGCAGGTTCATTTTCATTGTCTCTAAAAAGAGAGTAGAGAGAGAGAGAGAGAGAGAGAGAGAGCTGGTGGTTTCATAGTCCAGTTTGGAGTTCAAATCCCAGTGCTGGTGCACTCTGCATCCTAGTCCGCTGTGAGTGAATCCCTCAACGGGCATTTCTCAGCATGTAGCCAGGGATTTCCTCATTTTAATCTTGTTTGGTCCTAGTGGAGTAAGATTAATGAGGAATTTTGAGGCTGTTAAATTGTGCTAAAGGACTTGATTTTGTAATGATACCAAACCTTGGGGAATAAACAAAGGAGAGATGGGTGAATTCTTGACAAATTACAACAGTCCTAATTGTTTTGTAAGCAAAACCAAGGAGTGGATCAGTTGAGAATCTGAATGAATACTTTGTAGCTCATCTATTTCTATTAGAACTTTAGGCAAGATAAAAAAGTTAATTATAAAATATTATTTTGTACAAAATTTGCTTTAACCCTTCCCTGAATTATGAATTTAAATAGTGACCAGTTTACAAGTACCTGTTCACAATCAATAAATTTGGATAACTCATTTTATAGTCTGGAATTTCCAGTGCCATCTTTATTCTCCTACTTATATTCTATTTCATATATATATATATATATATATATATATATATTTTACTAGTAGTAGTTATAGTATCATTGTTATTATTTAGTTAGAATAGAGTTGTTTCTACAATTTCTTATGGTCAAACATATACCAAGCAACACAAATTTTGAAAGCATTATGTTGGGGATGGAGAGATCAAAAGTAAATTTAATGTTGATAATTCTGGTCACTGCCCTTAAAGGAACGTGTGGCCCATTTGAAAAGAAGGGATATAGACAATAATCTGAGGGATTAAATAAATATATGGGGTTGAGTGCAGAGGTGCCAGAGAGGATGTGGAGTGTAGAGGAAGCGAGCTACAAAGAACCCCATTTCCAATCCTGGTTTAATGATTTATAGATCTGCCCACACCTTTTCATAACAGTACAGACACAGTGAACAAGAAGGGAAAATACACTTCCGTGGCCAAAACAGATTCAGTATCATTTCCACCTAGATGATTACTTCTAGGCTTGGAGGATACAATTCAAATGCTATCTCTAAATAGTCAATTTACTTTAATTCTGAAAATGCAGAAAGGAAATTTTGCTGCAATAATATTCACAACAGTTAACAACTGGTGTTTGGAGAAAATACATTTTATTTATTTATTTATTTTGTCTTATATTGACCTTATAGCATCTTCCCCAGACCTCGGACCAGCATGTGCGTTCTTTGTTGTATTCTTCTCGGTAAGACTGACCAACTTTGTTATTGTTCTTGTTGATTTCACCACCAGACCCTCAGAGCTATCTGGGTGTCAGAGTTTTAGAATCAGATGGTATGGGTGGGAGGCAGAATTGTGAATAGGATACTTGGCCAGAGAGGAAGCCTCCTGACTTAGAATGGCTTTCTCCCTTTTGTGAGCTCAGAAGAGAAAATCTCAACCCATCTTCTTTATAGAACAATGTTTTAGTACAGAAAATTTCAAACATCTACAGAGATAGAAAAACGTAGAAACTTTTATTGATTGGTCTCATCAAATATCAATTGCTGGTCAATTTATTTTCTCTACAACCTCTCCCATGACAACCACAATCATTCCCAGCAATTTTGAAGCAAGGGCCAGGTTTCTTTTTCTCAGTAAAAAAAAAAATTGTAGGTATATTTCTAAAATATAAGAACTGTTTTTTTAAACCCAATGGTAGAGTCATCCTCACACATCCCCAAAATAACAGTGATTTCTTACTATCAACAAATATCCAGTCGGTTTACATTTCCTTGTTTGTCCTCTGAATATATTTTTAATAACCATTATTTATTTCATTAATGAATGTTACACAACTTCTTTTCATCTATAGGTTTAACAGATGTCCATTGTCCTTATTTTCTGGCACTTATTTATTTGTCATCGGATCCAAAGCACTTTCCCTGTAGGGTTCCCAACTGTCTGCATTATGCTCCCTGCAACCCCTTCATGCTTGCACATTTATCATGCTCCTGTGACCCATGTACTTACATCCAACTGGTAGGTAGATCTAGAGGACTGACGAAACTTAGGTTTGATTTTTCTGCAAGTCTACTTCCTAGGTGATCTCAATTAATCCCAGAAGGAGCTATTAAGTGTCTGCTGTTCTCACCGTGATTTTGCAGCCATTCCTGATCAGTGCCTCCAACCACTAATGTATGATGGGTACTAAGAAGTAGTGATATTCTACTAATTGTAATTTTATTCATTTATTAGCTGGACTATTCCTCTCATCAACTGTTTGGTTGCTCTGAGTTACGTTCTAATTTGGAAAGGCAGAATAAATGTATCTTTTATTTATTTATTTTATATTTTTGAGAGAGACAGAGAGAGTGAGAAAGAGGGACAGACAGACAGACAGGAAGGGAGAGAGATAAGAAGCGTCAATTCTTTGTTGTGGCTCCTTAGTCTCCTTAGTTGTTCATTGATTGATTTCTCATATATGCCTTGACTGGGGGACTCCAGCAGAACAAGTGACCTCTTGCTCAAGCCAGAGACCTTGGGCTTAAGCCAGTGACCTTTGGGCTCAAGCCAGTGACCATGAGGTCATATCTATGATCCCATTCTCAAGCCTGCAACCCTTTGCTCAAGCTGGTGAGCCTGTGCTCAAGCCAGATGAGCCCTTGCTCAAGGTGGAAACCTTGAATCTGGGCCCTCAGCATCCCAGCCTAATGCTCTATCCACTGTGCCACTGCCTGGTCAGGCAGCATTTACTATTTTATTGACCAGTTTTATAGGGGTGGGGAATAGAAAAAGAAAAAGAAAATTCCAGAGTATCTTCCAAATATGATCAGTTATTATTTTATTTCTTTGTTGTAGTTTTTGTTGAGGTTATTACAGTTATTTGTATACAGATTGTCCCTTCTTAATTTCATGGCTCCTCTTCAAGTTCCCTGAGTCTCTTTGACACATGCACAGTAGTCTTTGGTAGGCTTTCCCTCTCTCTGGTAGGACAAGATGGGCAGGAACATTGTGTTCACTGCCTGTGCTAGATCTGAAATCAGTCGTTTCTCCAAGGAGACCTTATCCATTATGTTGTTCGAACTTGTGTTCCTTCTAGTTTAACCTACATTCTAGAAATGATTTTTTAAAACAAATTATTTCCTGAGTTGTTTTTTTCCTTTCACTTTTGCAAACCTTCTCATTCTCTAGTCATTTCATTTCTGAGTTTTAAAAACTATATATTTTTTAAAAAACCAGTTTCTGTCACTTTTTACATTCCTTTTATGTTTATTGAAATATCAGGTAGCAGCTTTCATTTGTTTTTGAGCCTATTTTTCTGTCAGGCTTTCGGGGTCTGCTGGGACCCTCTCCTCAGCCTTATTTTCCTGCTCAACTGTTTGTGGGTTTGACTGGTATAGCCTCCTATTGCATGTATGTAAATGAGAAAGCTTTTCTTTGAGAGAAAAGGGGAGATGGAATTCCTTCTCTAGCTTCCCCCTCCAGGCTCACCGTCTTCTATTGTTTTCATGATAAGATTTAAAAAATGACTTTATAAATTCTAAAATCTTCCTCCTCTGCCCTTCCACTTCCATTTATTGGGACCTCATCTCTCATGTTTCTGCTAGCTATGGGGATTTGTCCTGGAAGGTGCCTTGGTGTGTGGGAGGCATCAGGGTTTCACAGGCTCAGAGCACCTCCGCATTCTCAGGCCCACCTGTGGCCCGGGGCCTGCAGCATGCATGCCCATGTCAGCTGCTGCGCTCTGGGAGTTTTGATGATTGACTTAGGGTCCTGTCTCTCCTGCAAGATAAAGTCACCTTTCTTTCCCTCGATTTCCTCCTACAGGAAAAGATACAGGTCTTTTTGCTGTTGTTCATTTGTACCTACTTTGTTGTATGTGCAATTCACGTGGACACCTCGTTATAGATGTTTGTGGGTTTTTGGGCTTTCTATCCTAGCTGATTCTCTCTCTCTCTCTCTCTCTCTCTCTCTCTCTCTCTCTCTGTGTGTGTCTTTGGGGAGGGGTGGAGGAGTATTCAGAAATAAAAACCTCTGCAGCTACCACCATTTTCTTAGAAATCTCTGCCATTCCTATTTAAAACAAAATTGTAGGAATCATTATCGCAGTCATCATTACAGGTGTGTCTCCTTTCCCGCAGCTTCTGCTTCAGCCTGCCGGATGCCTGGGTAGTCCCTAACTCGGGGCTCTCTGTACAGCTCCCTCTGCTCCACGGCAGCTGTGTGCCCTACTGAGACTTTTTATCTACTGCAATCTTAAAGAATAATAAATAAAATGATGTCTAGCCTTACCAGTGAGGACTTGAGCGAATTTTGGAAGTACTTGTTTCATACAGGTATTTCAGGATTTGATTATTCCCTGGTAATTTTAGGTCCTGGTCACCTGGAACTGGGAGACCTGTTATCCTTTCCAGGGCACTTTTAGTTTTCTCTTATTAGAGACTTGTAAAACTTATATCCAGTGATATAAGCAAGGAGGAGATGGAGGAGTCATGAGAAGACACTGTTTTGTAAAGGCGTGAGACAGAGAAAACATTCTCTGGCCGCATCTGCCTGCCCACCCACCTCCTCTGTGGAATGTTTCAGCACTCTGACCCTTCTCGGCACCCGCTAATTGGATGGGCGCCCCACTGGCATTCTTAGGGAGCACTGTTGGTCACTCCAGAGACTGTGGCGAGAGCTTGTACAGCCCGAGTGTGCAGGAAAGAATAGAATATGCTTCCTCTGTTTTCCTTAATTAGCATTTATTCCCTGTAAGAGGTTGACTTAGGCTTTGACTGAGATTACTTTAACTCTGTATTTGCCCAAACTTTAAAAATCTAGGTGAATATATTTTACTGAAAGATGTGTAAAATTTCAAGATATTTTTTAATTGCTGCTATTTAGAATGCCTGAAGCTCATTAACTGAGCTCGTTAAAACACCGTTAATGAGATTTGTCTTTCCTTTGCCACAGCATGAATTGTAGCCCAAAGTGTGCCCTGCTCCTGCCATAGAGGTAGGTGGCAACTGTCATTCTGTCACCACTAAGCCATAGGACAACCACAAACATTTCTCTCAGACTTACCACTGATGAGCATCTTAGCAGATAAGGACCTCCTCTTCCAGTAGAAACACAATAGAATACAGTTTGTGTCCTCCCCTGTTCCACTGTTAGAGCAGCAATCTCCCAGGCAACACCAGCCTTTCACTGCTCTTCCAATAACGTACGCAGTGTTGACCACAAGGAATAAAAGATCGGGATTCTCAGTACAGTGTTTCAAGGAGCATTTTCTAGGGGCAGGATTCAGTCCCAACTTCAGAAGTCAATGCAGGCCTCGAGATCAAAGAATCAGTTAATTTCCTTTCATACTGGTTTGCGTAAAACACATCGTTTCTTCTTGATGTCAGAAACTGCTATATGGTGGCCTCTCAAAGAGGAAGTGGCTCTTGGATTGGTGTCTAGTGACCTTATCTTTTGTGGTAAAAGACCTCTTGGTTATAGGGGCTGGCCCAGTTTCCTCCAAATGAATAAACATAGTAAGCTTTATGTAACAATGGATTCAACTGAAAGTACCTGCTTCTGAAACAGTCTGGTTCTTTCAGATGACCATCAGTCGGAACTGTTGCAGGGTTCACTGCAGCCCACAACCTCCCCTTGCCTGTACCGTTCATCCAGCGAGGTCCTGAGATCCCAGAATGAATAACTCTCTCTTTCAAGTGGCTTTTTATAAAATACATCTTAGATAATAAACAAATACAACACCTGAAAAATAGAACAGAGTGCTTTATTTCAAAGAGAAACAGAGCAGATCGCTCATCTAGTATCATTTCATTTGCTTTTACATGATCTTTTTTGAATCGGTATGCTTCTCCTTTTGGGAGTCTTTTCTTATTTTTTTCTAGTTACTTTCACTGTGCCTTCTTCCTTTTTTCTGTTTTTCCATCTGAAATGTTTATGGCCTCAAAAGTAACTACTTCTAGAAGGAAGCTTTCATGCATACTCAGTGCCACTAATGGAAGCCATAAGCAGGGAGTCTGCCAGCGTTTCAAGGGACAGAGACACATGCCAGCTTGAACTGGCATCGCTGCTGGAGGTGGGTTAAGATGCTCTTTGAATCCCTTATGTCCTGTAAAGCTCCTTGATCACAGGCACTGCTTGTGGTTTAGGGTTTGAATTAAAGGTGTCTCCGGTGGTCAGCTGGGCCAACCCCTCTAACCTGGTCCCCCAATCTCTCTGGCCAAATTAGGAGATAGATTTCTCATTTCACTATAGGATGTAGGTTACAGGGAGTGCTGTCGAGACCAAAGTCTAACATGAGCACCCAGAAAATGGAAGGATCTCTCTACTGATGATTAATCATCATTTTTTCCATTGTGAACCTAGCCCTTCCTCTGTGTAATGCAGGGAAACTCTGGAAATCAGAGTGTGGGGTTGTGTGTCTGCGGAATCTGGAGGGCTCCCGACCTGTCAGCTCCCTGGCACGGCAGGCTTTGTCCAGACACCAGAGAACAGAATGTGAAATTGGCAGCAGCCAGCCTCTCCATTGCACAGGATATCCCTGTTTAAATCTGACAACCAGAACATTTGACAGCTTGAAATTCTTGTCATCTGGTTTTCTTTAGTTGCTTCTTTGGGAATGAAAGCTTTGAGAAGCTTGTAAAAAAAAAAAAAAAGCCTGGACTTCTGATGGTGAGACTTAACCAGATCTATTGAGTCATCAACCAGCAAAAACTGACTGCAGCCGACCACTCCCCAGGTGTTGTGCTGGGGCCTCAGACACATCGCAGAGAGTAGCCCTGCTTGGTCTCTGTATTTACATACTTTTTCCCTTAAATGTAACTAGAGTGCACATAAAAACAAGACATGAATTTGAGTCTGCAGTAAACAAAGCTGACCCCCTCACTTCCCTGAATTATTTAATCTCAAATAGTAATTGATCCAGCCCCATGAGACCAAGTCCTGTCATCTTTCCATTAAATCAGTATTTATCAGGAGAGTCCTTGCTCTTTGACTTCTAGGGAGGAAACTGGCATGATACACTAGAATATGCCCAGGTTATATGGGTAAGTGGTATGAATACAATTGAAAATGAAGGCCCCAAAGTGGAAAAGGCTGTTCTGAAGAGATACAGTAGGGTAGAGGGTCTTTGAAAAAAATTAAATAGAAAAGATTGGGCCCTGGCCTGTTGGCTCAGTGGGAGAGCATTGGCCTGGCGTATGGAAGTCCTGGATTTGATTCCCAGTCAGGGCACACAGGAGAAGCAACCATTTGCTTCTTCATGCCTCCCCTTCTTCTTTCTCTCTTTCTCTTCACCTCCTGCAGCCATGCCTCAATTATTCAAGCAAGTTGGTCCTGGGAGCTAAGGATGGTTCTCTGGCCTCCCTTCGGGCTCTAAAATAGCTTGATTGCTGCACAAGGGAGCAGCAGCCTCAGATGGGCAGAGCATCACCTAGTAGTGGGCTTGCCAGGTAGATACTGGTCGGGGCGCATGTGTCGGAGTCTGTCTCTTTGCCTCCCCTACCTCTCACTTAATAAAAGAGAAAGAAAGAAAGAAAGAAAGAAAGAAAGAAAGAAAGAAAGAAAGAAAGAAAGAAAGAAAGAAAGAAAGAAAGAGAAAAGATTGAACCTAGTACAATAAGGAATAGAGACCTTTGGGGAAATTTCCAATAGATGAGAGGGTGATTTCCTTTTTTTAAAGAACATGTCTGGCAGTTGTATACTAAGTAGAATTATAAGTGGAGTGACTGTATGCATGAAGTCCATTGAAAACACTAACTTTGTAGACTGCTGATCATGTTTTGAGTGCATCCTCTATAGCAGTGATTTTCAACCTTTTTGAACCGTGGAACATTTTTTACATTTACAAACTCCTGGGGCACACCACCTACCAAAATGACACAAAACGACACTCTATTAGAATTTATTTAAAGTTTAAATAAATTACATTTATTAAAAAAAAGTTAAATAAAAAAGGATAACTCCCTCATATACAGTCCCATGTAACATCCCTCATATATACAGTCCCATGTAACATCCCCTCATATACAGTCCCATGTAACATCCCCTCATATACAGTCCCACATAACATCCCCTCATATATACAGTCCCATGTAACCTCATATATACAGTCCCATGTATCCCCTTATATATACAGTCCCATGTAACAGCCCTCATATATACAGTCCCACATAACATCCCCTCATATACAGTCCCACGTAACATCCCCTCATATACAGTCCCATGTAACCTCATATATACAGTCCCATGTATCCCCTCATATATACAGTCCTGCTAATAGATACTGGAGCTTTCATCAAGGTTGTGGGTTCAAATCAATTTGGCAAATACTCTCTCTATATAGAGACTGGACAAAATCAATTTTAGAAAATGTTGGGTACTTGTGTAACATCATAAGTCCTCAGAGCATCTCTACTGTCAGATTGAGAAGTTTGCTTTCTAGGTAAGGATTCTGATAAATACTAGAGTTCTCCCTGAAGTTGTGGGTTCAAATCCCATGGTCAGCTGGGTGCAGGGGCTTTGGTTCTGTCTGTTTTGATGGTGTATATAGAGATTTGAGCTCTTTAAGAAGATGACCCTTCAGGAGGCCATATACAATATAGATAACATTGTGATGCATTGTGATGCATTGTATATCACCCTCTGCAGGGGCCTCTTTTAAAAAGAAAAAGGTCAAATATCTATATACACCATAAAGATAGACATAACCAGCTGAGGCTGAGGCTTCATCTAGTGGTGGCAACATTTACCTCCAGTCCTGACCAAGATTAGAAATCGGGACCATGGGGAGGAGTAGCAGCTTCAACTACTCGCCCCGGCCACACAATGACAAGTGCGTGCAGCAGCCCGAGTGGGGACCTTCCTGGGTGTGGATGAGAGGCAGCCTACTATTGGTTCATCGCTAGTGGTTGGGATGAATCCTAGAAGGTGATTGGTCAGTGAGCATTCCCTGTGCCTCCACTCTTTCGCTGATAGCTGGAGGGATTGTGAGGGGAATGTTTATGTTCAGATGGAGGTGGCTGGTGGCAGGCCAGATAAATAGCCTCCGCAGGCCGTATTCAGCACTCGGGCCGTAGTTTGGGGACCCATGTTTAATTTCCTCACGGCACACCTGACCATGTCTCACGGCACACTAGTGTGCCGCGGCACACTGGTTGAAAAACACTTCTATATAGTACTAGAAATAAAACTAGGAAAGAAAGAGTAATCTGAAGTCATTTTAAATGAAAGATTCACAAAATACTGGTTTTGGAAGCTATTTTTATTCACTTAGCCTACATTGGTTGAGTACCTACTATGTTGCAAACACAATGTTTATGGGCTAGAGATAAAATAAAATAGAAAGCCCAGAGGAATTCAAAGGCTAGTGTGGGAGACTCATTATAATCAAACAGGGATGTGCTATTAAATAGTCATAAAAAACAACTTTGTACAGCAGAAGTTGGAATGAATACCCTGCTCAGAAAGATTGAGGAAGTTTTCAACAATGAGAAGGTCTCTAAACTGGCCTCTGAATGTTAGAAATTTTCCAGGTGGGAAAAATGTCAAGGACATACCAGGCAGAAGGAACACCCTGGAAATAGACAAGGACAGTATATTTAAGGGATTGTAAGAAAGATTTTCGTGACCGGAGCATAGGGTGTAAGATGCCAAATGGTGGAAAAATACAAGTAAAAGGTAGGTGGTAATAAAAGCATGAAGTCTCTTATTTTCCTATGAAATGATATAGGTCACAAAATAGGTTACTTAATACATGTTTTAAAGTAGAAACTATTGTGTAAAGCTGAGAAGCATGGAATTGGAGTTGTACTGAGCACATGGCTTGGTGAAATTTTCTGTATTTTTTTTTTCCAGTTTAGACACTTTTACAATTATTTATTATTTTTTTTCCTAAGTAAAGCCATCTGCACACTTCTCTCTGGGGCCGTTGTCATGCCCTCTACATCTCTTACTCAGGTATAACAGCCCCACTCACTTTCTCCAAGACTCCAGTATTACTTCTGCCTTATTCATTCTCTGCATGGCAACCTGAATCTCACTCTTCTGCTTGGAGCTCTTTACAAGTTTCTCTTTATTTTCAGGAAAAAGCCTTCACATACTATGTTCATGCCTACTACTCGATCCTCATCTGATGCCTCTGTCCTTACTTACCTTCTTCTCCTCCTTCCATAAAGTTCCAGCAATACTTGATAGCCTTTGGTGTTTCAAATGTCCTCTCCTACCCCTGACCTTTCTCTAGGCTATGCCATTAATTTGGATCATTCTTTATTCAACTCTTGGCTAGTACATTCTCATCATTTATGTTTCAAAATGCAGTAGCGCCCCATTATCCCTGGAGGATACATTTTAAGACTCCTAGTGGATGCCTGAAACTAATGATGGTACCACACCCTATATATTTTTAGGTTTTCTTCTATATATACATACATACCTGTGATAAAGTTAGATTTATAATTAGGCACAATGAGTGATTAACAATAATAAATAATAAAATAGAACCATTTTAACTATACTTTAATAAAAGTATATTACTATACTGTATGTACAGTGTGGATATGCTGGACAAAAGGTTGATTCAGGTTTTGGGCAAAGTTCCTGCTGAAAAATCTGCTGATGACCTTATGTCATTTCTCTTGTATATAACAATTGTTCATCCATTTTTCCTCCAAGTTTGGTGAAGATCTTACGACCATTACTCTGAATTCTTTATCAGGTAGATTACTTATCTCCATATCATTAACATGTTTTTCTCAGATTTTGTTTTATTCTTTAGTTTGAAACAGATTTTCTCATTCGCTCCTTTTGCCTGATTCTGTGTTTGTTTCTGTGCTTTAAGCCCGACAGTGACCTTGCTCAGTCTAAGAGTAGTCTTATGGAGGAGATTCTTTCAAACTAGCTGTAGTGTCGGTTGTCGCTCTAACTTTGTGATTATCTAAACAACCTGATTTATTCTTAATAGGTTCCATTGTTGAGGGTGTGCCGAGACCTCTGTGTTCCAAGGGGAGGAATGCATTTAGCACTTAGTTTTAGGCTGATTGGTAGCTAGACCTTCAAGCAGCAGCTTTGAATGTATACAGATATATACAGTGCTCTGTGACCACAGTTTTAAAACTTGCTTGCTGGTCTCCAGACAAGGAAACTCAGAAGTGTACCATTGGTAGCAGTTGCAAAAATGAGAGCTCCAGGTGAATGTATAAGCATCTTTGTGGGAGGACTCCTGCAGCTGTAGTGAGACCAAGGGGGTGCGTAGGGGTGGCTCTCCCCGCTCACTTTCCCTGAGAGCACCGCAGTACTCTGTAGGTGTGGGGGAAAGCTGAAGCCTGTCCTGCAGGCTGGAGCTCCAGGATAGTAAATACGTGTTCTTATAGGAAGACTAGGGAGTGCTCTGTTCGCTCTTTGTGCAATGCCATGAAGGTGGTATTCTGCTTATACCTGACTTTGCAATTGTCAGAGTCCCAGGGAGCCCAGGAGTGCCAGCCCCCTTGGACAGCAGGAGCTGGGCTGTGCTGGTGTAGACCGTGCATGGCCACTGGCTGTTACTGAGGCAGTCGCAGTGTGCAGGGGCAGGGCACTCTCAGCACCTTCTGCAAGGCCTGGACTGTGCAGCCTGCAGGCTTCGGTGATGCAGGGGTGGGAGGGTCCTCTGCACCTGGCGACGCACTGACTTCAGACAGAGCTGGAGTGCCTGCCCCAGCCCCGGAGAGGAGACTGCTGCCCGAGCCACACTCCTCAGTTTGCAACACGGCAGTGGGCCAGTGCCACAGTGCTTGCCCCCACCTGTCCCAGCAAGGCAGCAGCAGCTTGCCCACCGGTGCCAGTAAGGCAGGCAGCCCTTGCAAAAGATGGTTTCTGCCAGCGCCTCCATCTTTGAAGAGAGTTTCATTGTCTTCTGCCCCTCAGGCAGTCACTTTAAGATTAACCACTGAATGTCCTTCATAGACAGGCTAGATGCTTGTTAAACCTCTGCTTTTGGGCTGAGTCCCAGGGTAAATAAGACTACACATGAGCCCTTTAAAATAAATCTTAGTTGCCTAGAGCCCTTTGGACTCCTTGGGTGTCAGCCTCTTGGATTTTCTGAGCCAGATGTCTTAGGGGCTTGTCCCTCCAGGGAAAATCCCAAGGGTTGGGGTGCTTGATATCGGGCCCAAACCCCTCACTCCCCTGGGAAAAACACTAGGCTGTGGAGACACCTCCCTATTGTGTTGTGCCCTGTGGGGGAAGGGGAGGATATTTTATTTTGGAGACAGCCTGTCTGCTCCTCCTAGCTGCTCAATGTGGTCCTTCTATCTTTGGTGGTGAAAGAGCAGCTCATTCTGTTTTCAGATCTTTTCAAAGGGAAGTGACCCACATGTAGCTGTAGTTTCGGTGGGTCCACGGGAGGCAGGCCACGCCGGCCTCCCCGGGCTGCTGCCCGGACCCCTCCCTCGGGAGGCAGGCCGCCCAGGCCTCCCCGGGCTGCTGCCCGGACCCCTCCCTCGGGAGGCAGTTCCACGCCGGCCTTCCCGGGCTGCTGCCCGGACCCCTCCCTCGGGAGGCAGTTCCACGCTGGCCTCCCCGGGCTGCTGCCCGGACCCCTCCCTCGGGAGGCAGTTCCACGCCGGCCTTCCCGGGCTGCTGCCCGGACCCCTCCCTCGGGAGGCAGGCCGCCCAGGCCTTCCCGGGCTGCTGCCCTGGACCCCTCCCTCGGGAGGCAGTTCCACACCGGCCTTCCCGGGCCACTGTCCTGGACCCCTCCCTCGGGAGACAGGCCACGCCGGCCTTCCCGGGCTGCTGCCCGGACCCCTCCCTCGGGAGGCAGTTCCACGCCGGCCTTCCCGGGCTGCTGCCCGGACCCCTCCCTCGGGAGGCAGTTCCACGCTGGCCTTCCCGGGCTGCTGCCCGGACCCCTCCCTCGGGAGGCAGGCCACCCCGGCCTTCCCGGGCTGCTGCCCGGACCCCTCCCTCGGGAGGCAGTTCCACGCTGGCCTTCCCGGGCTGCTGCCCGGACCCCTCCCTCGGGAGGCAGGCCACGCTGGCCTTCCCGGGCTGCTGCCCGGACCCCTCCCTCGGGAGGCAGTGTCGCGCCGGCCTTCCCGGGCTGCTGCCCCGGACCCCTCCCTCGGGAGGCAGGCCACGCTGGCCTTCCCGGGCTGCTGCCCGGACCCCTTCCTCGGGAGGCAGTTCCACCCAGGCCTTCCCGGGCTGCTGCCCGGACCCCTCCCTCGGGAGGCAGTTCCACGCCGGCCTTCCCGGGCTGCTGCCCGGACCCCTCCCTCGGGAGGCAGTTCCACGCCGGCCTTCCCGGGCTGCTGCCCGGACCCCTCCCTTGGGAGGCAGGCCGCCCAGGCCTTCCCGGGCTGCTGCCCTGGACCCCTCCCTCTACTCCTTTGATAAAAACCTTGTTTCTGTTTTGCTTCAATTTATTTTACCAGAAAGTTTGTCCCAGAATGACAGAAGGACTTGGGTTTCTTACATCGCCAACGTTATTCACAAAGCGATGGAATAACTAACACTGCTTTCCCCAGGTTAGCATTAGAATAAACTCAACATTTTGGGAAACTTTATAGACATATAACATACTTGGCGGCTTAAATGGATCATCACATTTTCAATTATAGTTTATTCTGAGAAGAGTGCTTTTTTTTGTTTGTTTTATAGTTTTAAAGAAACCTCCCTTATCCAAAGAAAGGGTTCTCTTTTCTCTGAGTATTTTTCCTACCAGAGGATTTTGTGCCTGAGGGCTGAACCACCTAAGGTCCCTATTGTTAACATCTGTGTTCTGTCGACTTGGTTAGGGTCTCTTTTTATACTTAACAGGGTGTCACACTGCTTGCGTGTAAGTTCTTCTCCATTTTAAGCTCATCTATCTGTTCCTTGGCTCTCTCTGGGGGATCTCCCTTCCCCACTGATCACTGCCTGGTGGGTCCACGCCATGGCCTGATGGAATAGTAGAAGGTAGAATACTTGTGGTGGACATGACCTTTAGAGAATTTCTCTTTTCACGTAAATACTTTCTTTTTTTTCCTTTGGAAAATATTCCTTCTTTTCCTGTTTAGATCTCGAGAAAAGTATCCAAGAAGCCTGTCATTTAAAGCTGCTCCTGGGACAGATTACAAGCTATAAAAATGCTGGGAAGAACATTTGCAATACAAAGAAATATGTAGAAAGACACAAAGTGGGTCGTGGAAAAACTCCAAGGTTTTGGATGTGCAGTAAAACACCAGACAGATGGCTTCTTTTCTTTTAGCACTTCTCTTGATCTGAAAAAGCAAACTAGATCTTTCACCTAATAACACATTTTGTTGAAAAGAAATGACTGGTTTGGGCTAAGGTGGAAGGAGCCAGGGGATGGGCCCCACCACAATTTCATTGCAATTTTGTTCCTGGCTGAAATGCAGAAGAAGGTGAGACAAAGGAAACTGCTGCACTCCGTGTAAGGAGTAGGCATGATGTCTGCCGCCCTCAAAATTCATCGCAAGCTACAAACAATGCTTTCACTTGATAAAACTTTAAAAGCAATGTCCCTTTTTCAATGTATTCCACCTCTGTCTTCTTTAGTAACTTTTGAAAGTGAGAAAGACAAGTGAAGTTGCACAGAATAAAAAAACGCATCTATCTATTTTCAGAAATGAAACAAAACAAAGCAAGCCTTCAGCATCACAAAGAATGGTTCGCGTGTCCTTTTGATGCTGGTCCGGACTGAGAGTCACAGACATCTGTGGCGTGATGTGATGAAAAAGCATCGGCTGAAGAAATGGAAAGACCTGGGTTTAATTTCTTGTTTAGCTATCACCGTCTTATATTCTGAGTCTCAATTTCTCTGTCTGAAAAATGGGAATAATTATAACATAGAACTCATGAAAACTATAGAAAATGATATACAGTGTCTGGTCTGGCTAATAAAGCAGTATTCTCTTTCACATTTCTGAGGGCTATTATGATCTAGGAACTGTGGGGACATTGAGTTATTAAAATCAGAAAATATATTCAGAATTACTGAAAGTATTCCTCTATACATGTAAAATGTGCTTTTCAATGTAGAGGTAAATAAGCATGTGTAGGAATATTTTAATTTTCTCTAGAAGATCAGAAATATATACTGCAAAAAAAGGAATGGAGGCAAAATCTCCTTTTCTTTTTAATAATTTATCTTATGATTAAAACTTTATTATAGTTCAAGATTTAGTTAAGGAGTTTGATTAAAGGAAAGGTCAAAGGAAGAAGGAATAATATTATAAACTATAAGAAAAATTGTGATTATATAATAATTATGTTGATATTTTGAACACTCAGAGTAAACATATATTTTAAGGTAATAGCAGCTTAATTAAAATTAATCATAAATATGTAACATATGTGATTAATAATTAATTGTTTTGTGTGAAATGGGAAGAGTGTATTCAATTTTGAACAAATTACATTTTTAGTTATAAAGTTAGAATTGGCCCAAAGAATATTACTAAACTGGGAAAATTATTCCCAAAAGAAAATAACAAGTCCCAATGAGAGTTAAAGTCATTTAAACACTTATGATTAAAAAAAACACTAAATGAGACAAACTGTTTAAACATCAGAGTAGTTAGCTAATCTGGAGTCATAGAAACGATATACTAGTTAAAGATATTCCACAAAATAACACATAATGGATCCATTTCAATGACAAAAACAAAATCAACAACTGAAATGATATGAATTTTAAACATACTAAGGAAAGGCACTCTATATATAGCAATTTGTATCTGAAAATGGTATAATATTTTTGAAGATAAAATTATGTAGATATAAAAAAAGACAGTGTTATGTTTGGTGTGAGATTACATTATGCAAATAACTTTCATAGCGTTATCTATTTGTTTAGAAGTTCATGAGGTAGAATATGAAATGACTGACTGCAGAGTGAGATGCAATCCCTTCTATACTTGTTCTCCTTTAAGAATATTCTAGTATGTGCTGGGTTCTGTACAGAGAATTGGGGTTTCTGAAACTCAAGTTCTGTTCTTAACTAGCTATCCCTTTCAAAGGACAAAGCAAGGCCAAAGGTGAGTTCATACTCATGTAGGAGTATGGCTCTGAAGGGTAATACCCCAGAATGTGCCTCTTTAGCATGTTGATTATTATAAGCTGGTTATTTTTGAAAAAAACCTGCAGTCACAGGTAAAACTCTGAAAACTGAGTGGAAGTTACCTATTATTAGAAACATTCGCATTTGTAGGGGAAATATCTATTTTTAAGATCTCTCTCTTAGTACCAGAAAGAGAAGGATGCCACTGAATCTCTAAACTGTCAGTGCAGAAGAAAATGACTTAAATCTCTACAGCATTTTTTTCCCATTTACTGGTAACTTTTCCTGGTAACCTCCCATCACTGGATCTCTCCCCCCCCCACCCCAACCCCAGCATCTTTTGTCTTTAGCTAGAGATGGTATTTAAGGTGTTGGCTTGGGCCATTTGGGGGAGTTGCTCAGTTCTCCTGGGTGTCTCTCATGTTTGCAGGAGGTATACAGAGGCTGATTAAGGTTGGTTGAGGCCCAGGCACAGAAGAAAATATTGGGCCCCTTAAAAAAAAAGAGAGAGACAGGGAAAATAAAAATATGTGTTAACCATATTTTTAAATAAATAAAAAACGTTATGTACTATTAATGTTAAAATTGCATATATGAAACCAAACTTGGTGTCATTAGAAAAAAAGTATAAAGTTGGGGTTTTGTGTAGTGCTTCAGAGGTCAGGGCCCAGGGCGTGCGCCTGGTGTGCCCATCATTAAATCTACCTCTGGAAGTATTCGATTCACTCCTGGTAATCAGTATTTTATCACAGGGGTATCTCAGCCTAGAACTCAGAAGGGTAGAGGAGAAATCACTTTTTTCCCCTGCAGCTCAGAGTCCTAGGAAAGAATGACAATGAACATGACTGGCTTGGTATGTGGACCTTTTTGTGTAGAGAATTTTGATATAAAGGGCCTAGGCTAGCCAAAAGGTTCACTCTGCCCACTTATAACTCAAAGGCTAAAACTTAATTTTGAAGACCACTATTTTGGAAGTTGAGGGATGATCAGAATGTTCCTAGATATGAGAAAAGTACAATACGTGTTTGTGTACACTTATGTGTGTGTACATGTTTGCTGGGTGAGTAGGGAAGAGAGAGAGAAAGAGAATGCAGTGCATGTGCAGGTAAGCCAGATATTTACCTATTTGCCCCAAAGAAATGTATCACAGTCCTCCTTCTCTGCTTTTCTAGGAGTTGGGAATTGCGAAGGACAGGCATACTAAGACCTTCACTATGTGGTTTAACTGAATGTTCTTGCCTTGATCAAACATAACACCTCTTCCTTGTCAGAATGAGGCAAGAAAGGCATAGGAGAGAAGACTGAGCTCCTTTAAGAGGCAAGGGGTGAATTAGCCATTTCTATTTACAAATGAGAAAGCCGATGGAGTTTTATATTTTTCACTTGCCACTCCACACAAAACTCTTGGTTCTGGTTATGATTTGAATGTTTGTTTCTCCCCGACCTCCATATTCTTATGTTGACATTTTAATCCCTAATGTATTTGGAGGTGGATTTGGGGAGGTAATTAGCTCATGGGGCTGGAACTCTCACAAGTGGAGTTAGTGCCCTTAGAATAAGAGGCCAGAGAGCTAACTAAATCTCTTTTTCTGTGTGAGGACACAGGGGAAAGTTAGCAGTCTGTAACCCCAAAGATGAATTATCAGGAACATACCATGCTGGTGACGTGATTCTGGACTTCCAGCCTCCAAAACTGTGATTAATAAGTGTAAGGCCAGTATCTACGGCCATCATCAGAGCCGCCTGGCCCATGCAGGTTTGCATTAGATTCGGACAGACAGTAATGAAACAACGGAGCCAAGAACTGGTGAGCCATCACCTTTAATCCTAGCTTGTACCCGGTGAGCAAGTAAAAACACACACTGGGCTCCAAAACCCACTCATTCAGTGCTCACAAAGCTACTGACTTACCCAAGTTTCCTAGAATCAAAGGTTTCTACCTCACCAGCCTCATTCTCCTCTGTTCCCCATCTCCTTCTCTCTGCACAAACTCTGCACTAACTGGCTTCTCCTTTAGCACTCCACAATCTTGGCTGCCTCTCCTCTCCTCCACCTGGCCTTTTCTCTGCTCTCTGCTCTAATGATAATCTCAGGTACCGGGAGAGCAAGCTCCCGGTCTGCCCTACTTTCTGGTGCAGAAATCAAAACCTTTAATCCAATATACAAAATAGGAAAGTCTCTAATACAAAGTCACTTATCTGAGGCATGATGGGATTGCACCACCCCACATAAAAAAGGGCGAGAAAGACTTAGTCTTAAAACTAAGCCTTAGGCTATAAGAATCCTGCCTGCTTACAGCCTGTTCCCCCACATCCAATGCAAGCTATAAGCGAGCAAACATATATATCATATTTACAAACTTATTTGACCAACAATAAGTTTCTATTGTTTGTGATCCACCTAGTCTATGATATTTTGTTATAGCAGCTCAAAGTAAGACATCATTTGCTTGACCTGTGGTGGCACAGTGGATAAAGTGTCAACCTGAAACACTGAGGTTGCCAGTCACAACTCTGAGTTTGCCCAGTCAAGGCACATACAAGAAGCAACTCTTACGAGTTGATGCTTCCTGTCCCCACCACTGCTTTCTCTCTCTCTCTCTCTTCTCTCTACATTAATAAACACAAGCTTTTTTTTTTTTTAAAAAAAAGACATTTTTAAGAATTTCCTCATATCAAGATTTTAAAAAATATTTCTTATTTGAGGAAATAAAATGTATTGATGAAAATAGAAATTCTTGGAAATTTTATGCAACAAGGATTTATTGCATGACTACAATGTGTCAGATACCGTTTTAGGTCTGGGATAATATAGGACCATAATTCTTCACGGGTTTCTTGTGTTTCTGCATATATTGCAAGCAGACCATACTGAAAAATTTTGCTTTAGATTATGTTTATGAATATTTGTAAAGCAAATAGCATAGGGAGATGGGTAGCACCTCTCTCCAGAACAAAGGGAAGTGTCTGTATATAAAAAGTAATGATTCCCTCCAGGGCACAGGGTGGTTTTGCTTATTGCCCATTGTGAAGATTTAAATTCTTAATCTTGAGGTTCCTCATCTTGGGGTTTTTGAGCTGCATATTTAGCCTGTGCACAGCATCTATCATGGCCACATTGCATTGTTCCTGTGGCATTTGAGTGGCAGAGGGATTGATGTGAACATGAGCTTATGCTTTTTTTCTGTGCACTGAGTAGAGTCCAGTATTTTTGAACCAGGAATTGATCTTGAGTCTCCTGCCAAATTCCATGAAATTGTGGCAGGTTAACTTGTTTAACAGCAAATAGGGTAAAATCTCAGCTCCTCCACAATTACTGACAGATGGAAGAGGAAACCGGATTGTGCCCCTATTTCCATAGCTATAGCAAAAGCCATAGTCAAGAGAAACAAACAAGGAAGAGGAATGGCATTTTGTGGAGGAAAAAAGAGGACATTGAATGAGATTGTTTTGAGAGAAAGTTCATTGGAGAAAAGTAAGAATTTAGGGAGATGATGGTTTGTAATTGGCTGAATTGTTGATGATATTTTGTAAAAGATGTGATATATGTCTTTTCCTGTCGGAGCCTGGGATTGGTGATTCTTTTCTGTTGATGATTCCCATTAGGGTCTCTAGTTGACATTGGGTAAACAATAGTAGTCTATGAAGGTTTCGGGTGCTTACCCTCAAGCGGCAGGTTGCAAATTGAGGATTGCCTTCCTGCTTGGGAGGGGCCACTTTTTTACTATTGTTTGCTGGAGAAGGGTATTTCCCCCCCAGCCTGTTTTGCAGAAGAGTGCATAGAGAGAGAGAGAGGGAGAGCCTTGCTTAGGCTTGTGGGTGCTTACGAGTCCGGGTTGTGGAACCCCAGACCGAGTTGGAGTTTCAGAGCCCTGATTTCCGCCAGGCCAGTTTGGCTAGGGAGTGCAGAGGCGGTTGGGGACCTATGAGTCCGGCTGAGTCCGGAATGCTGAGGGGCTTTGGAACCCTGCCCGTTTGCTTATCCGCCTGTTAGGAGACTTTAATAAGTGGAATTGCCCACCATCCGTCGGCTCTACTGTTCCTTTGCTGTCTTCCTGAATCCAATGCGAACCTGCATGGCCACGACACCAGCGGTGGCCGCTGGCCCTACATGACCCCTCACCTACTACTCGTATTCTCCTGCCCTGACCCAGACATGGGGCCCCCTGCTGTTTCTCCCTGGGACACTCCCATAGAAGGTGGCCTGATGGCCACAGTTCGCCTGTCTCAGTAGAAACCATAGCAAGTGTTGAGGATTAGATCAATAGATACTTTTTTCAGGGAAGAATATTTTATCACTGGCATTGTTTACACTTGTCAGTGCAGGGTGATAATAAACTTATAATCAGCTTTATGATTATTTTGGAATTTTCTGTAGACAGTGCACACCTCATTGCCTGCTCCAGTTGAGCTCCTCCCACTAAGCCTCCTTCCCACCATGTGTGTTTCCATCCCGGGGAGTTTGTCTCTGTCCTAGGGAGCATGTCTCTGTCCTAGGGAGCGTGTTTCCGTACCGGGGAGCGTGCACTGACTGACCTTTCTCTGTGAGGCATTCTCTTGACCCACAGGTGGCTGTATCCTCACTTCTCTCAGATGTCACTCAGTTTACTCAGATGTCACTTTCTCCTCAAGGCTTCTGTGACTAAGTATTTAAAATTGCAATCTTCCATTCTCTATGTGATTGAATAGAAAAGATTTCAAATTCAGAATACAATGTCTTGTAGGTATTTATTTTTTCTCTCTTAAGATCAAGTTTGATTTTATACTATAGCCCAATTTTACATCCACTCTGAGAAATCATAAAAGACTATTTTTCATGAAACATTTGCATTAAATACAAATGACTATCAGTTTAATTGCATGCATCATTAGATACAAATTAACCTCTAGACTTTTAACTTTAGAAATAAAGCTGAAATGAGAATATCTGAGAAATAAAGGATATTTTGCCTCTGCTCAAAGATGTTTGATGCCACTATCCATATGGAAGTAGCCAGAATGTATGGATAATAATAATTATAATGGTTATATTTGGTTACTACAGGCTAGAAACAGTTTATATACTTTGTTAGAATATTCCTATGAGGTTGGTATTATGTCTGTATTATAGATGTAAAAAATAAGACCAGAGAAGTTAAGTCATTTGGCCAAGATCACCCAGCTGATAATGCTGTCTGGGTATTTGTTGAGGTTTACTGCCATCAAAAGCCCTTCTCTTAATTAGAGCACAGTGCACTCTTTCTGTGGAAGCAAACCTGTCATGGACCAGAGGTATGTGGCAATTAATTATAGTATAATATAATTATGAAATAAATGAGAACATATCAATATTCAGTTTAAAGTAAAAAAAAACACACAAAATATTTTGTTCATATATTTGGGACTAGCCGTGCAGGTGTCTATAAACCACGGTCTATTTACTGATGACATGACCTACAAACATTAGCCGTTTGACAGGTAAAAATACAGCCCATGGTCCAATGTCAATGTAATAAATTTAAATGCTATTAAAGATTATTTTGATAACTGCAGACCAAAGGTGCAGTCATTTGCATGAAATGTATAAATAAAGCTTTTGACATGTGTGTTGTTGCAGGCATAAATTCAGTTTACTTTTTTTTAAAAGGCAGAACTTGGTTATGGACATTAAAGATGACTTGTATGACCATGTTAATCTTTCCACCTCGTATTTCATTTTTTGTGGAAACTTTATTACTAAATAATATATCTCCACGCTCTCTATTTTGGAGCTCTGTTGCCCATTACTTGCCTAAACTACATTCTGTCATTACTTATAGCAGTTTTATGCCTCATATACTGCACAGTCTGTGATGGCTGTCTTCCTAATAAATTCTTCATCACTTTCAACATAATCATTTGCATTACAGCTTCATTAATGTCCTTTCGTTCAAAGATCCAGGTAGGCAGCATCCTGCTGAGTAAAAAGCTTTAAAAAAATTAATTAGGCCACAGGAAACTGCTTCTGGGCTTTAGTCAGTGTCACGAAATAATGCAGTTACTAATATAATACTGGTGGCTTTTGAATAACCGATTAATTAGGAACATTCTTATATGGAAGAATAAATGGAGTATTCATGACATAGTTTTTACTGCAACAATAAAATGCAAAGGCTCAATACTCAATCAAGTTTAAACCTAACTTGGTTACCTTGATGTGTGCAGGTTTCTGAGACCCAGAAATGTTCACCATACAGTGGTCCTAAATAGTGTCTCATCATACTCCTGCCAGAACCTCTCCATTTAAAGTGAACTCACCTCCCCATGGCTCTACCTACTGTAGTAATTTAAGGTAATGCTCTCAAGGGTTTTGCCTTATATCCTAGATACTCTAGATACCCTATATATCCTGCTTTACTGTGGTCTTTGTTTAGGTTAGGATCCTTTATATTCTAAATAGTGTTTGAGCTAACAGTCGACACTGCCTTTTCCTTTTCTTTCAGAGAGTATCTTTATGTTGTTTGGAGAGGATGGCCAGGCTACTGTAATCTAGGAGAGCGTGTTATGAAATTATAGACTGTCATAGGTGGAAGGGTCAAAGTATCTTCAGCTATAAATTAGAAAATACATTGAGAAGAAAATTTTATAGGAAAATAATGGGAGTGGCAAACTAGATGTGATTAAGGAAATTTTTCATTAAAAAGTGGATGCATTTTATAGACACATACTAAATTTTGTTTGTTTTTAATTTTCCCATTGATTTGAGAGACAGAGTGAGAAAGGAAGGGAGAGAGTGAGAAGCATCAACTCATTGTTTCACTTAGTTGTTCCATTTAGTTTTTCACTCATTAATTGCTTCTTTCTTTTATTATTAAATTTAATGCAGTGACATTGATAAATCAGGGTACATATGTTGAGAGAAAACATCTCCAGATTATTTTGACCTTTGATTGTGCTGTATACCCCTCACCCAGAGTCAAATTGTCTTCTGTCGCCTGCCTTCTATCTGGTTTTCTTTGTGCCCCTCCCCTCCCCCACCCCCTCCTCCCTCCCCTAACCCCCCCACCCCCGTTGCCATCACATTCTTGTTCATGTCTTGCTTCTTGTACTGCCCTAGCGGGGGTGGGGAGGTGTCAAACACGTGACCTCTGGTGTGTCAGGCTAATGCTTGATGCATTGAACTCCCCTGCCAGAGCTGACACATTCTGAATTTTAATATCATTTTAAGCGGTGACTAGGTAAGAAAAATTCCATTTAGATTTTGTAAGGCTTAACTAAGATTTAAATAAGAATTATATAAAAAGTTTTAGGCCCTGGCTGGTTAGCTTAACTGATCTGACTGGTCAGTTAAGAGAATCATCCCAAAACAACAGGATTGCAGGTTTGATCCCTGGTCAGGGCACACACAGGAAACAACCAAAAGACTGAGTGGAACAACAAATGCTTCCCTTCCCCCGCCCTCTTTCTTCCTTCCTCTCTCTGTCTTTCTAAAAGAATCAAAAAAAAGTTAAGCCCTGGTTGTATAACTCAGTTGGTTGGAGCATTGTTCTGGAGCGTGGAGGTTGCTGGTTTGATTTCCAGGTCAGATAATATACAGGAGCAGCTTGATGTTTCTGTCTCTCTCACTCTCTCTCTGCCTCTCTCTCTCTCTCAAAAAAAATTATTTTTAGCCAATTAGACCATTATGTTGTAATTTAAAAATGTGTATGTGACATAGTCATTTTGGTAAGCAAATTGTGACATTATTATTCAATGGAATACTATGCAGCAATGAGAATGAACAAGTTCATCTCTACACAGAAATATGAAGATCACTAATGTAACACTGACCAAAAGCAGCCAGACCTAAAGAGACTTTTATCTTTATAAAGGTCAAAAACAAGCAAAGCAGATAGACTTCCTCAACTCCAGATCCTGGAAACCACTTATCTGATTTTATTCCCTGTAGTTTTGCCTTTTTTTAAAATGTCATAAAACAGAGTACGTATATTTCTATATCTGGCTTCTCTCACTTACCACAGGCTTTTTGAGGTTCATTGATTTCACATATTATACAGTAGTTGAGCTCTATTTATCGCTGGATTATCTCCTTGCTGAGAATCTTCTTGTATGAATGTATGAATGTACCATGGTTTCTTTACTACCTGTTGATGGATATTTGGCTTTTTTTCTAGTTTTTGGCTATTATGGATAAATCTACTATAAACATCTGTGTAGAAGTTGTTGAGTGGGCCAGTGTTTTCATTCTATTGTATAAATACCCGGGTCTGTGGTGGTTGAATCTAATGGTAACTTATGTTTAACTTTAAAGGAAACTGCCAAACTGTTTGCCAAAGTGCTGTGACACTTGGCATTCCCACTAGATCTGTATATCAGTTCCAGCTGCACTGCATCTTTGTAAGCTCTTTGTATTATTTGTTTGCTTGTTTGTTTTTGCACCATTCCAGAAGGTGTGTAGTGGTATCCCTGTGGTCTCAATTGACATTTTCTTCATGGGTATCATCATCTTAAATATCTTTTCATATGGTTACCTGCCATTCATATTTCTTCTTTTATGAAATATCTATTAAATTATTTTTCCCATTTTAGAAATGGTGGTGTATATTTACTTTATTTCCCCATGTATAAGATGCTCCTATGTATAAGATGTACCTTATTTTGGGGCCTGAAATTTGAAAAAATTAAGTATTACATAAAATTATTGAACTCAAGTTTTATTCATCATAAAATTCATACAATTTCTCATCATTGTCATAACTCCCATCCATTAGCTTGTCTTCATCTGTGTCTGATGACGAATCATTATCTTCAACAATCGTGCAAAAACAAGTACAAAAAAGTGGAAAATGCAACTAAAAAAATCTACAGCCACTGTATAAGACACATCCAGTTTTTAGACCCAATTTTTTTTGAAAAAAGGTGTATCTTATATACATACTTGGGGAAATATGGTATTTATTATTGAATATTAAATTTACATATTTTGAATATGTTATATAATGGATACATTTTATATTTTCTCTCAGTCTGTTGCTTAGCTTTTTATAATGTGTATAGTACTCTTTCAAAGATTAGAACTTTTACATTTTATTAATTTCAATATAACAATATTTCTTTTTACTACTTATAATTAAGTCTATGGTCTATTTCAAATTAACTTTTATACAGTGAAGGGTAAGGATTGAGACTTATTTTTTTGTATCTAGGTGTCCAATAGTTCCAACACTGTTTGTTAAAAAGAGTACCCTTGTTCTACTAAATTATCTTGATATCTTTGTCTAAATCAATTGACTATACCTGTGTGGGTCTAGTTGGAAACTCTCTATTCTGTTCCACTGATCAATATATATAACCTGCCTTACTGCATTTTCTTAATTATTGTAACTGTATGGCAAGATCTGAGATTCACTAGAGTGTATCCTCAACCTCTGTTCTCTTTCAAAACTACTTTTTATTGTATTTTTTTTCTTTTCTAAATATATTTTAATATCACCTTATCAATTTCTACAAAAAAGTTATCTTGGACTTTTACTTACATTTCTTTGAATCCATAGATACTCTTGGGAAAATGAACATGTAAACAATAAATCCAGCATATCTTTCTGAGTCTTCACTAATTACTATCATCAATGTTTTATAGTTTCTGGCATAAATTTTTTGCATATATTGTTAGATTTATCCCCATTTCAAGTATTTGCAATTACTATTCATGGCATTTCCATAGCTAGGATATAGATACACAATTGTTTTGTGTGTGTGTGTGTGTGTGTGTGTGTGTGTGTGTGTATTGACCTTGTGTCCTGCTACTTTCTAAATCATGTAGTAATTCTAGTAGCTGTCTTTATAGATTCTTTGGGATTTGTTATATAGATGGTAATATCATATTTGAAGAAAGGCAGTTCTATTTCTTTCTTTCCAACTCCTATGCCTATTATATATATTTACCTCTTTGTTATTATTGTACTCTCTGGGAGTTATAGTAAAAAGTTGAACAGGATTGGTAAAAGTGGACATCATTTGCTCTTTTCTTAATTTTAAGGGAAGGGCCTTTTCTTGTCCACCTGTAAATAAATAGTAATGATTAAATTTGCTTTAATGCTACAACTTCAGAGTATAGTATTTGCAACAAGGACTCCACAAGCCTAAAATATTTACCACCTGGCCCATTGCAGAAAAGGTGTGCTAAAAATTTGTTGAGCATAGGGGCACAGAGTTGTGCCTACTATTTACTTCCTAACAGCTGTGAGATCAGTCTTGATTCCCCACTTTAGTTCCTACTGTTGCTAACAGCAATTTATATCTTTTTTTTTTTGTCAATCTGTCTAGGGATTTAACAATTACAAAATTTTAAAGAGCGAGTATTTTAATTTATTGGTTTTCTTTATTGTTATTATATTTTCAATTTTGTTGATTTGTAATCTTTATTATTTTATTTTCCTGCTTGCTTTGAGTTTAATTTGCTTTTATTTTTTTCCAAATATTTGAGAATGTTTCAATTATCTTTCTGTTGTTGAGTTCTTGTTTAACCATTTTATAATCAGAAAATCTGCTTCCTTTGAATTCAATTGTCACAAAGTTGTTTTCTGGCCTAGAATGTAATCTACCTTTGTCAGTGTTCCATGTGTAAAGGTATATCACGTTGTTCTTGGGTGGTTGCTTTATAAATGTCATTTGGGTCAACTTGATTGATTATAGTGTTCAGATTTCTTAAACCCTTACTGATTTTGTGTAATTTGAATATCAGTTACTAAGAGTGGTGAATTTTCTAGTTAATACTGTGGATTTGCCTACTTTTCCTTTTGGAGCAATCAGTTTTTGTTTTATACATTTTTGAGCTCTTTTGTTAGGTATATACACAAGATAATTGTGTGTGTCTGACAGATTATCACTTTTATCATGTTGTTATGTACATCTTTGTATCTGGCAACATTCCTGGCTTTAAAATATACTTTGTGTCATATATAAATATAGCCAGAGAGCAACTCTAAGTATATCTTTTTGGTATATCTTTTAGTATATTTATTATTTTTTTTACTGTACTTATATCTTTATATTTACATTGAGTTTTTCATAATTAGCAAAGAGGTGGGTTTTGACATGGCAATTTCTAGTTTTAAATTAGGATTCTTTGACCTTTACATTTTATAAATTATTCCTACAGTTCTATTTTTTTTTTTTTTTCATTTTCTTTTTCTGAAGCTGGAAACAGGGAGAGATAGTCAGACAGACTCCCGCATGCGCCCGACCGGGATCCACCCGGCACGCCCACCATGGGGCGAAGCTCTGCCCACCAGGGGGCGATGCTCTGCCCATCCTGGGCGTCGCCATGTTGCGACCATCCTGGGCGTCGCCATATTGCGACCAGAGCCACTCTAGCACCTGGGGCAGAGGCCACAGAGCCATCCCCAGCGCCCGGGCCATCTTTGTTCCAATGGAGCCTGGCTGCGGGAGGGGAAGAGAGAGACAGAGAGGAAGGCGCGGCGGAGGGGTGGAGAAGCAAATGAGCGCTTCTCCTATGTGCCCTGGCCGGGAATCGAACCCGGGTCCTCCGCACGCTAGGCCGACGCTCTACCGCTGAGCCAACCCTACAGTTCTATTTAAATCTATCATTTTGTTTATTTTCTGTATCTTCTGTCTGTTTTTTGTAACTTCCTCTCAACATCCTTCCTTATTTTGAAGTAATTAAGCACTTTAAAAATTATTCTGTATTATTTCCACTATTGGTTCATTGTCTAGTCTTTGCGATTTCTTTCATTTTGTTATGCTTGAATTGTGCTTCTTGTTGAGTAATTTTTTATTGTTTTATATAATCCACTATTTGACCTGTGAAGATATTAATTTAATTAATTATATTTTTAGTTCCTAGAAGTATAAGTTTGTTCTTTTTCAAATTCGCTTGAACTTTATTTGATAGTATTCATTTAATTTATTCGCCTTCTATGCAAAGTGCTTCTTAGGCACTTGGGATACTTTAATAAAAAAATAAAAAACAAACAATAACAAGATCTTTTTCTTTATGAAGTCTAATAAGACAAGGTAGGAAGTAAAGAGTTGACATAATAAGTCCATTGGTGCCAAGAAATCTCAGGTACAGAAAACTCAGGATAAAACTTGAGCATGGTGTAAGATATTCATAGTGCTGAGGTTGGATGTTGGTTACCGTGGTAAGAAGGGTGGTCCAGAAAGGCATCATTAAGAAACTGGTATTTGATCCAGATTCTAAAGTTGTGAGGAGGTGGAGGATTGGGTATCCGGGAGAAGACAGTTCCAAGTAGAAATGTTAACTAACATAGGTTCCTAAAGTGAGGTCAAAGGACACCAGGAGGCCAGTCTGACTGGAATCCGTATGTGAGGAGGGAGGGAGGGAAGGCAGAGGGAAGGTTGCTGAAGTCAGTCGGGCCTCAGAGAGCACGGGGAGGACTTCAGTTTTCTTCTGAGTGAGAAGGGATCCATCACAGGGTTCACACATAGGTGTCTGTGTTCAGAACAGGTTATAGGAGGTCAAGGGTGGAAATGTATTGTTTTCTTCATTTCTGTTTTTATCAGTGTGTTTTCTTTTGATGCATTTTTGGACATCCAGACAGTATACTCTTCATCTGACAAGAGGCTATCCGAAGTTGCTCTTGCTGCATCTGTATGGACTGTTAATTTGCTGGCCTTGGCTTATACTGCTTCGTTTTCTTGATGTTTTGTAATTTTGGACAGCAAACCCATTGCAGGGGGTGTGTGGTCTATACTAGGGGCCCTACCAGTTGGTGTTCCTCTGAGGAAGATGGACTCACTGGGACAAGATTCACTTTTCAATTTAGGGTTTCCTTATCGCACCAGTCATATGTTGTTTTGTTGCATAGTGAAGGCTGCTGTGCTGGTTCTGGTTCCTGTCTCTGCGAGGGTTCCAATGGCATGGGCATCCACATGCTGACGGCATGCATGGAACAGACCCAGGACTGTCTTCTTTGCGGTTCTTGTCCAGTCCCTTTGCTGGCAGGAATGGACAGTTTCATCCCCAGTAAATGCAGTTAGGATTTCATTGTCATATTCTGGTTTTCATCCCCCTTCATTTGTCATCCCCAAGGAATTCTCCTTATTTGCATACTTTTGAGCAATGCCTTTTAAAGGATGTTGGCTCCATTTCATTCTTATTGTTGTAGAGAGGTCTTCTGAGACATTCAGTTAACAATGTTGGAAAAAATTCCTCAGTTATTATGAAAATTATAAGCCAGAAACTTCACTTAAAATGTAGTCAGGGGGTTGGAAGACAGAACTCTCACACTGTGGACAAGTCCTGCTGGGGGTGAGGACGACAGACACGCAAACACCTGACTCCAGGGACCAGGTTCAGTGATGCAGACCCACTTTATTCAGGAAGTAAGCTAGCTTATATACACAGGTTCAGCCTATAGAGTGTTACAGCATGTTCCTCAAAGCCAATGGCTGAAAAGGTCAGGGAGCTGTGTGGTTGGTGCTGAGTTACCTCCTTATAGCAGGCGAGCTTCCTTCCTGGGTATGCCCAGCAGGGTTCTGGGAGCTGGAGTATTCTCACAGCATTGCATCAGCCACAGCTGCTAGGAATGCACTCTGTGCTCCACCCACATCACGCAGGTGTCACTCAACACATACTCCTGTTCCCGACAGGAAGGAGTGTACCTGCATCTTTGACAGGAAGTGGTACTATATTGGCCTCAGCAGGAGGAAGAGAAGACTCCTCTCTGCCCAGTAGCAGCTCAGCTGATGGGAGGTCAATTTACTTCCAACTTTCAATTTTAGTCTCTTCATTTATAAGAGAGCTCCTTTCAAGTCCAAAAAAAGGGCTTTCTTCTTGTTTGTTTCTTTGGATTTGCAGTGTTGTTTGAAGTTGTAATTCTTTATTGCTCCCAAATAAACTTGTTTTGCTGGAAAAATATTTGGCTATCTATTTTCTACAGGTTGACATAAAAAGTTATTTTAGATATTAAAGAGAGATAAAAATACAATAAACATTTTATTTTCATTTTTTTAATAAACACATTTTTAAACATTAAAATTAAAGTAGAAAATAAAACCCCAAATGCTTGGCATATAAATGGTGAAACAAAATATGAAGACTAAAGATATGTTTTTATATGTGGATTCCAAAGAGATAAAATATTTATATGAATTCAACAAAATGAAATGTCAGAAGGATAAGCATAAATATGTAATGACATATGTGGAATTAAAATTTAAGTATTAGAACTTTGAAAAGACACTCAATATACTTCTAGTATGAAAAAAGTGACATTGTTACATGATAAAGTTATATATTAAGACAATATATTTTAAATATGGAGAAAAAAGCTGTGGTTCATTTACAAAATGGAAAACTCTTCAGCAGTAAAAAAGAAGAAAATCTTATGTTTTGTGACAGTGTGGTTGGACCTGGATATTACTATGCTAAGTGAAATAAGCCAGTCAGAGAAGACAAATACCATGTTATATCACTCTTAGTTGCAACAACAAACAAAATCGAAATGAACTCATAGGTATGAAGAGCAAACTGACAGCTGTCAGAGGGGTGAGGGTAGGGGCTAGGTAAGAAAGTTGAAGGGATTAAACAAAGAAAGGAAACATAGATGCAAATAACCATGTGGGGATTGAAGGACTGAAAGAGGGGTGGGGGAGGTAGAGGAGGTAGAGGGGGATAGATGGCGATACAGAAAACCTTGTCTGGAGAACACACATTGCAACATACAGATAATGTAGAATTGTGCACCTGAAATCTCTATTACCCCAAAAAATTCAATAAAAATTTTAATAATAAAAAAATATTTTTTTCATAATGTACCTAACAATTTTTTTTCTAAATTTATACTTTAAAGAAAGAATATTAGTTTGATTGTGTGACTTTAAATAGCTGCTCTACCATATGACTATCTGTTGGGCAAACAAGTTTGTTACAAATGTTTTTTAGGTTTGCTCACTTGCACTGGTTGCTCAATTGCCATCTGTGTATAGTCTATGGAATGCTGTGGGTGCTTGCCCTTAGGATGGCAGATTGCAAATTGTAGATTACTTTCCTGCTTAGGAGGGCCCATTGTTTGCTGAAGAAGGGTTTTTTTCATCCCCAGCCTGGTTTTTCTAGGAGTTGAGAGAGAGAGAATGCTGAGACTGGTGGGGGCCTGTGAGTCGGGGAGAGTCCAGAGAATGAATCGGGGCTTTGGGAGCCCTGAGTAAATGGAAAGCGGTGTTTCCTGCCTCTTTGCTCATTTGCTGTTATGAGACTTTAGTAAACGGAATCTCCCACTATTTTCAGGCTTCAGTGTTCCTTCCTTTACCATCTGCCCAAATCTAATTAGAATCTGAACCTGCATGGATTCAGTGGCCATTGGCCTTACATCTGGTGTAGTTGGCAGGATCTGATTCAGATTGGTATGGAGCTTCAGCCACCCTTGAGGAGTGGGGTAGAGGACTGGTCATTGCTCCCCAGTCCATGGTTCCCCATGGCTTTCCTTATGAGGGCCATGAGCTGGCTATTTTTTACAGCTCTATGAGAGGAAATTGAGAGCTCTGTGAAAGAGGGTGCCCAAGGTCAAAATCTCCACAAAGAGCTGCAGATCCAAGAACTTCAGGTCTGGCAAAAGGCTAAGAATCAGCAATGACTTGAAATGGAGGGAGTGTTGTAGAAAGAGGCCGCTGACCGGGTTCAAGAGCTGCTGAGCACCGATGATGCCTGGAACTAGAGCGATCTACAGGTTCCTGGGTTGCAGTTTGCTCTGGAAGTTGAATGTTAGCAGCAGCAGTTGCTAGAGGAACAATTACAGGTTCAACTTCAGGCAGAGAGCCGGCAGCCACAGGAGCTGATGATGGAGCTGTGCCAGTGGAATGGCTGTGAGTCAGTGGGAGCAGGTGTTTGCAACTCCTCTTCTGAGGATGAGGAGGCTTAGGTTGAAGCTTCTGTCATACACACTCAGAGCTTGACCAGTGTTCATCCAGAAGGTAAGCAAAGAGTACCTACTGAGCCCCTCGTAGGCTTGCTGCGATTGTCGCACATAGGGTTGGATGGCATCATGGTCTCTGGAGCAGAGGTGGAGAAGTTGGCCACTTTTGCCATGTGCTCCTACTTGGGGCAGTGTTTTCAGGGCTGCTATGACTACAGGGATGAGGGGGGAGGCCTGAGGCTCTCTGTGAACCTATTTGCCTATAATGGACCTTTACCTTGGTGATTTGCACAGACAGCTGGGCTGTCTATCATGGACTGACTCTTGGACTGCAACCAGAGGGGGTACCAGCTTCCTTGTTGAACGGACATGATGCCTTTGGACAATATGAGACACCCTGATGGGGTTGGCCAGCTCCAGTGGAGGCCCTCCTTCATCAGGCAGTTGCTCCCATTCAGTGGGAGAGATGCACCAAGGACACTTGAAGGTTTCCATGGACAAAGCCCTGGACTATAAAGGCCCTTCCACCTACAGTGACGTAGGAGACAAGAGATGGGCCTCCAGTGTGTGCCTTGGGCAGAGTGCTCAGGGAGACATTGTGAAGGGCACCTTTGTAATTGTTGCAATTGTATAACTTGTGCTGTTGCTATAGTTTGTTTATGTAATGTACCTCATTTCTTACACAGGGATACCTGTGGTATATATAGATTGTGAAGTGAGCAAAAGGGGTGGAATGTTGGGCAAACAAGTTTGTTACAAATGCTTTTTAGGTTTGCTCACTTGCATTGGGGCAGTGCCATGCCATGTGTATAGTCTATGGAAGGTTGTGAGTACTTGCCCTCAAGGCAGCAAATAGCAAATTGCAGATTGCCTGTGCTTTGGGGAGGTGCCATTGTTTGCTGGAGAAGGGGGTTTTCGCCCAGCCTGGTTTTACTGGGAGTGCAGAGAGACAAAGAGAGGGGGGGTGCTGAGGCTGGTGGGGACCTATGAGTCTGGGGGAGTCTGGAGAAGGAGTCCAGGCTTTGAGAATCCTGAGTGGGAGGGAAGCAGTCTTCCCTGCCTGTTTGCTCATCCACCATTATGAGACTTTAATAAATGGAATGGCCCACCATCTTCTGGCTCCACAGTTTCTTTACTGTCTGCCTGAATCCAATGAGAACCTGAACCTGCATGGCCACGGCAGCCACAGGCCTTACATTCTCTGTATGAACTTTAAAATATACTTAGTTATTCTGTGGCTCAGTCACTTCATAGGAAAAATAATAATGGTAATATCAATCTCCTAATTTGTTTGGGAGAATGAATAAGAATATATAGAAAGGAAACAGCCTAGTTTGTGACACAGAGTAAATGTTAGCTATTGGTTTTGTTATGAATTAACTTGGAAAAGTGAGAAAGCAGTGAATACTGGCAGCACAGCTCAGGGTTTCACACTTCTGTGTGGAATGAGACATACTTGTAGCAGGTCTGAGACAGGAGCAGAGAGGCAGCTGGCTTTCTGCTCTAATCTCCCAGTTGAGTGGGTCCTGCTGGCGGATTCCCGAGGTTTAGCAATGGGGACAGGCAGCCCAATGGGAAGCTTCAATGGTATGATCCGATTTTATCTCTAAATTCTGACAGGAGTGAAAGGCTTGAGAATGTTATAAAATCCTTTGTTCCCTGTATTTCCAGCACTCACTCGATCTTGTTAACATCTCTGGAACAAAGCCAGTGGGATAAGGAGCATTTTCAGTCCTTGTTGAAATACTTCTTTACTCCAAGGAAAACTTCAAATGTTCCTTGGCAAAGTATTCAAAAGGCACACATGTGGCAATGACCTCTCGTTGAACTAATGCTACTCCTTGGTCTGTCAGGGGCATTTGTTGGTTCCTCCATTCATTACCTAGGATAAGCAGTAAGCATTTCTATGGTCATGCAAATGTGATGATTAACTCTTTTATGTGCCTACAGTTTTAGTGGTCCTTTCTTTCCAATTATGCAAGTAAACATTGTGTCTTTGTTCTTTTCTTCAGGTCTTAACTTAAGGTAGTCATCAATTCTCCTATTACTATCTACTACCTTGTAGATATCTGGCATTATTTTTATTTTAAAACTTTTTTTTAGATTTTATTTATGCAGTTTTAGAGAGAGAGGAGAGAGAGAGAAGCGGGGAGTAACAAGCATCAACTCCTATGTGGGCCTTGATCAGGCAAGCCCAGGGTTTTGAACCGGCAACCTCAGTGTTCCAGGTCAATGCTTTATCCACCACAGGTCAGGCAATTTCTGGAATTATTTTAACATAGCCTTTGAACAATTGTGGAGTTATAGGTTGCCTCAAAGGCGATTATTTACTTTAGCTTACATTTCCAGAGAACAGCAATTTAACCAATGAACAATGCTGTCAAGAAGAAATTAAAAACAAAAATAAGCCCAAATAATAAGTATATCTCTTTTAAGTTCAGTATGCAATTTTCTTCCTGGTCCCCCGTGCCAATCTGTGTGTTTAAATGCAGCTGCCACCCGCTGTGGAAATCTTTTTCAATATAATTGCTAATGGAATCACAGTTAATAAGAAATAAAAGCAAAACTTTATTAAGAAATGTAATAACATTATGAACTTAAAGTCATAATGTAATCTAGGCTTACAAAACTTTAAAATACACTAAGATGCAAAAACCAAAATGGGTTACTCTGATTATAATACTAATTGTACATGAACTGCTTCAGTTTAAAATGGACTCTATATTTCAAGTAATATAAATATATACTTTTAAATAGTATTCCTAAGAGAATTTACTACAATGTAAATGTTAATAGAGTTTACTGAAAATACAAATTTGATTCTTTTTATACACTGGAAGTTTCTCATTAAAAATATTACCCCTTCCTCCCTCTTCCCAAAACTCACTTTTCTCCCTAGCTGTCTCCTTAAACAATCCTTGTTCTTCCCAATGAAATGTACTAGTAAGACTGGCTATCCTGTGGTTTTTCATTTCTGTTTCCTCAGTTTCCACTCCTTCCTTTAAATCTTATCTGTTTTTTTCCCCCCATTACTGCAGGAGAATAGCTTTGCTGAAGCCACCAGTGACCTCCATGTCATTACTTCCTTGACCATTTTTGCAGGTTTTATCTCATGTGACCTCTCAACAGCATTCAGCATTGTTGACCACTCCCTTTTTCTTGAGAGACTGGCTTTCATGACACCAAACTTTCTAGATATTTCTCCTTTATAACCATTCCCTCTATATCTCTTCTCTATCTCCATTACAGATGCACCTTTATCTAAGCCACGAATGTGTGGAGTTCATTGGTAAGTGACAATACATTTGTCTTCCAAGCCCAGCTCTCTTCTCTGAGCTCCAGATCAGGTATTACATAATGGTGCCTTGAAATCGTCCATAGGTATTTCAAAGGCATTGCAAACTCATTACATTCAGAGTACATTCATGCTCTTTTCCCCTACTTTCAAGCTTTTAATTCTTTTTCTAATGATCCTGATCTGGATGAATGGCCCACACTCCATCTGGTAGCAAAAACTCAAAAACAAGAACTCATAACATTTTCTTCTTTACACCTTTTCTTTAATCTATTTGCAAGTTCTTTTTCATTTTACTTTGTAACAAACTCTCCAGCATGGAAACTTTTCTGCATCACTAATTGAAGCTGGCGTCCTTCGTTCCTACATGGATGCTGAAGCATCTGTGGAAGGGCCTCTTCTAAATGTCTCCAATTTCATATTTACTCTGAAGCTAAAGTAAATTTTACAAATGTAAATTTTATCCTATCACTCCCTTAAATACCAACTGGCAATCCTTCAATCTTCCTCATTAATCTTAGTACAAAGTTAAAAGTTATAAAGCATAACCAAGGAGCACCTCCATCCTTTCGCTGATGGTGATTCTTCCAGCTTTACCTTCCTTTCGTTCCTTCAAGAACTCTGTCTGACTTCATACTCATTATTAAGACAAGACACCACTCAGTAAGAGAAACAAACAAAAATGTATAGTATATTCCTTGCCAAGCAAGGGAGAGTTGTAATTTCAAAGTACAGTATCTCTTAACAACAACAACAAAAAAGCAAGGACTTGTGGAAGTGGAGAACTTTCAGAAACATAAGTCTTCAGGGATTGGCTGACTGGTTTCTGAATGTGGCTGCAGCTGATTGGCTTTCAGCATAGTGGCCTGTTACTGATTGGTTAACATTTAGAGGCATTGTTACTGAAACAAAGAGGCAATCACTGTTGGATTGGGACAAATTAAAAGTAAATTCTGGTGGCTGATGGTGGACAGCTTGCTGCTGTGTTCTGAGAACAGTGTTTCTTTTCTTGAATGTGAGATTAAGAAGTTTCTGTTTTGATCACTTTTATGCCTCAGATCCACTGCACATGCTCATGTTTCTCTGTGGACTATTCTACCTACTTATTCTGCCTTTCTCATCATAAACAAATTTCCTGAGAAACCTGAAATTTTTTTTTCTTTATGGTCATAGAATTGTTGCTAACCCTGCACCCCCTTACTCTCCCCTGGACTTTCACTTCCCAACCTGAATAATGGAGACAGGGAAGACACAGGACCAGAGAGAGCAGTTCTGCTTTGCTGCTGGGTCCTGCATGGAGTCACACGGCTTTGCCTCTTGCTGAAAAAGAAAGACAGTGATGGGAATTGTTGGCTGTTACATTCCCTATAATGGAGGTAGACAAGGGAGAGAGGGGCTGGAAATAGAAGTTGATTCAGCTAACCCACAGTGGCTGCCACATGAGGTAAAGCAGATAATAGAACAAGAGAGTTTTTTTCCACAGGAAGCTGAAGGACAATAAATCTTGTTCTTATAACTACAGTTTTATGTCTGTGGGGAAGGTGGCCGCCGATGAGTGTGTGAGTGTGAGAGACTGGCTGACAACATTTATTTTGACATGAAGTAATCACAGGCAGAATTAATTTTTATCCTAGGTGCTATAGTTGAATCTGAGCAATGCTTTCTATCCTGGGATTAAATGAACAGGCAACAAAGACAACTGAGAATCTCAAATGCTCAAAAATTAAAAAAAAATTTATTATTCTACATATCCGGGTCTTGGCAACAAGAGGTAAGAGTTAGAAAATGAGAATTTACACTGTCTAGGACACAATTCTGAGTTTAATAAGTATTTAACTACTTAAATGATCAAATTCAGCCTATGAGGTATGACTTTTTAAATGTCTTACAAAGATGAATAAACTCAGGAACAGAGAGGTTAGATAATCTGCCAAAGTCACACAGCTAGTAAGTGTGATGCCAGAATTTGAACCCAGTTGCATGGCAGACAGAGGTATCCATATTTATAGTAATGAAGAAAAATCTGAGTAATTTGTGTAAGCAGCAAAAGACCAGAGACAGTTGTATAGACTTTCCCACAGACCGGTATGATTCATAAGATTCAGAAAGTGTGCAGTGTAGTTGCAATGCCATGGAAATCACTGAAAGAAACCAGCCTCAGATTGCATCATGGAAGGTTTGCAGGTGCTAACCTGGAGCAACACCGCATCGGTTGGACTGATACCCGAGGCCTGGGTGCAAACACAGACATCTTAGAGGAAAACTTACAGATGTCTCTCTCTCTCACCTCTACCCTTTCTCTTATCTAATATTTCTGCTCCATGACCTTGATAATCTTTCCTCCAGATGTAACGGAGATAACAGAAATAGTGGGGCGAGGGAATCCTGAAAGGTCTAAAATAAACTTTTTAATACTCAGATATTTTCTAATAACTGATATTTTCATATTTATAATGGAATTTATCAAAATTAAGTAAATTTAAAAATGTAGTTATTCAGTGGTCCTTGCCAGCTTTTAAGTTCTCAGTAGTCACATATGGTCATTGGGTCCCAGATCAGACAGTGTTTCTGTCATGCAGAATGACTCCTGGTCACTCACTAAGGTTTATCACAGTACCTTGTTAGCTTATCTTTGATTTTTTGCTCATAATTTTCTCCCAAAGTATGACAATTTTTTCAATCTCTAATCCTGCTAAATTTGGTCTCTTTTTTATTTTCAAATGTAAAAGTTTTTTTTTTTTCTTTATCAGGTGGAAAGATTTACATATTCGAAAATCGGGCTCAGCTTGGTGTGCCTTCCTCTTCATGAAAACAGACAACCTGTGCTTTGTCTAAAAGAATAAGCTGACACTAATAGAGAAATGTCATTCACACAAGTTTCAATAATAGAACACAGTATGCAAAAACACATCATTTATGTTCATTTACATATTTTTCGATTGGAATCAATTTTGTTTTCAGTAGATTATATAGCATAATTATAATTAATCATCAGTACTATATATCAAAGAACACAAAATAATTTTACTAATATAGTAACCTAAAAATAGTTAACTAAAACTTGGTTGCAGATTCATTTTTTTTTTACTCTGTAAATTTAAGGTGATTGAAGAAAGAAGGTATCATTACATATATGCAGTGTCCATTCATTTATAGGTTTACAATAACTGCCAATTAATCATTGATGGTAATTGGTAACTTGATGACACATAAGTCACTAGTTCTTAGCATAATGTTTGACACATAGCCCAAATTCAGTAAATTTTGATGAATGTAATTATATTGATCAGTTGATAGTGGTTGAAAAAATTTTCCAATAAATAATAACATCCTAGAAAATGGTATTTTTCTGCTAAAGCTTTTGGCAATGTCACTATTGGGTAAAAACCTCATTAGAGGTTAAAAAATCAATCAAAGATGTTAGTTGGCTTAAGCTATATTTAAAAGTACATTTTTTTCTAAATTAATAAAAATATATATACATTTCTCTTTAAATATAATACTATTTTATATTCAAATGTATAAACTATTCATATATTATAAACATTAAATACATCTTAATTGCAGTAGATTATTATAACTATATCATGGAAAGAATGGACTTTTAAGCTTGTAAACATTCTAAATGCTCAATAAACATTGATAATGGGGGACAGTTTAGTGCAGTGGTTAACTGTCTGACTAGTATTTGAAACTCAGCTCTGACTCTCACCATATATTGAACAAGTCATTTAACTTTTGTGTAACTGAAATTGTTCAACTATTATAAAGTGATGATAACAAAAACCTCAAGAGATAATTATCTGATTATTTGAATAAATTACCTAATTAGTTAGAGGAATTATTTGGGTAATTTAGAGTACTCAAAGTACTTAGCATTCAATTTGATGTGAATATTTGAGATTGTATGACAAATGTTCAATGGTATTGATGAGGATGATGGAGAAAATTATAATGAAGGTGATTTTGATTGAAGCACAAAGGAATACATTGGAGATGTTGATAAACTAGGCTGGCTTCAGCTCAGACTAAAATTATTCTTCCTTCCCCCACATTAGGAACCCCAGAGGCTTATCCATCTATCCCATCTATTGGGGTTTCATATCCACTGCGATGGAACTGTTTATTCCCCTTGGCTCGAGATTTATGGCAAATCCAGTATAGAGAACAAGGATAAAGGAGGGATTAGAAGTAGAGATTCTGGAATGAGAAATGAGAGTCAAATGCCGAGGAGGTGGAGTGTGGGGCAGGCAGGTTGAAAACAGGTGTCCAAGTTACCAAGCTAAGCAATGAATCTGAGCATAACAAAGACAAAGGGCTGAGTCAGATTGCTTTCCTAAAATGTCTATATCTACTTAAATGTGAATGTGGAATGTATTTTCAAGTGAAAAATTGAGTATTCCAGCTCAATAGAGATATTATCTTTTTAAAATGTCATCATGAAGACATGCCTCGAACAGTGCCCATTATATAGTGATTTGTAGGAAATAGCGTATATTTGCTAAATATTATTTAAGTAACAAAAAAATTGAAAGTAGGAAGTATGGTACAAAGAAGAATGGCAATTTTGGTTATAACAAGAAGGATAGAAATTGTTAGCAGTATGTTCTAATACTATGACATGTAATTTTGTTTTTAATTCCAATATATTTTCATTTCTTCAGTTTTAATTTTTAATTAATGTCACTTTTGAAATCTTGATTTATTTACACTTTATTTTTATTTGAATAGCATTTCTTTTACAGAGAAACTATGGATTAGAAAGACAATGTTTAAAGGAATTTTTAGCTTCATTTATATAGTTACTGGTTGAATCCCTCAGACCTAGTTGGCCTTTGTGACAGACCCTGAGGTGACCCCTGCCCCATATGATTCCTGCCTTCTGACATGTGGCTTTCTTCTAACCAACTGAATATTGCAAAGTTCATGACATACCATTTCTGTAGTATTGGTATGGTGTAAAAGCATCTTGCTAGTAGACTTCTTACTCTCCTGCTAAATTCAGAGAAACAAATTGTCATGCTGTGCAATGCCTATGGAATTATCACAGAGCAGGGACTGTGAGTAGTCTTCAAGTGGTCCCTCACTGATAGCAATGAAGAAGCTGGAACACTGTCACACAGTGACAAGAAACACAGCTCAGCTTTGTTACAGCCTTGGGAGACCCTGAGCTAAGGCTCACTAAGCCATGCTTGCGATCCTGTCCCACAGAAATTGTGAGACAGTGACTGTATGTGGTTATAAGCTGCCAAATTTGTGCTAAATTATTATGTAGCACAGAAACCGATATGATCCTTTCATTATTTAGACTTATTTCTCATTTTATTTACAAAAATTTTTCTTGGATTATAGTTTAAAATATTATTTTTCACTGTTTTGTTTTTCTTTAAGATCTTTAATTGTATGTATAGATACATTGGATCTTTTTCGGATACCTTTTATTTCAACCATTTTCTTTTTGACCACTTTATTTTTATTGTCTTGAGTGTTTTATAATTTATATTCTATCCTCTTTAATAAGTTTGCTTTCAAATTTAATGGTTTTGGGGAACCTTAGATCTTTAGTTCTGTCATCTTTTCTTCTCTAAGTTCAATTGTCTCTCATTTTATTACTACTTTTCATCTTATCTCTTTGTCTTATTAGTTCTTAATTTCTAATTCGAGATGCTTTAATATATCCCCAAATGTTTGTTGGTTGATATGTAACTCTATGTACAGAGAGTTTAAAAAGAGAGTGAATTTAAAACTTATAAGAGAATTATTTGGGTATAATTTTGGTTCTTTGTTGCTCTTGAAGAAACTTATTTCTCACCGCTGGGGCAATGTCATTTCTTTGGTGTGAAATAAAGATGACTGTTAAATTCTCATGTACTATTTCTGTTGATGTGAAGACTTGTTCTGATACATGTCTTTGTGTAAAAAAAAAAAGGGGAATCTCTTGGCAAAAGTTAATGAGTGTCAAGACTAGTGGATAAACAACTAATAATAAGAACTAGGATATACATTGAATCAGGAAATTCCATTTATTGACCATTTACTTGAATTTAGAAAAATGGAGGGGGGCCTGGGAAAGGGACTCAATGGAAACTTACTTTTTCAAGCGGCTATGTTCCTTGCCTGATTTATTATTTATTTATTTATTTATTTATTTATTTATTATTTTTTTAATTTTTTTTTTCTGTATTTTTTTTCTGAAGCTGGAAACGGGGAGAGACAGTCAGACAGACCCCCGCATGCGCCCGACCGGGATCCACCTGGCACACCCACCAGGGGCGATGCTCTGCCCCTCCGGGGGGTCGCTCTGCCCCGACCAGAGCCACTCTAGCACCTGGGGCAGAGGCCAAGGAGCCATCCCCAGCGCCCGGGCCATCTTTGCTCCAATGGAGCCTTGGCTGCGGGAGGGGAAGAGAGAGACAGAGAGGAAGGAGGGGGCGGGTGGAGAAGCAAATGGGCCGGCCAGGGCCGTTCCTTGCCTGATTTAAATGTCAACATTCTCTAGACTACTTTCACTTTCTAGTGAATTTGATTTGATTGAAAAGACTTTTGCTTTAAAGCAAGGAGAATGAGAAAAGTTTATCTGAAATAGTAATAGAGCATATTTGAAAGGTCTGTTTACTGGTACAGTATACTAGGGTGTGTGTGTGTGTGTGTGAGTGTGTGTGTGTGTCCTCACCATCCTGGTAATTACCTAAGAGTACTTCTAAGTAAAAGCTCAACACTAAAATTGCTTTTACCTTATTTAGACATAATAGTATTGAAGTAAAATACAGATAAGTTAAAGATTTTATTGTTTTCCTACTGAAACTTTAAAAGAAAAGAAATTTGACAACTTTTTGTAACTAAAATTGTATTTGAGACTTGTTTTCACTTTATTTTCTATTAACAAATTTATCATCTTTCCTAAACAACAAAGCACTTCATAGAAATTTAGTGTTTTTCTTTTATTTTTAGTGTTAAGGAAGAAGATTGGTGAAAGAAACATTTTCACTGTTTTGTCATTTGATATGTTTGATTCCCAGATTTCTTCATAATTTGACTCATTTTGGAGAATGGGTGCAAACCTTAAATCTTTCTTCTCTTCTTTGGAGCTGTTCCTTTGTCGTGTCCTATCATACTCTTTCAACATCAGTTTTCACTCATTGCAACTGGTTTTAGGAAATGACTGAAATATTGAAGAAATTGAGGCGTTTTGTAAATTACAAAGTTTAGAACAACTGTAAAAGTCACACCTACTTACAGGGCTTGGTACAAATGTATATGTGTCGTTTTCAGAATTAATAAATGGAGTCAGAACTTTTCTACGCAATTCTGCTTAATGGCTTCATCTTGCTCACTGGGTAATTGCCCCTGTGTGGTGGCTTTTTCAATCCCCCACTGTTTAGAATGCTGTAGGAGATGAGTTCTAATGGTGAAGTATGTGAAGCAAATTTGATTGCTTGCTTCCTGAATTTCTGTTTCTTTGGAGAACTGAAATAAGGATGTTTTTGTTTTTTCTTTTGCCTGAAGTAGACATTATTCTTATAACTAGATTCCATATTCATGCAGTATCTATTTTGTTTTCTGGAATGAATTATAAGGGAATATGCATCTCAGGAACTGTTGAAAAAGAAAAGAGAAAAAGAAGGAAAGTAGTATTGTAGTCATCTGTTAGTAAACTACTTTACAGAAGAAAAAAATATCTATAACTATTTTTTTGTTGGCGCCCTTATGACCATTATGGAACTTCCCAGAGCCACAACCAGCTACTTCAAATAATATGTCTAAGCAGCAGGCAGCAACACCCCAGCTTGTCATTTTTAATTTCTACAGTTGGGCATCTATATCACAGCAAAGTCTCAGCTTGCTAGCAGACTGGGCTATGCAGTGGATATAATCTGAATCAAAGTACAATTGTAGAAATGTCAAACATGATGAAAAGGAGAAAATCGCTACAAAGGAGAATTCACCACGGTAACTCTTGCAGTTCCCAGCACAGAGGCCTGGTAGCCTCATCAAAGATCCAAGAGATGGAGAAGGCCTATTAGGTCATCAAACTTATCCCCTCACCAAAGGCAGAAAATGAATTCAAGCAACCCTATCTGCTGGCTTCAAACCAAATTCAGGATAGAGAGGCCCTGCTGCTGCTCTTGATACATTACTTTATGACACTGGATGCCATTTATACAAAAAAAAAATGAAATGAATTGTCTGCCCCAGCATTCTAGAATCCCAGAGCAGGCTTGAAGCTCTGGAAGGCACTGAGCCCAGCCTCCTCATTTGACATAAGAGCCCTCAGAGGCCGGAGAGGTTAAACGACTGGCTCAAACCCACAAAGCCTCTCGCAGCTGGACTAGTGTTACAACTGGAGTTTCCAGAGCTAGTTCAACTGCTTTTCCTAGCAAATATTTGTTAAAAAAAAAAAAGTCTTGATAAAAATCTATTCTATACATTATACTTAATACATTTGGATTTAACTTCTTTCAATGACCTCATTTTTTAAAATTCTCACTTTGAAGTGCCAAATCCTGGTCTTCACTGTGAAAACACGAGCTCCCACGTTGACGTGAACTCTTCTATTGAGCACACACTTCCTCTTCTCTGCTAGGTTCAAAGCAGTCTACAGAGACATCATGGCTTTATTGGTGGACTGTATGTGTAATGAGAGTGGAAGTACATGGATTTAAGTACAAGTGTATATACATACTATCCTGCCCTCCCCCAAGTAGCCCTCGGGATTCTACTGGGATGGATTTTACTCTTTCACCAGTGGAGAGTTGGGAAAGGCAGATGACCTGGGAGGAGATACAGTGTTTGTGAGGGCTTTTGTGCCAAGCTTGTCTTAGGATGAAGTACATCAGGTGCCTGCAAGGAACCAGACAGGTCAGATGAGGGCGGTCAGCTGAGTGGGAAACAGTCCGACTCAAAACCCAAGAGAGTAGCTGCTACTGATCCCTAGAAGGGCTTAGTGCCAATATTGCTAGACCTTATAGTTTTTTAAGAGAAGCTGGCATTTCTAATTTTTAGAAGAAATTTTTATTTTATTTTAAAATCTTGTTCAGGTTAAACAAAGTGGTCACAGATATGGTCAACAGATGTCAGGTTGTCATGAGCATGTGTGTGTCATATCACACCAAGACCCAAGCTAAAATTCTTCATAAAAGCTGAGAAAACTCAGGATCTGAGTTTAATAAGTAATTAATTGATAAGAGGAACATCTGGGATATAAGAATTATTTAAACCAATTTATGTAGCACACCATATTCCATATGAACTCTCAAAGGAGAAAACACTAGTATTTGATTTGTACTTTTAATGTCTTATTTTTCATAATTTAATTAGTTCTCTTTTATTCTAGATTTTTTCCTGCATGCTGTTGTTATTAATATTTTCAAACCACATTTAGAGGTTTTCATTAATAACTGGATTTGTTTTAGCATTTTAAAAACATATGACATTAACATGGATTCAAGTTTAGATCTGAGTTATTTTGAAAAATATCATATTATTGAATTGATAAGAAACCTTTATTTTTAGTAGTTTAGAATTCATCAATCTCTTAGTAAGGAGGAACACATCTAGAGCCTGAGGGTTTATTAGCTCAGTAGTTCTAGAACCTCTGTGCACATCAGAATCTTTGGAAGGCTTTTTAAAGCAGACTGCTGGCCTCCAGGCTGGAAGTTTGATTCATGAGGACCTGGGTGGGTTTGATAATTTGCGTATATGAGAAGCTCCCAGGTAATGCTGATACTTCTGGTCCAGGGATAACACATTGAAAACCACAGTTTTAGAGAATTGGCATTATTTCAGGGTGTAAAATAGAAACAGTCTGATTCTGGAGTTGTAGATGAGCTTCAGAAAGGGAGAGTGATTGGAGTTACTGGCTCAGAAAATGCTGTGGTCTGTATCTGTGTTCAATTAACTCATCAAGATAAACTTTTTAATAATTCTAATAATTGCTAAAATTTTTACAATGTTTTTACTGTTTGCCAGATCGTGCTCTCAGTTCCTGAGTTATTCGTGTAATCTTCATAAAAATCCTGTTTCTAATCATCCCCATTTTACAGATAAGGCAATGAGACACAGAGAAGTAAAGTAACTTGCCCAAGTTATGCAAGCTCACAGGAAGTTGTGGTGTTGGGACTTAAACTCAGGAAATGTGAGTCTCGAGCCCAGATCCTTACCCACCGCTCATACTGCCCCTCGAGACAGTGACTGCTCTCCATCATTTCTCTCATCCCAAGCCGAGCCTGCATCAGCCTCGCTAGCACACTGTGAATTAGTATTTGCAGATGTCTTTATTAGGTAGTCTATTGTTTAGCACATTTACTCCAATCAGAGCTGTTATACAAGTCTGATAATAGATGCTAAAAGCCAATTCAGTGCAAATAAATAGCATCAGTATCCATTTCTTCACTGAATTGTATTTTGTGACTGGAAAATTAATATAGTTTGGGTTACAATCAGCACAAGAACAGAAGAAATGTTTACTTTACAAAGAGCATTTTTGGAGAATAGGGTCCATCATCACATCAGCATTTCTTATGGTAATACTCATTAAATTCCAGTTTATAAAACTTCTTCTGCATTCTTTCTCGACAAGTTTTTGGAGAGTGTGTGTGTCTGTGTGTACATGTTACATGTGTGCAATCTTGTGTTTGTCTCTAAGTTTCCATTTCTTCCTCATTTTTTTTTGTTCTAATTTTTCCATAAATATTACTGGAACACTGTATAAGAATAAGATAAAAAATACTTCTTGGGACCATTAGTCTATTTATTCTCTCACATGATTATTTTAGTGTTGTTTGAAGTGCTATTTTAGAGGCAGACATAATCACTTTCTACACAGTTCCTCACCTTATTAACTGACAAAGCCCTGTTCCTATTAGACAATTGATCCTGGGCAGATGAAGCCATTGAAAACAGTACTAATTAGCTGAAGAGGGGAGACAGTAATGCAGGCGGCCTCACTTCCTTTTGTGCTTAGGGAAGTTGAAGTTCCAGACAAATAATAATTGGTATGCCGTCTGACTTAATTGTGGTTGTTAACAGCCAGCATTGTAATGACAGACTGACAATCTCTGTCTAGTCTATGTGTGTTTATTTCAGAATCTAAGAACCACTGGGTATTCTTTTCGGTTAACCTGAAACTCATAGAATGCATTTTATAATGTCCCTGAAATAAAAATGCGACAGCTGAACCTAGCTTGTGAGTGTGTGGTGCGAATCTCCAAGGTCAGATGTTCCTCTGAATGAACATGGGGCCCACATTGTGTGGGTTACAGTATGACGTGTTTGGATGAGAAACATCTGGGTTGCAGAAAAATAACTCTCTCTTCTCTCTCTAATTCTGTGTTTGGATGAAAAACATCTGGGTTGCAGAAGAATAACTCTCTCTTTCTCTCTCTAATTCCCAAATAATCACTTAGGTATAGATGCTAATTTGACTCTATCCTTTGTAGTATGATTTTGCATAAAACTATCAAGAGTAGTAAAAGAGGCCCTGGCTGCTTGGCTCAGCGGTAGAGTGTTGGCCGGCGTGTGGAAGTCCCAGGTTTGATTCCCGGCCAGGGCACACAAGAGAAGTGCCCATTTGCTTCTCCACCCTTCTCCCTCCTTTCTTTCTATCTCTCTCTTTCCCTCCTGCAGCCAAGGCTCCATGGGAGCAAAGTTGGCCTGGGCACTGAGGACGGCTCCATGGCCTTCGCCTTAGGTGCTAGAATGGCTCCGGTTGCAGTGGAGTAACTGCCCAGATAGGCAGCGTTGCCCTCTGGTGGGCATGCCGGGTGGATCCCAGTCAGGCACAAGCCACCCTCTGCTTCTCACTTTGAAAAAAAAAAAGTAATAAAAAAATATTTGATGCCTTTTACTCATGATCATAACAAATATATCTATTTATACACTGAAAGTCTTCTTGGTTTTGGGATATGTTTAAAAAGTATCTGCTAAAATCTCCATATCACTGTCAGTGTAACATTGTATGTCCAGCAATACCTGGATCTTTTGTTAACTGATAAAATAATTTTGTTGTCTTAAGAGTAGATGTGGACAATGTTTCCTCCCTCTGTGAAACTATTAGCAGAAACATACCGAGGTCAAACACCATTTCTTTTCTCTTAAGGACTGTTCTTCTCAAAGGTCTCCTTTTTTATCCTTTCTACAAAAATCATACGTAGGAAATGATGGTATTTGTGTTACAATGGGGACAAAGAAGAGGATACCTGAAATGAAGGTACTTGCTTGGGAGTGCTGGTTCTGTTTGGGACCACAAAGCTGAGGACTGGCCCCTTGGGATCTGAGCCATCCACAGCTTTGTGCTGTCACTGCTGCGGGGGCCACAGAGAGGTCGGACAGGCTGCTGGAATCAGTGGAGCTGAGAGGTTCACACATACCCTCCCCACTTCATCCAGACAAACGATCAAGCACACTTTTTCTTCAGGCCTATGTCAAACTAAAAAGCTCTTCATGACAATGGAAACAATCAACCTATAGACTGGGAGGAAATATTTGCAAGCCATATAGCTGATGTAGGGTCAGTCATCAAAATATAGAAGTAACTGGTATAATTCAATAACAAAACAATTAATAACTCTATTAAAATGAGCTAAGGACTTGAATAAACATTTTTTTCAAAGACCATATGCAACTGGTAATAGGTATATGTTAAAATGCCCACAATCCCTAATCATCAGGAAAATGCAAATCAAAACCAAAAAGAAATGTCATATCATACCTGTTAGGAAACTGCTCACATATCTCAGGTTTATTGTAATAATCATCCTTGTGTTAAAAAGGTATTTAAGACTCATTTGAATCGATGATGATGAAACACACAGACACAGAAATAATTGTAAAGAAGGAATAGGCTTACATTCACAGATCCTCAGAAACAGGGGGCATGGCTCACCACGTGGGGCCACAGGGGGAAGGACCAGGAAAGGTCAGGAGTCAGAAGTGGGAGAGGGGAGAACATGGCCCAGGCCTTCACTGGGGTTTAGGGGGAAGGCGGGTGGGCAGATGTGTGGAGTCTGTTTATGGCTGGACAGTTAGAATAACTTCAGTGGTGTCTGGACTACTGGGATGGTCTCTAGTTGCCCCACACCTGGCCCTGGGGTGATTTAGGGCAGGGGAATATTGGCTTGGTGTATGTGAGAGTTCAGTGAAGGGGACAGTTGGGATTTGAACTAAGAATGGGTTGGTTCACATGTCACAGGTGTGCTGGCCGGGGGTTCGTTTGCTCTAAGAATTAAGTGGCACTCAGAGAAGCAGTCTTTCTAGAATCAAGGCCTTAAATGCCAGTACATCAAGAACACATGTGTGAAAATATATAGTCAATACAATCCCCAAGGTGACCTCGTTTCTTAAACATTTCTCTAATAAATTATATTTTTCTGTGTAGTAACATGTATTGAATTCTGTCCTGACCAAGTAGTGGTGCAATGGATAAAGCATCATATTGGGATACAGAGGACCCAGGTTCGAAACCCTATGGTTGCCAGCTTGAGTGCAGGCTTATCCGGCTTGAGTGCGAGGTCGCTGGCTTAAGCGTGGGGTCATACACATGACCCCGTGGTTGCTGGCTTGAGCCCAAAGGTCACTGGCATGAAGCCCAAGGTCACTAGCTTGAGCCCAAGGTCAATGGTTTGGCCAAGGGGTCACTTGCTCTGCTGTAGCTACCCGGTCAAGGCACATATGAGGAAGCAATCAATGAACAACTGAGGTGCCGCAACTAAGAATTGATGCTTCTCATCTCTCTCCCTTCCTGTCTGTCTGTCCCTATCTGTCCCTCTCTGTCTCTATCACACAAAAAAGCATGTATTGAATTTAGTTAAGAATCATGTCATCAAGTATCTGTAAAACACAGCGATTTCTTAAAATGTTGAAAATTAGAATTAGTGATAAAAATGCATTAATCATTCATTTTGTTGTAAAATAATAAAGTGAATATATTTTTATTTTCACACTTTAGAAGTTATTACAGTGCAGCTTGACCTGTGGTGGCACAGTGGATAAAGCATCAACCTGAAATGCGGAGGTCGCCAGTTCAAAACCCTGGGCTTGCCTGGTCAAGGCACATGCGGGAAGCAACTACTACGAGTTTATGCTTTCCGCTCCTCCCTCCCCCCCCCGCCATCTAAAAATCAATGAATTAAAAAATTTAATTAATTATTACAAAATTAAAACCAAAATTCTTTTAGTTAGTCTTTTCAAAGTTTTTTTCTTTTTAATTCAGAATGACATGAGGTAAATAGCATCCAAGAGAAACCGTGTAGACTCACAAGTTTCCAAAGATAAAAAAATAAACATGTCAATTCAACCCAGGCCATTTAATGAAAACACGAAATTTAGCAAAAAATGTCAGCATTCAGATATTACATAGGACACACGAATTAAACTGTTAAGATCCCCAAATCCCTATATATAAGGATAAGAAGATACAATAACAAAATGATGACTTGTGGTTGCTGGGGTAGAGGTAAGGTTAACTTCACTGCCTGATATCTCTATTCATCTATGACACTAAAAGCTAATTAGAAAAAAAATTGAGTTTACTTTTTAATATAAATTTACTGATGTGAATGCTACACAGAAACTGATGATACAAAGAGACATAACTTTGGTCATTTCCTGTCTCCAGTCCTCCCCTCTACCCAGTGACAGATGGCTCGAGTCTGTGAAACCACTTGGAAGCTGCTCCTGGTTCTTTTTGCGTTAGTTTCTGCGGCCTTCCTCTGGGCCGCTGATTTTGGGAGGTGAAATTGGCTTAAAGAACTTTGAACTAAGATTCATAAAGCTTGTGTTTAAATATTGGTGTCTTCATTTATGGAGTCTTGAACAAGTCGCTTAATCTGCCTATAACTTATCAGGAAGGAGAATGAGCCATAAGCAATGAACATGCCTAAAGCACTACTTGCGGGGCATGGGCATTACGTTCAGGAATTAGGAGGTAAGATATTGTGCTCCTCTCAAGCTGCCCCATCCAGTGTGGTATTGAAATGTTCAAATAAATAAATGATTACACTTCCCTGCAACGAATATCATTGTGAGTGTTCCAGGCAAAGAAAAACAATCTATAGAAGTGTTGAACAATTAAATTATTAAAAACATGACATGCTTGTGAAAATTCAAATAATTTAGACTGTGTGAAACTTGAATTTGATAGCAGAAGTTTAGAAATGATGCTCATTCGAAGTCAGATGAACTATAGTCAATGAGTAGTCATTAAATAATTCGGTAAAAGTTGTTTGGAAATTTGGTAGAGCGGAAGAGATGGACTTTGGAGGGGAGGGATAGAATCCTTAAGGCAGGTGGGTAGGGGGCATATTTCCACAGCTCAGGTCAAGGGTACTTTAATACAAAACAGAGATTGTATCTTCAAGGGATATTAGAATTATTTTATAAAGGCTTTCAAAGATTCCATGAGACAATTGCGGCAAAGAGTTTTTAATCCATAAATTGGTTCATCAGGTTTTATTACAAGGCCCTACATTTAAAAAAATTTCTTGTGAGAGGGTATCAGATAGTGAGACAGAGGCAGCTTGTTAGAATTTCTGGTGATGCTGCCACATCTTTTCTCTGCTACTATATCCCTAACTCAGTTGACCCAAACTAAAATTTCTCTAAGTAAAAATATCATTTTTGTTTTTGGTTATGTGTTTCACCTACCTTCCATAGACTATATCAGTTTGCCAAAATGGGTTTGGTTACCTGATTTTGGGGCAAGCACTCATCTGTGGAAGACTGGATGCATGTGTAAGAGGTTATCACGTTCCTATGGTTGGTACATCCAATAGAATCACAGGGTATGAATGATGGACATGGTTTCCAAAGGAATATGAGCTGTTTTCTCAAACTGAATTATTAGATCAGACAAACCCTTGGTTCATTGTCACTTCTTGACAACTATACATGGAATTAATCACTCCCTTATCTTTGTTCATAGTGCTTTAGCATTGTCTTGCTAAATGTTCTGTGCTTTTAATTCACTTATTCTCTTAGTATCTATACCCACTATATGTCAGGCACTGTGGTAGGCACTGCATACATAGAGGTAAAGAAGATACACACAATCTTTGCCCTCTCCAGTTTATAATCTTAGATCCTGCATTTTTGTCCTTTCTTTGAGGTAGAGACGCAATTGAACTTTCTCTATGCCTGGTCTAATATTGACTGGTGCAGCATATATGCTGAATATATACTTTATTTATTCAATGAGTAAAAGCACAAATGAAATTAATAAGTAAAATAAGTCTGCCAGCTTGAGTATATTTTATGAGTACTCTAGAAACAAAATGAGATTATTTTTCCATATGCCTTTCCTGAATTCAGATTTGCCTTAGACAATTGTTAATTTATTATTAAAGAACAAAAGTTTCACATAAGATCTAATCTTTGTAAGATTGATCTTTTAATCTTTCTTTGAATATATTTCCTATAGATTTATTCAAAATACTCAGACCTAGTTTTTCTTTTTTTTTGTATTTTTCTGAAGCTGGAAACTGGAGGCAGTCAGACAGACTCCCGCATGAGCCCAACCAGGATCCAAGGATCCACCCGGCATGCCCACCAGGGGGTGATGCTCTGCCCATCTGGGGCGTGGCTCTGCCACAATCACAGCCATTCTAGCGCCTGAGGCAGAGGCCACAGAGCCATCCCCAGCGTCCGGGCAAACTTTGCTTCAATGGAGCCTCTGCTGTGGGAGGGGAAGAGAGAGACAGAGGGGGAGGGGTGGAGAAGCAGATGGGTGCTTCTCCTGTGTGCTCTGGCCGGGAATCGAACCTGGGACTCCCGCATGCCAGGCTGATGCTCTACCAGCTTTTTTCTTTTTTTGATGGTAGCTCCCACATACATTATTGTTTGTTTCATCAACCAAAAACCTTATGAGGTTATCAGTAATAGTGTGTAAATTAAAGCTAATGATTTTAATGATCGTGATCATTTTTTTGTGTAAGAAATATAACTTCATAATGCTTACATAAATGAAAGGCAATGTTAAGAGAAACTGTAGAAATACTCAGGATTTCTGTATATTATGGCAGAAAAATGAAAAAAGGAAAATAGTGAGGAAGATGTTATGAGAAATCAAAAGTTCATATAAACATTTTGAAGAAATTAAAAGATCAAATAAGGTTGTGTGCAAAATGTTTAGTGCTAAATGATTATTTCATACATTTTTACTTGAAAGAGAACATATACTCTGAAGCAGAATAGTAAGAAATTATCTTAGAGCCTTATTCCTCAAACAAATCTTTAGGTCAAGTCAGATTATTTTGTGTTTCTCATTAAACTAAGTGTGTGTGTGTGTTTAGCCAAGATAGAACATCTCTTTTCCAAGAATAGCTCTTGCTCTGGGTTATTTTGGAGGATCTTTCTCCTTTTGATTAGTTTTCCATGACTATACCATAAAAGAGCCCCCTTCCAAGTTGCTCAAATAAACGTGTAGTAAAATATAATAATGAATAAGTATTTTTGATCCAAAAATAATTAACTACCTGTTTCTGGGAGCAAAATGCTACATTCTTTGCTTTTGTTAATAGGGAAACATAAATTATTCACTAAAGAATTAAGGATTCTTTAATAGTTGGCAGCCTCTAATTTATCTGTCTCTGATTACTCATAGACATTCAGTTAAGGCTCGAGAAGTCTGAGCATTTATCTATTATATGAGAAATAAATGTGTGAGAGTCAGAAAGTTACAAAGTATGATGCAAAGTTTCATGAATAAATAAAAAATCCTTTACTTTTTTTTTTTTTAAATAAAAAGCAAGTAAAGAGAAACCATAGTAACTCTGGGATACACAATTATTCCCTTCCAATATTGTAAGTCAAATTTTAATAATTAAAAATATTTACTTGGTTATTTTCTACATTTAGAATAAATAAGTAAGGCCCTGTGTAGGTGTTTCTGTGAATTATTTACAGATGTCTGTACTGAAAATTTAAAATGCCAGAGTGCCCAGTAAAACATTCACTCATTCATTCATCAAACTTTTATTGCCTCCTTGTTATGTATCAACCACTGTGTTCGTAGCTAAGGGATAAAAGTTAGAAAAGGAATTGCTTGTGTTGTCAAGGGATTATATTTAGTAACAGAGTCAAAATATGTACATGAATAACTATAAAATAAAGCAAGAATATTTCCTGACAGGCATATAAAAATAATGCCCTGCCTTCAACCCATTAAATTTTTTTTGAAATTATGAAATATTTAAAACATAGAGACTATTTCAATGAATAATAAACATTTGTGTTTCCGTCATCGGGATTTAACAAATGTTGGCATGTTGACTTATTTACCACAGGTCCCTTTATTTTTATTATTTAAGAGCTACAGTACTACATATGCGATTGGATTTCATTCCCTGACCCATTCCTCTCACTCAGTCTCAGACCTAACTGCGATCCTGAGTTGCTATGTATCTTGCCAACATGCTTTGACTTGTTTATTTATTTGTTTATCTCTGTGGCCCAACTGGTCCCCCAAAATAGTGTGTGTGTGTGTGTGTGTGTGTGTGTGTGTGTGTATGTGTGTGTTCAGAGTGCTGGAGCCTCCAGCTCACAAGGAGAGGCTGGCCCCAGGCAGGACAGTTGGGTCGTGTACCCTGCGGGTTATTGCCTCTGAGCGTCCTGGGGTAAGGCAAGGACTTGAGGAGCCGCTTGATTTCTGCCCCTGTGATGCAGGCTGGGCCCTGTTCTACAAGGGCTGGTTTCCACCACTCCTGGGCCTTGGAAGAGGGGCAGACCCAGCTTCCTGTTGGGTATCCTCTGGGGCCTGCTGAGTGCTGGGCTGGCAAGTCCTGAGGTTTTGAGGTCTCTGTGCCATTGAGGTGCTGCACCTAGTCAAGCCAGATGAACATCTGGCAATGTGAAGTCTGTGGTGCAAGGCACTCCATGAGCAGAACCTTGACTGTCTGAAAGAGGGTTCCTTTCACCCAACTAGACAGGGCTCCGCAGAGATCTTCAAAGTTGCCTGTGGCTGACATTTATTATATATTTATGATTCAACACAACTTGTAGTTTTACATATTTAATTTTTTTTTTTTTTTTGTATTTTTCTGAAGTGTGAAGCGGGGAGGCAGAGAGATAGACTCCCGCATGTGCCGGACTGGGATCCACATGGCATGCCCACCAGGGGGTGATGCTCTGCCCATCTGCAGTGTTGCTCCACTGCAAGCGAGCCTTTCCAGCGCCTGAGGCAGAGGCCATGGAGCCCTCCTCAGTGCCCAGGCCAACCTTGCTCCAATGGAGCCTTGGAGGCGGCAGGGGAAGAGAAAGAGATAGAGAGAAAGGAGGGGGAGAAGGGTGGAGAAACAGATGGGTGCTTCTCCTGTGTGCCCTGGCCGGGAATCAAACCCAGGACTTCCACATGCCGGGCCAACGCTCTACCGCTGAGCCAGCTGGCCAGGACCTACATATTTAAAAATTTAAAATGAGTGCTTCTTGTATGTGTTGTTCGATAATTCTTCTCCTGGAACATGTTTTTCTTCACATCAGTTTTCCAACCCCCCCTCCCAGCCCTCAGTGTTGTATTTCTACTCAACATATTTTTGTTTAACAGCATGCTCTATTCTTGTCAAGACTTCATTCCTGCAGTTTCTACCTAACAACCTTACTGGCAGTGAAGTAATTGGCACCATTTATTGAGCTGCCTCCTAGGGCCAAGTGCTATTCTTTCTAGCTTTTTTGCATGTACTAACTAAACCATTTACTTCTCACAATAAATATGGAAGTTCAGTGGTTTGTTGTTCTCATTGAAAAGGTCCTTGAGAAATGAGAAAATACCTTGCCCAATGATATGTAGTTGGTAGTGGTTGAATATCTCTGGGATTTAGGAAGCCTGGTTTCATAACCAAGCTTCTCACACACTTATTTCCTAATGAGGTTAGAGGCTTTATGTTTATTCCACACCAGGTTTGTTCTTGTGTCATCTGCCAAGTCCCACCCTTTTGCCTTTTTGTTTTATTGAGATATCTATTTTTCTCCTTTATTTCTAAGAAAGTCTTCTATGGAGACTAATTCTATATCAATTATTGTCATTAAAATATACTTTCCCAATATAAGAACCATCTTCTAATTTTGTTTTAGCTATTTTTATTGTACAGAATTTTTTTTTAGTGACAGTTGTCATTTTCTTTTTATGTCTTGTTCAGGCAATGTGTTTACTTCCTACACAATTCCATAGAATCTTTCCTTAGTCTTTTCTATGCAAACATATAAAAATGTCCTCTTATGTTTTCTCTAAAATTTTTGACTTGCTTTTCCTGTTTTTATATCTTTAATGCTAATTTATTTTTTTTGTGTGTCCAGAAGCAAGGACTTAATTATTTTTTTAATGAAATATAATTTAATACTAACTAGCAGTTTACTCCTGAGTTCTGTACTCTAGTGCAGTGGGGAATGGTGTATCTCTGTGAGAAGAGCATATCATTTTAATTATTATTAATGAGAATCTTTCTTGATATTTGAAAAGGCAAATTATTTCTATTTTTCTTCATCAGAATTGTCTAAGAAAATTTATGTTAGCCTTTTATCTTATGTAAAAAAAATTTAAGGGTCATATTTTATACTTTATTTCCCAAGTGACCTATACTTTTTTATTAGATTTATTTCTTAAGTGTCTTATTTTTGTTGTTATCATTGTCAATTATATAAATTTTAATATTATATTTTTCCTGATGGCTTTAAATGATGTGTATGAAGCCTAATATTTTGAATATTGGTCACAAAAACATGATATTGCTAACTGCTTATTAATAATTCTAACAGACAGCTTGCAGTCTTTTGGTTTTCATTATGTACAATTATGTTGATGGGAGATATGGCAATTTTTCTATAGTTCTAATTTTAATATGTTTTTTTTCTTGATGGTGTGAGAATGGCAAAATAGTGTGAATTTCATGTGGTGATAACTGTTGTTCTGTTCTTTTAACTGATCCAAAGAATGCTTCTAACATTCATCTTTAATATGATATTTATTCTGATTTTAAATAAATTTTTATAGAGGGGGTAGGTAGAAATTCTTTTTCAAGTAAAGAAATTTTATCTTCTAGTTTCTGGCTTTAAAAACCCCACAAATAACTGTTAAATATTATCCAGATAGTCTTTTAATCATTATACCAAGCAGAAAAAAAATCTCCATCTAAGTATATGGATACACATCTAGAGATTGGATCCATATAGAAATTATAGTACATAAAAGGCAAATAGGAAATTATAAAGAAGCCTGCGAGGAAAAGTTGAATTGGCTATTGACAATACAAACAGCCCAGCCAATGTTTAAACATAGGAATTCAGAAGACAGAAGTAATATAACTTAGGTGGCGTATGAGAAAAAGTTGCAACATAGATTCAGTTTATCTAAACAGAGCTTCACAAAAGGAAAGCAAATGGTCCCAAAAGAAAATTTATAATAGACTTGAAATAAAGGAATTTCCAAATAGTATATGGGGGACAAAGGAAAGTGATCCCCAAAACCAATATGCAAGAAAAAACATAGCACAAAAGATTATTATAATATAAAAGTAAATTTAAATGCATCATTTTGATATGAGAACAATGTTAATAGCATTATAATCATAACTGGCACTTTAAGAGGTACCTAGTTAGAATGAAAGGAAATAAGAAATGAATATAGAGGGAAGAATCAAAGCATTTTAAGATATCTTATGGAAGGAAGGTTAAGACAGAACTTCATACTTTGATACATATATATTGGATAGTTTTAACAATCATCACTATGAGCAAAGAATAAATTAGTAAACTTGCAAGCCAACAGAGGAAAAATGCTGAGTATCAAAACATTTACATTTTTATTTTCAGTTTATCAAAATATAGAGCACAATATTTTTAAAAGCCACAGGAAATAGTTAGACACATCTTAAGAAACCCAGAAATACAAAGGAAATGCATAATTTGGAATTGAATTTTAATTACTATTCCATACAATAAAATATAAACAAATTAATACATAGAATAAATGATGAAAACATTAAAAACTAAGCAAAACAAGATTTGGGCTTTGCTTCAACCACGACTGATGATATATAGTGAAAAGTGTACTTAATGCAACATTCTGCCCCTAACTTAAACAAACACAGGCTTTCCATTCCTCTTTTCTTTTTCCTTCCCTTTCCCTTCGGAACAATTCAGTTCTAAAGCTGTTAGTTTGCACAAGACAAGGTTAGCATCATGCCTGCGCCTGGAGTAGTAGGAAGGACCTTGTGAGGGAAGTTGCACTCCTGCAGGTACTTACCTAGCAAGAGCTGGGGCGGGGGATAGCATGCTGTGAGTGCGGGTGTATTGGGTAGGGGGCTGCAGAGAGTGAGTTGAAACCTGAGAAATGTGAGCAGTATGCTCATGAAAAATAACAAACAAACTGACCTTGGGCATCCAATTAGGGTGGAGGGATTTGCCCTGTAGGAGATGCCCTAGGCTGCTCTCTCAGGGCTAGAGGGATGGGACAGACTCCCTATGGGACAGCTGGCCCAGCCATGGCTTTCAGAGTCTGAGCTGTGTCCACCAGGTGTTCACGTAGGTGCTTGGCCTGGTGTAGTCATTGCAGCGGGAGTACAGTGTGCTGGTGTCACCTGGAGAGGAGTGAACCAGCAGTTGCTCACATTCACTACAGAGGGGAAGGCGGCTGTTCCTAGGGAGGGAATGGTGGCAGCAAAGGGCAAAGGGAGACTGGTTACATATAGCCAGTTAATTAAAAGATGTGTCAAAGATAATTAATGGAAGGAATAAATTAGAATTAGCCTTGTGACTATGGGTGGGACATGAAGGTGGTGGTGTAAATGTTTCAGCAAATAGAAATGGGTGCAGAGAGATTCCCTGTCTGCCCACCGAGAGAGCCTGCCAACAATGACACTCCCACCACAATAAGCACCCAGCTTTTTTATGTAAGGGTTGAAGCAGAAAAACTGTGAGGTTAACCTGGACTATTTTATTGTGTGAGACAGCATGAAATAATGGACCATGACAGAAGTCCACAGGAGCCCACTTAAGGGGAATCGAACCAGTCAACACTGAGTCAACCTGGGCACCAAAACAAATAAGGGTAATAGTGGATTGTGACTTATTAACTAAAATAAGATATGGACCTAGAGTCTCTATCAATAAAAATTAATCAAGAAAAAAAAGCAACATCTTGAAGAGGAATGGATATTTCCATAACTCCATTTCTTCAGAAAATGCATATAAATTTCCAAGAGAAGACAAAAGTAACTAACAGTTAAGAAGCCTTAAGATATCACCTTAAGCAAACTGTCATTAATTAAACAAATATCAATTATATGTCACTTGAGAGGATGGCAAGAAGGGGAGCAGACACCTTGTCACTCTTGCAGTGTCCTGACACTATTAACTTGGCTCTAAACATGAGGAACATCAGACAAAATTTACAATGGGTGACACCCTTCACTAATGAATTGCTGGGCTATTCAAAACTGTCAAGGTCTACTTCAGGGTGGAGGAGCTGTCTCAGACTCAAGGAGACAAAAGAAACTTGAAAACTAAAGACAATGAACAATTCTGAACACTTTGGGGATAATTCATAAAACCTGAGCGGAGTCTGAGGATTAGTTGGTAGTGAGGTATCAAGGTTCATGTCCTGCTCGTATAGTGGTTATAGCTGAGAAGTTCCCTATTGTTAGAAAATGGATAGAAAACATTAGGAAGTAATGGTGTACCCAGCTGGCAACTTATTCTCAAATGGCTCAGGAGAAAAAATTCTATGTAGTGTCACAATTATTCTGTAAAGCACAGAAAAGCATAAAACGAGGACCGACTCTCGCACACATGGTTTGTTTCATTAAGTTTCACCCCAGGGTAGGCTTAGTGCCTCCCACATGGCCGAGCCTAGAAGAAATTTCGGTGAATGTCAGCCCCTGACAGCCCCATTTGGTCCTGTCCTTTAATGCAGTTCATAAACTACATAACCATACATGTCAGCTCTGCATAAAAAGAATATTTATGTAGAATATTTTATATGGAATATTTAATGCACAAACAAAGATCTATAGTAACTGTTTAAAAAGAGAATCTAATTTAAAAAAAATAAAAAATTCTCCTCGATCATGAATTAACATTTGAGTAAATCATTTACCTATAAGACCTGGGTTTATTTAAACAAGATTCTGAATTGTTAAAGCAGAAAATACAAATTATGCTTGAGTCATTTATCATCAAAGGATATGTGTAGGAAAGAAAAGTGCCTATTAGAAATATTAACAGTATTCTGTTTGCCATGCCTTTGATTTGTTCAAATACATTTAATTATAAATATAAATTATATATACAGTTTAGAAACAAAGTGTTTAATAATTTAAGGATTAACTGTGAATCAAAATAATTTGGTTACTCTCATAATAATAATTTAATTACAACTTGTTTGAAGTGTACACACACACAATAAATATTATGTGTTGAATGAGACAAAGAATATCAGAGAATTTGACAGCTTGACAAATATTTGTGCCTTTAAAGCTTTTTATTGTTTAGTTAGTCATGGAATTAATTTGAGATAAAATAATTAAGCCTAACACAAACTCTATTTCTGAGTTTGTGGGTTTTTAAATGTTAGCTGTGTGGTGATTTTTATCATAAGTTTCAGTATAAATAAGAAAAGTTCACATTTTCTTATTTTTCCTCACACATTGGATAGATGATTAATTCTTAGAAAGTCTCATGCATTAAGAATGAATCGAACCTCAACCTCGCAAGTGTCTTATAGAGTTGAATCTATTGGCATTAGTGAGTCATTGTTTAAACTGCCCCAGCAATACACGGTCATTTGACCTCACTGACCCTTTATTGTGATTAACTTCAAAATGCTTAAGACTGCCCTCAAAGGGAAATCGTCAGTATTCTTCCTGAAAGGCTCTACTTTGCAGGTTCCCTCACAACATACTAGCAGTTCAAGTTTCAAGTTGACCTTTTCCAACTTGGGCACAGTGTCTGGGAGGTTTAGTCATTAAAGAAGATTTGTCCACCATTATTGATATCAAAGTAATAACTAGGAATCTTCTCTTCTTGTCTCCAGAGAAAATTTAAAAATCACAAGTTTACCATAGTACATCTCTGCCTTTGCCCCATTAGGTAAATTTTGAATATGTCTTTATTTGGGGTAGGGGGTAAATTACTGGAAGAGTAATTGCTGTAAAACAGCTTTGAGACTTTGGGTTAAGAGTATTATGAAACTGCCATCCAGAAAATTGCACCAATTATATTTTCATCAGAAAAATATCAGATTTATATTCTGAATTTATCAAAATATAAATTTTCAAGGATTTGAATTTCCTTTTTTCATAAATTTCTGATCATATTCTTTCTTTCTTTCAAAATGTTTGACTTCTTGTATATTTATGAGTTCACAGAAATATAATAAAACCATTTTTCCAGTGTGATACTTATATTTTAAATATATTATCATCAGAGTTTTACTGGATGTACATTTAAATTTTTTTATTTATATTCAAAAGCATCTGCACACATTCACATCAAGTGTTACTCAGGTCTACTCATATTTCACTTATTAATCCCATTTTCTTCCTAACCATTCACAATGATAGCCATTGGCAATCTCTTAGAAGTGTGTGCCCCTTAAATAAATATGTGGCAATTCTAACTCCCAATGTAATGGTATTAGGAGGTGGAGCCTTTGGGAGCTTATTAGATCTTAAGAGCAGGGCACTTATAGATGATATTAGTACCCTTATAAAGAGACCCTGAAGAGCTCCCTCATACTCTCTGCCATGGGAAGACAATGAGAAGTCACCAATGGGAGAGAGCTTTCACCAGAACCTGACTATGCTGCCATCCTGATCTCCAACTCCCAGCTTCCAGAACTGTGAGAGATAGAATTCCATTGGTTATTAGCAACCCAGTCTACAGTACTTTGTTATAGCAGCCTGAAATGATTAAGAAAATTATGCCAGGCCCTGGCCGGTTGGCTCAGCGGTAGAGCGTCGGCCTGGTGTGCGGGAGACCGGGGTTCGATTCCCGGCCAGGGCACATAGGAGAAGCGCCCATTTGCTTTTCCACCCCCCCCCTTCATCTCTGTCTCTCTCTTCCCCTCCCGCAGCCAAGGCTCCATTGGAGCAAAGATGGCCCAGGCCCTGGGGATGGCTCCTTGGCCTCTGCCCCAGGCGCTAGAGTGGCTCTGGTCGCTGCAGCAGAGCGACGCCCCAGAGGGGCAGAGCATCGCCCCCTGGTGGGCGGAGCGTCGCCCCTGGTGGGCGTGCCGGGTGGTTCCCGGTGGTGCGCATGCGGGAGTCTGTCTGACTGTCTCTCCCCGTTTCCAGCTTCAGAAAAATACAAAAAAAAAAAAAAAAAAAAAAAAGAAAGAAAGAAAATTATGCCAGTCTACACAAATATGTGTATAAAGTATTGTTTGTAGTAGAGAAAACTTGGAATCAATCTAAATATCTTCCAATAATGAACTTCTTAAATAACTTTGTTGTGTATCATCACACAATGGAATGTTTTAATAAAAAAATGTAACTATGGGTTTGTATACGTGTGTTTGAATATCTATGCCCTGCACTACTATTACTATTGTGGAGAGGTTTAGCAACGATTATTGGGGGTATATCCCAAATATCTTATAATAATATGTGGCATTTTCATGTGATATATATATCAATTTCATAATTATAAAAATATCACTGTATTTTGAGAATAAATAAATTCGTGTTCACAAGAAATTCTTATAATCCAAAATGTGGGAAACTAACAATTGTTATGAATGTTTAAAACTTCACTCTAGTTTTTTCTTAAACTTTCAATTCTGGGATATTTACACATTTACCAATCACTTAGAAATAAATACAAATATATTTATTCTGTATTTAAGTGAAAATTAATATAACTGTAAATTTTCCAAACTTGTTCATATAGTAGTTCATGGCTACAGTCTCTCTGCCCCTCTAAATACCTATATCACCAGTCAGGATTTCATTGTGTTTCTAACAGCTTAAAATTCAGCACTAGGCAGGGTTTTCACAAAAAAGACATTCAATTAAGAATGATTTTGAAAAATAAAATAAAGAAGAATGGAAGAAAAAATAAGAAAAGAAGGAAGGAAGGAAGGAGGAATGGTGGATAAAGGAAGAAAGAATAAAAAAAAAGCAAAGAACGTAAAGAAAAAGAGAAAGAAGGAAAAGGAAAGATAGAAGGAAAAAGAAGGGAAAGAAAAAAGCTGTTCTTAGGTCCCAACCTCTTTTAATTCACGTTATTATCAGGAGATGGAGTTGCTAGAGGGAATCAGAAACTGTTCTTGTGGAAGACTTTAGTCTGAGGTCAGAAGTTAATGATGGAAATGTTTAAGTCTCCTCCAGGGCACCAATATCCTTTTGTCCAAACCCACCTTATCTCTAATTCCTGACCATCCTTCTCCTGTGTTCCTCAAAGATATTCAAGATGAACACTGTGCACTTGGCCCTGATCAGTGTAGAGATCCCCCCTGCCCTGCCCTCTGCTGCATGTTGATGGTGTGGTACCCATCCCTATTACTAGCTCCGATCTGGGCAATTCCCTGTGCTGTGGCAGAGGAATATGCAACACCAGGTTGATCAGAGTCAGTAAGGACATCCAGACTTCTGAATTTGACAGTGACATCTGCTCACAATGTACACCTTTCACATGTCAGAGAATGAAAATATAAGTATTTCCTTTGTGGGTGTATATTTTGGCTGTTAGATGTTCCATTTGTAAACTGCTTTCACTGGACAGGATTTTCAACAGGAATGATACTAAGTTTTAAACAAAAAGCTCCTTCTCAACTCCACCCATACAATTGAGGATGAGCTTAAAACCAGAGTCAATCATAAGGCCTACCCCTTTTGTAGTTTTTTTTTTTTTTCCCAGAGTCAGAGAGAGAGTCAGAGACAGACAGGAACAGAGAGAGATGAGAAGCATCAATCATCAGTTTTTCGTTGTGACACCTTAGTTGCTCATTGATTGCTTTCTCATATGTGCTTTGACCGTGGGACTTCAGAAGACCAAGTAACCCCTTGCTCGAACCAGTGACCTTGGGTCCAAGCTGGTGAGCTTTGCTCAAACCAGATGAGCCCGTGCTCAAGCTGGCGACTTTGGGGTCTCGAACCTGGATCCTCTGCATCCCAGTCCAATGCTCTATCCACTGCGCACCACCTGGTCAGGGCGCCCTTTTGTAGTTTTAAAAGTTATATAAACCATACATACATATTATACACATATACAATATATTTAAACATATACATAATGTAGTTAAACATTTATTTCTTAAATATTAATATACATTTCTTACAACTGGTTTTTAAAGTAGATTTGTCATAGAAACATCTATGATTCTCACAAAAATCAGCAAATTAGGCATAAGACTTATTATTTCTACTTCAAAGACATTTAAGTTTAACTTTTTATAAACATTTCCTCTTGCATAATTGTAGACTTGTTTTCCAAATTTAGTGTCTTGATCAATTCCATGTTGACTTCCAAGTCTGCAGCACAATGAGCAATTTAACAAATGACAATGCCAAAAATTTTTAAATTTTTTTTCTAAATAGTTATTCAGATTTCAGTTTTTAGAGTAATTTTAGGTTAGGGAAAAATTAAGCGGACAATACAGAATTCCCGTATTACCCCTCTCTCTCCTAATTTCCACTATTGTTACCATCTTGTATTGGTGTGGCTCATATAACTGATGAGCCAATATTGATTCATCATCATCATTATTGTTATTATTACTATTAACTAAAGGCTATAGTTCACATTAGGGTTCACTCATGTGTTGTTTAATTGTATGAGGTTTGCCACATGCAAATATCATTTATCTAACATTACAGTGCCACACAGTATAGTTTTATGTCCCTAAAAATCTCCTGTGCTCTACCTACTCATCTCTCCTCCAGCCTTCCCTCAAACTCTTGATAATCACTGATCTTTTTAGTGTCTCCATAGTTCTGTCTTTTCCAAAGTATCATATAGTAGTTGGAATCATACAGTATGTAGCCTTTTCCAAATGGCTTCTGTCACTTAGCAACATGCATTTAAGGTTCCTTGGGTCTTATCGTGGCTTAATAGCTTATTTCTTTTTATCACTGTGTAATATATTGAGTGGATGCACACAGTGTGTTTATTCATTCTTATATTATTGAAAGTCATTATGATTGCTTCCATGTTTTGGCAATTATAGATAAAGCTGCTGTTAACATACATGTTTAATTTTTGTGTGTACCTAAGTTTTCAACTCATTTGGATAAAAATACCAAGGTCTACAATTTATAGATTGTATGGAAAGATATGTTTACCTTTGAAAGAGGTTGGCAAATTGTTCCAGACTGTCTGCACCATTTTGCATTCCCACCAGCAATGAACAAGAGTTCGTGTTGTTCTACATGCTCACCAGCATTTGGTGTGGTCAGAGTTTTAGATATTGAGGTATTCTTTTCACCTTTTGTCCACTTCTTTATTGGGTTGTCTTATCATTGAGTTTTAATAATTCTTTGTACAGTGTGTTTTATCAGGTAAGTGTTTTGTAAAGATTTCCCCATGTCTGTGCTTTGTGTTTTTATTCTCTCAAGAGTGTCTTTTTTTTTTTTACTTTAGAGAGAGAGAAAGGGAGAGAAACACTGATTTGTTGCATTATCCATCCATGCATTCCTTGGTTGATTCTTTTTTTTTTTTTTTTTACAGGGACAGAGAGAGAGTCAGAGAGAGGGATGAGGAATAGATAGGGACAGACAGACAGGAACGGAGAGATGAGAAGCATCAATCATCAGTTTTTTGTTGTGATACCTTAGTTGTTCATTGATTGCTTTCTCATATGTGCCTTGATCGTGGACCTTCAGCAGACCGAGTAACCCTTTGCTTGGGCCAGCGACCTTGGGTCCAAGCTGGTGAACTCTGCTTAAATCAGATGAGCTCGCGCTCAAGGTGGCAACCTTGGAGTCTCGAACCTGGGTCCTCTACATCCCCGTCCGATGCTCTATTCACTACGCCACCACCTGGTAAGGCTCAAGAGTGTCTTTTGTAGAGCAGAAACACTTAATTTTAATGAAATCCAGTTTATTAATTCTTTCTTTCTTAGATTGTGTTTTTAGTGTTATATCTAAAAATTGTAATTGAAAAAAAATTTTAAAAATGTCACTGACAAATCCAAGACTAAGATTTTCTTGTATACTATATTCTACCAATTTTATAGATTTGTGTTTGGTTTATGGTTTTAAACATAATGTTATCTTTTCTTGACTAATTTGCATCATCAGTATAAATGTCCTTAAGGTAGTTGTTAAAGTTTTATTTGATATAAGTCTTTCTGTGTTCTAAGACTTGAGTGTACCTATTTACTTGGTGAGAGCTTTGTTAGATTACTTAAGCTCTGTTCAATACCTGTAAAGACTAATGGCATTGTCTACAATATAAGATAGAATTCTATTAGCAAAAAAAGAGGAATAAAACTCATGGACGTAGACAACAGTGTGGTGATTGCTGGGGCGGGAGTAGAGGAGGGTATGGGGGATAAATGGTGATGGACAAAGACTTGACTTGAGGGGGTGAACACACAACACAGTGTACAGAGATGTGCTGTAGAATTGGGCACCTGAAACCTGTATAATTATGTTAACCAGTGTCACCCCAATAAAATCAATTAAAAAAGTGAAGTGATTCTATGGTCCATTGTCACCCCATTAAATTTAATTTCTAAATAAAAAAATAAAGTGTTTTAGAATAGTTAATGGACCAAACATTGATTAATAATAGTAATTTTGTTGTTCTGTAGCATAGTGATACATAGGTTAGGAGACTATCTTTATCCTACATTGCTTCTGACTCCTTTGCGTCAGATTCTGTCATGTCTTACTGTTGTCATAGTCCTGACTACTGTAGTAATAACCAAACCCAACTTCCAATTCTTCTCAGGGTTTGGGAAGGTCTATTGGAATTGTGTCTACAAGAAAATTAAATAAAAAGTCATTCATGAGGTCATTTTCTTTTAATATACACCATCGTGTATACAAACTACATGACATGTCTCCACCCTTTCAACTGGCTTGTTTCTTCTGAAGGTTGTGCTCACTAGTTACCTAATGCCAAGTGAAATAGAAGTTTAAATTGGAATACATATGTCAGCTACTTTGTTGTAATGAGTAGTGCATCATATCTTTGCACAAAAATACCAATATTCTGGAAAACGTGAACATCTCAGGAGCCATTCTTCAGTTGAAGTCTAATTACATTATTTTATCACATTGTGGAGCTGTATGTATAGTTATTGACAAAAGCCCATTATGGTGTGGTGCCTGGCACACACTAGAACCCACAGCTGTTTTCCTTATTCAGAATGGGGTGCAGAACCATCATCTTTTATGTTACCATCCCCATGACCCCAGCCAAGCACAGCTAGATAAAGCTCAGAAGACATCTATAATTATGAAAAATGAAAAGTTAGTTATTCGGGGAGTATATGGAAAATCTCTATGTCTTCCTTTCAGTTTTGCTGTGAACCTAAAACTGCTGTAAAAGGTGAAATCTGGTTTTAAAGCTTGGGTACTCTCTCCAAATAGCTGAGTGTGTGGTATATAAACCGAGGAGCTCTCAGCAACCTTGCTTCTCCCACTGATTGGGGCAGCAGGTGAAGATGATCTGCAAGACAGACAAAACGACAGAACAGACTCCCAAAGCGGTGCTCCTGTGAGCACTGCTGGCCCGCTCCCCCGGATGCCACCACCCTCCAAAGGCCAAAATTCCCTCCGTTCCAGACTGCAGTGAGGCGCCCCTGTTAACAAAACTTTTCCTTTGGCTTCAGAGTGCTTGTTCATTGCGACAACGAATGAAAATTCCAGATTGGAAGTTGAATAAATAACGTGAGGGTGGTGGTAGGATTAAAGGGAAAAGAGGACTGACCATCAACTCCAACTTGCTGACTGCCTGGTCCTGCCCACTCACATCTCTGCCTGAGAGTCCTCTTGAATGGTCCCTCACCAAGCTTTGTTCCTATTGACTACAAGGCTGTGGGAAAAGTTCTTTTTATTGTTTTCATTAATTGTAAATTTGAAGAATTCTAAGCCTGGAGTTCATCTAATCCTGCAATATGCGATTGATTATGCGTCAGAATTTCTTGTGTTGTTTTTAACCATAAAACCAAAAAAGCATTCAGTTCCTATCCCCATACTCCTGATTCATTATGTCTGTGGGTGGGCCTGGGATTGATGTTGTTATGAGGCTGGAGAGCTAATGTGAATATTAAGTTTGAGAAGTGCTGCTCTAAGCCAAATGGCTTAGTTCATAAAACTTCTAATCTTGAAATCCCACTGTGACCAGACCTTGGTATATTTAACTTTCCTCTTCATTGAATGTCAGCTTTTATTTTTTTTATAGTGAAACATATTTCCATAATCATCTTTTAATTTTCTCAGTTCTAATTTCATTTTTCTCCTCAGTTTACACTTCATAATTTGTCATTTCCATAATTTTACTGCTAAATGAAGCATCTACAACTCACTAACTGAAAATTGCCATCTATTCTTTGGCTTCTTCTCATTTTGAGTCTTTAACATCTAGAATTGGGCATTTCTCAGCATCCCATGCATTGCTTTCATGAAGAAGGCTGTGAAACTCCATTGATTGTGACAGTTTTGAGTGCCTCATCTGCCTCCTCATTGCATTCCCTACTGTAACCATCTCAAGCCTTCTTCACTCCCTCAATATCCCAATGGGCACTTGACCTCAGCAGATGGCTTCAACACCTTCTTTACTGAGACAAAAATCAATCTTACTGGAAATTCTTACTTTGCCTTCTTTCTGCTTCAACATCTCTATCTTTGGATTACATTCCCTTTTTAGTTCTTATCTCTTAGGAAGACCTGCTCCTTTCCTTTCGTGAGACAAGCCCCTAGATTTGGGCTCTTTATCTTATCCTCTCCGTCTCAGACTCTCATTGCATCAATTATTCTCCTCACTAGCATCCTTAATCTTTTGTTCTGTACTGGGTTCCCCCCCTCTGCCTTCAAATACGTTTTGGTCTCCCTGTCCTTGCACAAAAGAGGTTGCTCCATAAATATTTAATGAAGCAATATTGAATTGAACTTAATTCTTCAAGCTCACAGAGTTCCTAGTGACAGTCAAAAAATTAAAACCTAAGATCCCTGATTTTAGTTCAACATTCTTTCCAAAAATACAAACATTTTGTGAAGGTCCATTTTAGAAATAAATAGCTTACAAAATCCAAATCTGGAGACTATATTTGTTGAAGTGTAAATGTTTAATCCACTAAAATATAATATCATCTGTCTACTCATCAGTAAATAGCATTGATCGTAATATAATATGATATTTGGTCATTAAAATCTCATATTATACATTATACATGTAAAAATTAGTTACAGAATTGGAAACATATTAGTCATGTATGATAGATAAACTAATTTCAAAGGCTTATTTTATTATATTATTTAAATGCTGTTACAGGTTAATTTAATACCAAAGACTTTTTATTTATTACCAAAATGATTATTACTTAATAGCTTATCATGTTTATCTCTTGAAGATGCTTGAGAAACAGTCACTATTAATTTAAAATCAATTATAGTAGTTGAATAAAGAACCTTTATCTTTTTATTTTCCTACCTATAAAATAAAGCCTTAGGACAAAAACAATGCATCATTTTTTAGAATTAAAATCTATTCTGAGAAAAATGATGCTGGTCACACACAAGCAGAACAAACGTCTGACCAGACATAATTCTATTATATTAATTTATTGGTCAACTCCTCTTGGACCGTTGTAAACGTAGCAGGAGCCAGACTATGAATTGCAAAATATATTCACATGACATAACCAGATGCCCAGAATTTCAATGTCATAAAAAGGAGCATTCTATGAACATGAATATATATATAAAGCATTCTCTTGAATGTGTATCTCAATTTCTGGTTTCTTGTTTACATAACAATATAATTACATGATAGCAAACTTTAAGTGAAATAATTCTTATATAGCAGATGTGTGACCATATCCTCTGTAGCTGGAGCTATAAGATTCAAAAATTTGATAGCTGTTCAGACAGATGTCTAGAGATAATAAGTAATCTTTAGAATTTCTCAGTGCACTTTATTAATTTGACTATCTTTTAGTTTTGCGCATTCAAAAATTGTATAAGAAAAGTTTGAGCAAGATTTCCTAAAAATTTGTGTATATGATTTTCTATACATCTGATCACTTTCTGTCTAGTTGACTATCCAATTATAGTTTTCATGTTTATGTTAACAAACTTCATTACCTTTCTAGTCCTTTTGTCAAACAAAATCTATAGTAACTTTTAAGAATATTTAAAAATAAATTCCAAGATGGATAAGAACTAAACTTGCATGTGTCTTTTTTTAATGATTTTATTTTATTCATTTTCAAGAGGAGAGAGAGGGAGAGAAAGTTAGAGAGAGAGAAGGGAGAGAGAAGGAAGGAAGGAGTAAGCAGCATCAACTCCCATGTTTGCCTTGACTAAGCAAACCAAGGCTTTTGAATTGGTGACCTCAGCGTTCCAGGTTGATGCTTTATCCACTGTGCCACCACAGGCGAGGTCACATGTGTCTTAATATTGCACAGAATACCTGTCCATCTGGATATAGCATTGATATTGATGCTTTTGTCATTGCAGCAGAATAGTGATGGAAAAACCATGTATGTTGCTTATGACTTTGATATCAGAAGTAGATTATGAGCCCAGGGCTTGTGCAAGACCACAGTGGGTCTTAAGTAGATTTAAATAGAGTCATTATATGTTCTTGCAAGTCAATTCTAATATTTCTATTTTATGATGAGGACAAGAAAGGTTTATACAGGAAATTCATTAATGACAGTATTTTGGTCTTTGCAAAATGTATTATTAGAATATGTATTAATTTTATTCTATGTCTGTTGTTAAAATCATGATCCTAAATAATGTAAACAAGTGTGTATAACATAGAATGCATGCTTTGGTTTTATGTGAACATTCATTTCCTCCATCATCAGTGCCACCCTGCTAATGTCTACACCCTGTTTAGAAAAGAAGAAAAGGACAAGAATGCCACTTTACCTTTGCTTGGCATTGTCGAATCAATTGCTTACTGGACTAGTATCTTTTATTATTGCCTAATCAGCACCTTGCAATCAGATGGAGTGAGAGAATGGCAGTTGATGGGGGTGGGAACAATAGATCCTCAGAGAATCTGAGAGGTCTTCCTATAGATTATATTAATATTATTGTTACAGTTCTTTAACTTCAAAAATCCATTTAGATATATTTGGAATGCTCATTCCCTCCTCTTTAGCCTGTCATAGTCTCTTTATATCACAAAAAGTCTGGAAAGTTTCATCATTCTAATATAACTTTTAGATTACACACTTTATTTTAGAATACAAAGGTTTTATGTTACAAAAAGCTCTTATATATTTTTGCTATATCAACACAGCAGACCATGTGCATTCTTTGATTGTTCAGTCTGTGCTATTTTACACCTTATAAATAAAAATGGGAAGACAATACCTCATCACTCTACCCCTTGATTCCCATGCTTTAGTAATAACACTGGCCTCATTTTTTTTCTCCCTTAATTTTCCAAGCCAGTTTCTCTCTCATGGGTTTTGTACATATTGCCTTTGCAGAACCATGGTTCTTCCACTGACCCTCTCTGATTAATATCTGATTAGTCTTTCTAATGGTGCCTCCCCTGCCCATTCTATCTTTGTGACACTTATCAGTATCTGACATTATTTTTATTTATTTGCTTACTGTCTTTCATTTCTACTGAAATGCAAAATTCTTGAGATAAAGACATTGCATGTTGTTTACTGCTCTGTTTTCATTGCTTAGAATAGCTGTGGCTGGTACATTTTTGATATTAAATTTTTGATTGACTTAATAAATAAGTTGGATGGATGACCGAATCAATAAATGAATTAATACGTAGTGTCATGTTTCAAGTAACTCACTGTCTAATGAGCCTGTCAATTACTATTTTCTAAATATATTGTGAATATCACATGTATTTATTAAAACCACTATCACAATCTGCCGAAAGTGATTACTAGCTCCGATTGCTTCCACTGAAATTGTAATAAGGCAATAGTATTATCTGTCTAAATGAACATCAGAGTTTTCCAATCTTACAAACACTAATAAATATTAAGAGAAAAAATATGTTAGAAGGAAAGGCAGTTTATTGAATTTTTATTGGTTGGTATTCTTTAGTTTGATTTTTTCATTTCTATTCAGTTTTTATGTATGAATATGTACTAATTCACATGGTTGCCTGGAGAAGATAAACAATTGATAAAGAAGAAAGCCAATTAGGAGTTGAAAAAATTATCAAAAAATTTCTTTTCAACATTATTGATCGTAAATATCAAAGGAGATAGAGTATTCATGTTAATGCAATTGCCTTATGAATCCTAAAATTTAAATTTAAAATTGAGTTGTCAAGTTTTGTGTGTGTAAGTTAGTTTCTTTCACATAAATAGAAATTAAACATACGCTTTTGAAAAGAATATGATAGTTCCTTAGAACTGTGGACTCATTTATGGGAATATAAGGGAATTTCCATTGACTTCATTAATTAACCAGAGCAACATTGCCCAACAGAACTTTCTGTGTTGTTGGAAGTGTTCAATAATCTGTATGATAGCCACTAGACATGGATAGCTCTTCAGTACTTGCAATGTGGCTAGTATGACTGAGAAAATGATTTTTAAATTTTCTTTCATTTTTTTTAACTTTAATTTTTTTAGATTGAATTTTATTGGGGTGATACTGGTTAACGTAATTATACAGGTTTCAGGTGTCCATTTCTACAACACATCTCTGTACACTGTACTGTGTGTTCACCCCCTACAGGTCAAGTCTTAGTCCATCTCCATATTTCACTCTTATATCCTCCTCTACCTCCCATCTCTTATGTAACTTTAATTTCAATATAAATCATGGTATGTGGCCCGTGGCTGCCATTTTGAACATTATCATGCTAACTGTAAAAAATAATGATTTCTAACAAATTAACTAGAATCTGCTTACAAACTCTTAGTTGTCACAGTGTTCTAAATGTGAACAACCTTGATTTTAGTCTGTCTTTCAGCTTTTTATGCTGTCAGTGCCAAGGTCCCAAGTCCACTTGGGGTCTACATAGCATTGTACTGTTGCACATTTCTGCTAAAGGCTAGATGTGATACCCAACAAAATTCATTCCAAATATAATTCTGTGGTATTTTGAATAGTAATGTGTAATATCAACCATTTAACAGATAATTCTTATTAGTTCTTTTGTATTGGTTTGAGAAAAGATGTCAGGAAATAGGAAGAAAGCTAGCTTATAAATCTAAAAGGTCTGTAACTGTTATAGATAAATCCCAGTAACTCTTTCCTGGTTTCTTTAATGGTTTTCTTATATAAGAACTATTAACCAGTTCATTTAAATTTTTGAATAGCAAAGGATAACTGTAATACAAAAAGTGAAAGCATTTTATAAGAAAATGTCATATCACAGTGTTATAAAATATGGGTATGGAAGTAATGCTCTATTTCTAATATAAAAATGCAATAACAATTTATAAACCACTAGGCATTATATCCATAGTTTGTTTCATTTAAGTTTGGTCTCTAAAGTCAAATACTACATGTCAGTGCTTTTTTCAAGTTAATTTAATTCCCCATATGCTGATTACCATTACACTCACCTTAAAGCATTATCTTGGAAAATATATAAAATTGTGTAGCATGGTGCCCAGCACATAATAGGCATGCAATGTATTGTTTTCCATTTTTCTTATTTTCCTAGAAGCCACTGTAGCTACCAATAAGAGATCAAAGCATGAGAAAGGGTTAGACAATTTTTCTCTTGTGAATTGAGGTAACTTCCTTGCAAAATCATTGTACATAGATCGGTACTTGCCAAAGACAAGAGAAAAAAGAACCTGTCATTTAAACATAACAAGGATACCACTTACTAACTCTACTGAAGTGTCAATTCTTTTAATAGACACATTTGCTGAGTAAACTATAATTTTGAAGAACAAGTTACATTTTAAATGCAAACTATGATTCACATTACAAAAATACACAAAGTAAGACGTTTTTATTTCCAAATGTCCATACACAGAAGATTACAGAAGGTGATATAAGCTTCACAAGTCTTTTTTTTTTTATCATAAAATGTTACGGGAACAATGGTAGAGCTTGGGAGTAAGAGTGGGAAACTAAAGGACGCTTGAATTTTCTGCTTTGTGTCACTTTTACCTTAACATATTTTTCTGCATGTTCATTTCCTTTGTGTGCTTCTCTTTCTTAAAGAATAAAAGAAAAATCTGTCTCATGAAAATGCAGGAGAGTCATCCCACATAAAGACCATCTTTAAAATGCGCATTATTTATTTGACAGACTGTAATGGCTGTTTCAAGGATATTATGGGCTGTCACGTGAATATGTATTTTCGAATGAATTCTACAGAACAAATACTGTGCTTGCACAATGCCTATCAGAACTATAACCTAATGAAATCTTTTTTTGAAGATTAGACCATATATAACAATATCCTGGAAATAGAAAACTCAGTTGAGTTAAAACAGGAAAAACCCTTACAACCCCAAATGATGCATAGGTCAATTTCTTTGGAAGATGAAGGAGTAGAAAAGGGTAACAAAACGGAATATAACTTAACCTTGAATGATAATTACGCTTTCAGTTCTTGATTCTGACACCAAGTAAACTAGAGCTTTTTGGACTTGTATACTTGGTTGATACTGATAAAATCATGAGTGTTTTAAAATTTTATTGCATTTGTAAGATTAAAGGTCCAGTTATCACACTCAGGATTATTAATAAAATTTAATGAAGGAAATGTTATTTTGGGTTAGAATAAAATGATTCATGTATTCAATTAACACATTTTTGTGATTATATCCAATTCTTGTGGTTCTGTATTAAGTTCAGTAGCAGATACAGGCTGCAATGAATACGTATTTTTTACCTGAAAGAGTTTAGAGTCAAGAGGGAAGCTGTAACATTAGAAAGCTTACTAAACACGAAGCTAAAAACAGTAAGGGATGTAAAAGACATATAGATAAGGTGCCCTTCTGGCCTTATGGGAAATAATAAATAAAAAGAACAATGTGTCATATCTACAAGAAAGACAAGTGACCGTTTGATTTACATTCCATAAGTAATTGTGCCTTGAACTTAAGAGTTACTTTTACCCATGTGTACCCATGTTTTTACCCAAAATTACATGACTTTTTAAATGTTTAAGCAGTTTTGTTTTAGATATTGTTCTTTTTTTTTACAACTTGACAGAATATACACTAAGTGTTGTTATATTTCAAATCATTTCAGTGATTTCTGGGGTTTTCTAATTAAGATTATTTTAATACATTGACAAAATGGTTATGATACATGAACTTCACATAAGCTATTGATTTTAACTTTTAGTACATGCCCTTAGTTCTTTATTTTTGTTTTCTTTCTCCATTTATTTCCAAGGAAAATAAGTCAAACTAGAGCTATATTGCTGAGATGTAGATGAGTCTGTCAATGAAAACTCTCTTGTTTGTAAAATTTCAACAGAACAGAATTTCCTTTCAGTGTGTCTTCATTAGTCCTCAGAGGGATTTGCAGAACTCTGAATAAGGACATGAGATTTTTAAAAACTCTGACACAACTACCTAAAGTATTGATATTAAACTATTTTAAGTATTTATTACGTACTATGCATACATTTAGACACTGGCATTGTCTGTTAGAACTATATGATCCATGTATAATCTTTTAATTTATTATTTCTAATTGAGATAAAATGGGAATGTAGCATTATATTAGCTTTGAATATACAATATAATAATTCAATGTTTTTATACAGTATAAATTGACAACCACAGTAAGTTTTGTTACCATCTATCACCATACAGTTGGCTTCTTTTACATATGTCGCTCACCTTTCACCTCCTTCCTTTCTGATAACTACCAATCTATTTTGTGTTTCTATGAGTTCTGTTTTGTGTTTTTTAGATTTCACATATAAGTGAAGTCATAAGTTATCTGACTTATTTCACTTAGCATAATGCACTCAAGGTCCATCCATGTTTTTCAAACAGTAGAATTTCTTTTCTTTTTTTAATGACTGAGTAGTTAGTATTCCATTGTGTGTGTGTGTGTGTGTGTATGTGTGTATACAAAGTTTTTTATTCATTCATCTATAAATGGCTATATAGATTGTTTTTATCAACTGGCTATTATAAATAATGGTGCAGTGAACACAAGGGTGCATATCTCTTTTTGAATTAGTTTCATTTTCTGCAAACAAATACCCAGAAGTAGAATAATTGAATCATATGAATGGTCTATTTTTAATTATTTGAGATACTTTTATAATGTTTTCTATAATGACTGTATCAATTTACATTTCCACCCAAAATGTATGAGGGTTCCCTTTCTCCAAATCTTTCTTGTTTTATAATACAGTTGTCTTGCACCATATTGTGCTTCACTTTTTGCGGTCTCACTGTATCATGGATTTTTAAATTGTATATATCTAATTTTGTATCATGGATTTTTCACTATATCGCGAGATTTAAAATATATATAAATAATAAAATAAATGTAAGGTCACTAATTCGTGGATTTTCATCTATCTCTGGGAAACTCTGGAACCTAACCCCCACAATAGATAAAGGGCCACTATAATAGCCATTCTAACAGGTATATGATATCTCATTGTGGTTTTGATTTGCATTTCCCTAAATATTAGTAATGCTGAACATATTTTCATGTACTGTGGAACATCTGTATGTCTTTGGGAAAATGTTTATTCAGATCCTCTGCCCATATTTTAATTGAATTTATTTATTTATTTATTTACTTATTTATTTATTTCCTATTGAGTTGAGTTCTTTATATATTCTGAATATTTACCCTGTTTAAGATATAAAATTTAAAAATATTCTCTCCAATTTAGTAGGTTGCCTTTTCATTTTGTGATGGTTTTCTTTTCTTTTCAGAAAGAAGTTTTTAGCCTGACATAATTTCACTTACTTATTTTATTTTTTGTTGGCTTTGCTTTGGGAGTTAGTTTCAAAATCTCAACACCAACACCGATGTCAATGAGCTTACCAATATCTATAACTTTTTTTTTTTAAGTGAGAGGTGGGGAAATAGAGAGACAGATTCCCACTTGCAACCCTACTGGCATTCACCTGGCAACCCCTGTCTGAGGCTGATGTTGGACTCAACTAGCTACTTTTAGCTCCTGAGGCTGATGCTCAAACCAAATAGCTATCGTCAGTGTCTGGGGCCATGCTCAAACCAATCAGGCAACAGGCTGTGAGAAGGGAAGAAAGAAAGTAGCCGGAAAAAGAGGGTGAGAGAAGCAGATGGTCGCTTCTCATGTGTGCCCTGACTAAACCCAGGATGTCTACATGCAGGGCTGAACATTCTATACACTGAGCCAACTGTCCAGGACCACATGAAAGTTCTTGTTCATAGGTTCTCTTCTTGAAGTGAAGACCCAAAAGCTGATCATGAAATATGGTGGACATTTATTTTAACTCCATAATAAAATCTAGTGACTTGCATTCAGCACAGGAGACTTTGGCAGCTGTTTGAAGAGTATCTCATCATCAGTAATGAGTGCCTACACCCAGAGTCTTTGTGACCTCATCATGCATTCTTTATGAAATTCTGTTTAAGTAAAAAGTTTTAACATTTATAAAAGATTTATCCTCAGTTAAAATGGTACCAACTACAATACTGTGTTCAGAGAAAAAGAAGGTATTTTTTGCTTTCTAGGAATGTGAATGATAGAAACAACCAGTTCGTTAGGGAAAATGAGAGTTATAAAATTTAAAGATAGTATTTTAGAAATACAAGTAAGATTCAAATTCATTCCGATGAGATGACTTTCAGAATGAGAGATTGAGTTAGAGATGGTGGAGAGTGGACCTGGAGGTCCAAACAGGAGAAGCCTTACATGGATACCAAGTTGACCACCTCTATTAAAATATGAACTACTGATAAAATATTTAAATGGTTTGATCCCCCTAATTCATCTGTGCTCAGGTTGAAGAGGTGAACTCTTTGACGCCTTAGATGTGACATTATTATTTGTGGATAGTAATCCAGAAGCATGTTTTTCTCTATTTAAACTCTACCTCCCACATTTTTTTTCATATCCTCTTTCTGATTGTTGTTTGTGCTCATTATTTATTAAAGACATGTTAAATAGCAAACAAGAAGCCTAACAAGGTGGTGGTGCGGTGGATAGAGCATCTAACCAGGATGTGGAGGACCCAGGTTCAAAAACCCGAGGTCATTGGCTTGAGCACAAACTCATCTGGCTTGACCATAGGAGGCTCACCAGCTTGAGCAATGGGTCACTGGCTTGAGTGTGGAATCATAGATGTGACCCCATGGCCACTGGCTTGAGCCCAAAGGTCACTGGCTTGAAGATTGCTGGCTTGAGCCCAAGGTTGCTGGTTTGAGCAAGGGGTCATTGGCTCAGCTGTAGCCCCCAGTCAAGGCACATATGAGAAAGCAATCAATGAACAACTAAGGAGCTTCAACGAAGAATTGATGCTTCTCATATCTTTCCCTTCCTGTCTGCCTGTCCCTCTCTGCCCCTCTCTGACTCTCTCTCTCTTTGTTTCTGTAAAAAAAAACAACCCAAAACACAAAAACAGAAACAAACAAACAAACAAAAAAAAAACAAAAACAAGAAGAGAATGGTGGCAGTCCTCATATGTCTATTGTGCTTTAAGTGGAAATCTCTGAGCCAGCACTCAGAATGATCAGAGTGCATGAAGCAGAGCCACCTTCCAAACACAATTCTGAGCTCACAGAGGTGGGCATTAGTCCTTGCCTTTTTTTTGTTAGTGTTTTCATTCTTTTTTTCTCCCTTTAATAGTTCATGTTTCATTTCCATTTCTTTATTTATCGGATTTCTTATTATTGGAGTTACCTCTTCTCGTTTGATATAAGTTAGGGATGTCAGCAAGGAGAGAACATGAAAGACAAAGCAGACCAATTGGATGCTTCAATCTTGAAACTTGAAGCTGACCAGAGAGCCAGAGGCTGCAAATGTTTGGACTTTGACTCTTTCCAAGTAGTGCCGTGGTTTCTACTGTCCCATCTGGGAGACAGCGGTGTCAGCTCCTGCTTCCTAGTCCTTTTGTTCCTGTGCTAGAAGTTTTAGTCAATTATGCCCACACTTGATTTCCATTTTTAAATCACCTCTTGCTTAATTTAGTCAGAGAAAATATCTAGTGCTTTCAATCCAAAGAACCCTGATTGATGTACTAGTCAAGTTAATAGCAATGGGTTGAAATTCTTACCATGAATCCTGGGAAGGTTATTTAACATTTTGGTCACCAGCCTTTCTTTGTAAAATGGACATATTAACACCTATTTTGAAGTTGAGAATATCAAATGAAACAATAATATAAAGTGGTTGATTCAGAGCAGGTGCTCAGACATGCTGCTAAATATGCACATAGAAATTATTACCTAAGCTATATTTCTGTGTGGGCATTCTCTACATTATTACAAACATAAAGAGACATGTACTTTCAAACCCATAATTACATACAATCATTCCCCTCTTTATCATTGAAGAGAGAGGGTTTCAAGTTTAGGGAATAATTTATCTCCTCTTTATTAAATTCTAGAATCACAGGTTTGGATTTAGAAATTGTCTAGTAGTGAATGTCACATGAACAAGTAACTAACTCATTCATCCAGAGCTAGTTGTTGAAAATAAAAACAATATTTAAGGTTGTATGGTATTATGTATATATGAAACATTATATGGATATATAAAATTTACTAGATATATTTTCTAGTAAGTCTCCTATATACGAACCTAATAGAAGCTTAAATATATATATATATACATACACACATATATATAACTTTTTATATAAGTACAAAACTACCATATATATGTGTTTTATACATATATGTGTATATATATATATATATATATACACACACACACACACACACACACACATATACAGGGTATGGCAAAAGTAGGTTTACAGTTGTTTGTATGGAAAATAATACAATAATTAATAAATAATAATACAAAAATAAACTCTGTGTTTTCCATACTCACCACAGTAAACTTATGTTTGCACCACCCTGTGTATATAACCTATGATGTATGTATATGGGTTTAGTAAATGCTGTGTTTTTTTCATGTCAGTTTCAGAATTTTCTGGAGTTAGTTGTTACAACAGTGGCACATTTTGAAAGCTCTAAAGTTTCTTAGCAGATTTCTCTGTCATGACTTTTACTTGGTTTAGCATAGTCATTTGGAGCTATTTTCTTGAGATAGAAAATGAGTGATATGTTTCTTTTAAGTTTCCAGTTAAATTATTGAATCTGATTGCTATAACCCTGGTGCTAATTAATGAATGATATTCTACTATAATTAGTGTTTTAATGGTTTACCTTGGTTGACTTATTTTGTGGACTGCTTCTTACCTATATATTTCAGAAAAAAATTAGTACATGCTTAGAAGAGGAACGTGTAAAAAAGCAATTTTTGAGAATTTTGACCATCTGTATATACCCTGTCTAGTTAGAGGTATTTTAAGAAGACTATTTTTTTTTGTGGTCTAACATGGATAGCTAGATACTGAGCTATTACCTCAAGCATGACTGTGTAAAATTGGTTGTTAAGAGGAAATGAATCTATAAGCCTTCATCGACTAGACTTAATTGTTTATAGACTCTGTGAAGTAGAGGTTGGGCTTGTTTTAGCATTCATACATGTTTGAGAAGATTCATTTTCTGGGATGATATGCATAGTATTGGGGAATAGCACATGCCCCTTTCCCATCCCCGGCTGAAAGAAGCAATGCTTTCTGGGATTATGTTGGTCATATCCACATAAATGGTAAGAAAACTTATCTCTCCTTCACTATAATTTTAAGAACTGATTATCCATCTTGGTTAGAAAATCTAGCTAAAGCTATTAGTAGAAAATATTAAGATTTTAACATCAAACCAAAAAAATGCTTACTTTTCGTTAGAATAATAGAGAAACATAGATAATTGCTGTTACATCGATTGCTGCTAAAGCATTTGTTTGTAAACTAAGGTTATATATTTTTAAAGACTTTTTTTAAGGTATTGATTTTAGAGAGAGGAAATGAGAGAGAGAGAAAGAAAGAGAGACAAGAACATCAATCTGTTCCTGTATGTGTCCTGACTGGGGATCAAACCTGCAACCTTTGTGTATCAGGAAGATACTTTAATCAATTGAGCCAACTGGCCATGGCTTTAGGTTATGGGCACAGTGGATAGAATGCTGACCTGGCACACTGAGGTCACTAGCTTGAAACTTTGGGCTTCCCTAGTCAAGGCACATACAACAAACAACCAATGAACACCTAAAGTGAAGCAACTATATACTTCTCGTACCCCCCACCCTCCTCTCTCTGTAAAAATCAATAAAGAAAATCTTTTAAAAAATTAAAAAAAAACTATGGGTATACAAAATAAACAAAAAAACCCATGAGGTTATGAAGTACATACATTTGAAGAAAAGAACATTGATAATTCATTTGTTTTTACCATTCATGCTATACAGAGTCAGTTGCCAGATTCTACTGAACCCTGGGCTCATGGATGCCATATTTCTTTTGTCTGTTTGTCCAGTCCATAGTACAGTAAAGCATGACTCTTAATGCTAACTGTTGTCATAGTCTGAAAATTATTTATGTCCTTTCTGGCATTTAGTAGAAAATAATATAAAGCCTTCAAACAGCAACTTTTTAAGTAATATGAATTTTAACAAAACCCTGAAAAGAGAGCATAATCAAATTTCCTATTAAAGGGTATTCTTTGGAGAAAAACTAGAAATACTAAATCTCACAGAAATATTACACATTGCAATCTGTAGGGAGAATTTACAAATGCCTGGACTTTCTAAGAAGGAAATAAAACAAAAATGGCTTTGATACACTGTATATAATGATTTATCTTAACAATCCTGTACACAAACACATACACACACACATACACACACACATAAACACACTCACTGCAATTTAAATATTTAGTCTTGTTTGATATATGTCATTTAAAAATATTTTTTACAAACTATGTTTTGCTCAAAAAATTGTGTGATTAATGCCTTGTTTAACTTCCCAATGTAGACTGCTGCTAGGCAGATTCTGATATTATTTATTTTTATTAGTTTATAATATGTCAATTTTTCTTGCTTATCTGTCAACTCCCAGAAAAATACATAAATCAAAAATGTAGCAATGTGGACACTAACAAGGCATAATTATTGTAGGGTCTGTCCTCCTTTAAAGAAAAAATGCAATTATCTACCAATTGCTGCTGGGATTAGGTCAGAATTTGCATAATACTGACTCATATTTTCTTAACAATTTTAACAACAGACAATAGCTTTAGCAAATCTGTAATCCCTTATTATTTTCTAGCTTTAGTTTTTTGGATTCTAATAAGAAGTTCCATCAAAAAAAGATAATTATTAGAATCTAAACCATAGAAAACTTTAATTACTGTGGCATGTTTTTAAGATTAGGTCAGGTTTTAAAAATTTTATGTAAAGTAACACAAGGCAATTAAGCTTGCTTAAATGTAATTTTTTTACAGTTAAATTTATTCATTTTTCTGCATATGCATGTTTAATAGAAAATACTTCTGTCATTGTAAGAGTTTAAGGAAAAAACATTTCTTCCTCAGCATAATCTCTAAACAGCAGTTCTAAGACTGGTGTTATTAAGCAATAAGAGGGCTAAACTCAAGAGATGATGAAAATTTAGAAAATGTTAACTGCTATAAAATAATAGCTGCTAATGTGGAGGATTATGAAACACCCAGTAGCAGAGTAAGGAACAAATAGATTCTTTCTGAAGTCCTGGAGGCTGGGGGTGGGACCCGGGGTTAAGTAACCGTGATATATTTATAGAGGGCAAGGGATCACCATAAAATAAAGCAGCAAATAGTAAAGAAGTCAATGTAAAAGAGAGGCCGGGGATTTAGGGTATAGAGATCATAAATTTTCATCGATATAAACAGCCTGTGTACCTCAGGAGTTGAGGTTTAGCTATAATTTCAGGTCTGACCTATAGGTCTTTGCGTTCACAGTGCAAGCCCAATCAAGATGACATCGAAGGAGGTGTAAAAAAAAAAAAAGTAAGAAAGGAGAAAAAAAATGTTTAGATCTGTGTGATTTACTTATTAATCATCCCCAAATTCATCCCTAACACAACAGCGCAGGAGTTGAGAAGATTTTATTGTCTCTCTGAATTACACTTAATTTTTACCCTAGCATATCCTATAAACAAGAACACTGAATGACGTTTCCTGCGCCATGTTCTTTCAGAGAAAAACTGTGGGTTTCTTATGCATGACTTCTTAGAAGGACATTTCCCTTTCTCTGTATTGCTCAGGTTTCTACAGTTTTATGTTTTTAATTCTAAATATGTATTTTAAAAAACCACTTAAAACTTCGTGGGTTAAAAAACAAACAGTGGTAAAATGAGCTTGTTTAATGGTTTAACAGAAGAAATAAAAACAAGCAAATCAACACAAAAGAACTATTAAGTATTTAGCTTTCAGAAATTATCCAGAAATGAAATACTGGAAGGTTTTAAAAAATAAGCTGCAACAAGACCCATGTTTTTTATTTAAGGACATTGATTTTAATATACCCATGCACTAAAATAAGCTTTCTATTCTAAATTGTCACTTAATGAACAAATTATATTATTGTGTTTATGTATGTGTGATATAGATGTAATAACTATTTCTCTTTCTCTCTCTGTGAGTACAGAATATTGTCATCACATGTTTTGGAGACAAAGAATGTTCTGTCCACACACATTCACACTCTCTCACACTGTTACTACTAGACTAGAACAAGCAGTGGTTAACAAAAGGTGGTTGAGTAAATGATATCTATGAATTCTGGTTGTTTTTTTAAATGTGAATAGTTTATTCAGTATTCTTAAATTAAGCTTTCCAAAAGTATACCTCCCAGTCATTTGAGTATTCAGTTAATAACTTTAAAAAATGTGTATCTAGCTTGATCTGTGGTGGCGCAGTGGATAAAAGCGTTGACCTGGAACATTGAGGTCGCTTGTTCAAAACCCCAGGCTTCCCTGGTCAAGGCACATATGGGATTTGATACTTTCTGCTCCTCCCTCCCTTCTCTCTCTCTCTCTCTCTCTCTCTCTCTCTCCTCTCTCTAAAATGAATAAATAAAATCTTTAAAAAATGTATATCTAAAAAAGCAGGTTGATGGGATTAGCCATATTTTCACTTTAATGCCAAAAATATGTGGATTTGTTTTCTCTCTTTTTACCGCTGTAAGAAGGAAATGCTTTGGCTTTCTTCAGGAGCACTTATTTGAAAGAACATATGAACCTTTATGTTCATTGCAGTATTATTTACAATAGCCAAGCTCTGGAAACAGCCCAGGTGTCCATCAGTAGATGAGTGGATAAAACAAACAAACAAAAAGACTGGTACATTTACACAATAGAACACTACTCAGCTTTCCAAAAAAGAAAAAGAAAAAAGACAACTTACCTTTTGTGACAGCATGGATGGACTTGACAATTATTATGCTAAGTGAAATAAGACAGTCAGAGAAAGACAAATACTATATGATCTCACTGACATGTGGAATCTAATGAACTAAATAAACCGATGAACAAAAGAAATAGAGGCATGGACACGTGGAACAGACTGGCAGCTGTCAGAGGAGAGCGAGGTTGGGGGACTAGATGAAAGAAGAAGGAATTAAGAAAAATACGTGTGTGTGTGTGTGTGTGTGTGTGTGTGTGTGTGTGTGTTTATATAAACAAAACACATAGGCACAGAGGATAGTGCGGTGAGAGCCAGGGAGAAAGGGAATGGCGGGTGGTGAAGGTGGGCAAAGTAGGGAAAAATGGAGACCAAAAATGGGGTGCTGAGCACGTGATTCAGTGGGTCGATGGTGTTTTGTTGAGTTGTACACTTGAATCCTGTATTTTTTTGAACTAATTTTACCCCAATAAATTTACTAAATAATAATTAAAAAAGAAAGAAACAAAATGCATCAGGCCAGTTTGGAATGGTCTTTCAAAGGGCAGAATCTATTAAAGAGCTCTTGTCGCCTGCCTTAGTTGGCCATGAAGAACAGGGCTTTTTCTTTCATCCACTAGGGGGTACTGTTGTACAGAAAAACAAAATGTGTGTCGTGCTCTGAGGAAGGACAGCAGGAGGTCCTGCAAGCCTCTTAAGTACTGTTACACTGTTCTCTCTAACTACAGAAAGAGAGCAGATCAAGACAGAAAGACTAGCATTTCAACATGTCCCCCCCCCCCCCCCCCCTCAAAGCCAGGACCACTGTCCTGAATTCGTGTGGATTTCCTTGAAGACCAACAAAAGATACTAAACTTTTAATTCTGGTCATGAAAGGGTGTAAGTAGAAGCTGCTGGGAAAAAATGTTTGTCAACAATTTTAAAATTAGTATATTAGATATTTCAGTTATTGACCCTTCTGAGAAGTGACAAAACTATTTCTCATAACTTCCTCTTGCAGCCAGGCATTGTTTAAACATAAAATTCCAGGAAGGCAGACTGTAGGCTCTCCTTTCGGTGTCACAGTGTGACGGCTAATGGGTAAGCTTGAGTCCGAAAGTATGGCTGTATCACTTCCTCTCTTTGCTCCCGTGGCACCATCCCAAATATTGACCTCTTTATATGAGTGAATAAATGAACAAAGTAACAATAGACAAAGAGAAGCAGGGTTCCTTTACCTTATTTGGTTTTATACAAAACACACTACAAGGATATTTGTAGGCTTGCCCTTCTATCTCCTAGCATATTTTCCTGTCTAAATATGGGCTGTGCTTTATTAAGAAAATTACTTACAGAGAATCCAGTAGGAGGGAGGAGAGAAAAAAAAACTATTCCTTTAGTTCTGGTGTAAATCATTGGGAATTTTTTGCTTCATGGATTAGCACCTCTTGTATCCCTCATCTCTTCAGGGCAGTAAGCTGAGACGGTCGTAATAAAGACCAGAGCTATTGGCTACCACCATCACAAAACTTTTGGGGAACAGGTCATCAGAAAGACCTGAGTCTGGAACTGGTTATTTCAGTTGGCTTGATAGAAGTTTCACATTTGATAACTGCCCTACTTCAAGGTTTTTAATACTTCACTAAGAACTTTTAGCCTACCTAATTAATTTCTCACTGTGTTATATAAGTGACACAGACTTTTGGTCCAAAGAACAGGAGCGTAAAACAAATCTCATGAATCATGCAAATATATATTACATGTGTATTAACCCACATTTGCCACACAGTATAGAGAAAGAATAATATTTATGAAAAATCAAGGGGCCCATTAGTTGGAATAAAGTCTCTATGGGATTTTCATGTCTCAAATGTTGTCCAAGAGGCCGCTTTCCATGGCTACTACCTTCAGATTAGATTTTGCTTTGTATCTGTTGCAGATCCTTAGAATGTATTCAGTGTTCAACAGTTTCCAAGACATGAAATTTTACAACTTTACTTCACTGTTAGCATTTATCTTCATAGTCAAACTCTGGTCTACTTACTATATGTGATCCCCGCTTTCTTCCCAAGTGTGATATCCAGATCAATGGAAAGTAATATACTCTGTATACCACAGAATTATTCATATTTATTTTTAGTTATTTTCTTTTCAATATGACAATTTCTTCTGCTTCTCTTTGAAGGAGATGGTATTTCATACTTAATACACTTGAAACATTACAAGCAGAGTATCTGAAATATAGTTGGCATTCAATAAATGGTGAACGGAAAAATGTATGTATTTACTAGGTAGCAGCTATTTATTGAGCCCTTGCTATCTCTCAATCACCCCAGTAAGTATTTTCCATGTATATGCATTATATGATTCCATGTTACCAATGGAATAAAATGGTCTTACCCTAGTGTCACATATAAAAAAATAAAGCTTACAGTGATTAAGGTATCTACATTAGTAAAATATGGATTTAGGGTTTGAATTCAAATCAAATGGATTTAGGGTTTGAATTCAAATCTATTGTCTGATTTTACTATTCTGGCAAATTATTTATTTATTTATTTATTTATTTATTTATTTATTTATTTATTTTATAGAGACAGAGAGTCAGAGAGAGGAATAGATAGGAACAGACAGACAGGAACAGAGAGAGATGAGAAGCATCAATCATTAGTTTTTCGTTGCAACACCTTCGTTGTTCATTGATTACTTTCTCATATGTGCCTTGACCGCAGGGCTACAAGCAGACCTAGTAACCCCTTGCTCGAGCCAGCAACCTTGGGTCCAATCTGGTGAGCTCTGCTCAAACCAGATGATCCCGTGCTCAAGCTGGTGACCTTGGGTCTCGAACCTGGGTCCTCCGCATCCCAGTCCGACGCTCTATCCAGTGTGCTACCACCTGGTCAGGCAAATTATTATTTTTTTAATTAAACATTTTTATGACTCCTATTTTGATAAACCAATACACATATTTATTGACCACTTCCTCTGTACCCAGATCTAATGAGATTACAAAAACTGGAAAGCCAATTTGCTATACTTCAGATATGTATGATGAAGTTGGGGAGAAAGACAAAATGTAAACAGAAGATTTTATGCAATAAGAAATTAGGTATTATATTTATGGTAAATGCAAAAGTCCTCTTGACATTCATAGGAGAGACAGCCATTGTTGAACAACAATTTATGAGCAATGATTTCAGGATGCAAACCATTCATTCAGCAAGTATCTAGGATCCATCTGCCAAATATTGGTGAGCTATTAAAATAAAAAGCAGGAAATCCATATGCAAAGCATTCAAAAACAGTTAGAAATAAAGGGTTCCAGTGTGGGCCAAAGAAAATACAGAGGGAAATGTTGAACTGAGGCACAGCTCCTAAGGAAGTGGTGATCCCAATCTGAGGCATAAAAAACATGGTTAGGATTTGTTTGTCAAAGCCTTTGACAAAAGGGTAGGATAGAAAGTTCATTTTTTTTTAGGGGAGAGAAGGGGAGATAGTGAGGCAGATTCCCACATGAGCTCTAACTGGGATCCACCTGGCAACCCCATCATGGGCAGATGCTTGAGTACCAAGCTGTTTTTTCAGAGCCTGAGGCTGATGCCCTCCAACAGAGCTATCCTCAGCACTCGGGACCATGTTTGAACCAATCAAGTCACTGACTGCAAGAGGAGAAGAGGAAGAGAAAGGGGAGAAGGTAGGAGGAAGAAACGGATGGTAGCTTCTCCTGTGTGCCCTGACCAGGGACTGAACTCAGGACATCCATCCACCAGGCTGATGCTCTACCAACTAAGCCAACTGACCAGGGCCAGAAAGTTGAAATTTATCTGAACACTAATTATGTCATTCTGAAAATTCCTAGGAAGAAACTTTTTTGTTTGTTTGTTTTACATTTTATTTATTCACTTTAAAAAGAGAAAGAGAGAGAGGGATAATGCCTCGACTTGGAAGGAAGTTTTAAGAGGTGCTTTTAGATATACACATTGGAGTGAATTCCTGAGGTTGAATCTGGAGGGAGTAAGGTCAACTGCTTCTTTAATTTTTTGAAAGCATAGACTTCTTCCTGGGTATTCATGAATTGTTACTAATACATTTTTAATGCTATCTGATTATTCAATATTATCCTTCTGTAAGACAGAATGCTGCCAATGCCGTTATTAGGCTATTAGTACTCAGCATAGTGCCTGGAACATAATTTATGCTCACTAAACACTTGTGTAATTGAAATTAATTTGGATTTCTCATAGACCTATTTGTACCTTAAAATAGATAAAGGAAAGTCGTTACCAGGGTGAGGGGGTTAGAGGGGTTGGGAATAAAGAGGGACAAATATATGGTGACAGAAAATGATTTGACTCTGGGCAATGGGCATACAAAATCAACAGTTCAGATACTATAAAGATGTTTACTTGAAATCTATGTACTCTTACTGGTCAATGTCACCCAACTGAATTTAATTTCTAAATAAAACAAATTGTCAAGTGAGTCTGAATATATCAATATAAAATGAATATTTTCTGTCTGTTATATATTTTTCTATCTCTAATATAGATTGTTTTGTTTTACTAACTTGGTCCCCATTTCTCAACTGAGTGAAACTTCTATTAAAACATATATTTTCAGAAATACTGTATAGGTATGATAACCAGAACTGATCCTTATGTGTGCAAACCTGTGAATTTTATTTTCTTTTAAAATAGAAGGACTGCTAATTTTTCTGGAATCTAAAATACTGATTTAATGTAAACATCAACTAAAGGCACAATGAATATAAATACTAGACTGTATAAAAGATGGTAAGACTATTCTTACATTTGGGGATGTATGTGTGTTCTGCACCAATCTCTTAGGAAAATATAAAATACACCTCTGTTAGAGTCAGTGCAAATATATGGAAAGTTTTCATTATTTAGCATGGATTTGAAATGATAACTATTTTTCAATATAAAGTGGGAAAATAACACATATAAAATAATCCAGGGGAGGGGGAGTCAGCTGGTCCAGTTTATCTAAAAGCAGAGTGGACATATTCAACCAAGAAAATTTGGAGAAATATACACTGTCTTTTTCTTCTTTTTTTCCACTTTTTAAAACTTAATTAATTAATTAAGACAAATTTAACAGGGTGACATTGGTCAGAGTACATAGATTTAGGGAAAATAACTCCACATCATTTAGACAGTCGATTATGCTGTATACCCATCACCCAAAGTCAAATCATCTTGTCACCCTATATTTTCTCTTTAAGCCCCTCCCCTCCCCTACCCACCCTCCTTTCTTCTTCTCCCCCTGATAACAGCTGCACTTTTATCTATGTCTGTGAGTCTTAATTTTGAGACCCACCTATGTATGGAATTATACAGTTCTTGGCTTTTTCTGATTTACTTATTTCACTCAGTATAATGTTATCAAGGTCATTCCATGTTGTCGTAAATGATACTATGTCATCATTTCTTATGGCTGAGCAATATTCCATAGTATATATGTACCACATCTTCTTTATCCAATTCTCTACTGAAGGACATTTTGGCTGTTTCCATGTCTTGGCCACCGTGAACAATGCTGCAGTGAACATGGGGGTACATGTGTCTTTACGTACCCATGTTTTCAAGTTTTGGGGGTATATACCCAGTAGAGGGATTGCTGGGTCATATGGTAGTTCTATTCTTAATTTTTTGAGGAACCACCATACTTTCTTCCATAATGGTTGCACTAATTTACATTCCCACCAACCGTGAATGAAAGTTCCTTTTTCTCCACAGCCTCTCTAGCAATTATTATTATTTATCTGTCTAGCTAATCTAACATGTGTGAAGTGGTATCTCATTGTAGTTTTGATTTGCATTTCTCTAAAAGCTAGTGAAGATTAACATTTTTTTCATATATCTGTTGGCCATTTGTATTTGCTCTTGGGAGAAGTGTCTGTTCATGCCCTCTTGCCATTTTTTTTATTGGGTTGTTTGCTTATTTGTTGCTGAGTTTTGTGAGTTATTTATATATTTTGGATATTAGCCCCTTACCTGAACTATTGTTTGAAAATATCATCTCCCATTTAGTTGGCTGTTTGTTTTGTTGACAGTTTCTATTGCTGTGCAGAGCTTCTTAGTTTGATATAGTCCCATTCATTTATCTTTGCCTTTACTTCCCTTGACTTTAGGGTCAAATTCATAAAATGTTCTCTATTGCCACGATCCATGAGTTTAGTACCTATGCTTCCTTCTATGTAATTCCTTAATGTATTGTCTCAGATCTTATATTTAGGTCTTTGATCCATTTTGAATTCATTTTTGTGCAAGGAAACAATCTGTAGTCAAGCTTCATTCTTTTTCATGTGCTTTTCCAATTTTCCCAGCACCATTTATTGAAGAGACTTTTTTCTCTCTATTGTATGTTTTTGGCTTCTTTATCAAAGATGATCTGATCATATATTGATATATGTGGTTTTATTTCTGGTTTCTCTATTCTGTTCCATTGGTCTGTGTATCTATTTTTCTGCCAGTACCATGCTGTTTTGATTAGCATGGCTCCGTAGAATAGTTTGAAGTCAGGTATTGCAATGCCTCCAGTTTCTATTTATTTTTAAGATTACTTTAGGTATTCAAGGTGTTTTATGGTTCCATGTAAACCTGATGAATTTTCGTCCCATTTATTTAAAAAATGACATTGGAATTTTGATGGAAATTGCATTAAATTTGTATATTGCTTTGGGTAATATGGTCATTTTAACTATATTTAGTCATCTTATCCATGAACAAGGAATATTTTTTATTTTATTGTGTCTTTTTCAATTTCCTTTAATAATGCTTTGTAGTTTTCAGTATATAGGTCCTTTACATTCTTTGTTATGTTTATTCCTAGGTATTCTTTTGTTGTTGTTGCAACTGTAAAGGGGGTTATTTTTTTGAATTCTTTGCAGAGGTTTTATTGTTGTCATATAAAAAAGCAATAGACTCCTGTATATTAATTTTGTATCCTGTGACCTTACTGTATTGATTTATTGTTCTAATAGCCTTTCTGTGGAGGCTTTGGGGTTTGTTTGTTTTTTACAGAAACAGAGAGAGAGTCAGAGAAAGGGATAGATAGGGACAGATGGACAGGAACGGAGAGAGATGAGATGCATCAATTATTAGTTTTTTTTTGTGACACCTTAGTTGTTCATTTATTGATTTCTCATATGTGCCTTGACTGTGGGCCTTCAGCAGATCGAATAACCCCTGGCTCAAGCCAGCGACCTTGGGTCCAAGCTGATGAGCTTTGCTCAAAGCAGATGAGCCCATGCTCAAGCTGGCAACCTCAGGGTCTCGAACCTGGGTCCACTGCATCCCAGTTCAGCGCTCTATCCACTGCACCACCGCCTGGTCAGGCATAGGGTTTTCTACATACAGGATCATATCATCTGCAAAGAGTGAAACCTTTCATTCTTCTCTCCCAATATGAATGCCTTTTATTTCTTTCTCTTGTCTGATTGCTCTGGCTAGAACTTCCAGCACTATGTTAAATAGGAGTGGAGAGAGTGGGCAGTCTTGTCTTGTTCCTGATTTTAGAGGAAATCAGCTTTTTACCATTTAGCATGATGTTAACTGATGGTTTGTCATAAATGACCTTTATTAAGTTGAGGTATTTTTCATCTACACCCATTTTGTTGAGTATTTTAAACATAAAAGGTGTTATATTTTATTGAATGCCTTTTCTGCATCTATTGATAGGATTATATGTTTTTTTTTCTTTGTTTTGTTGATATAGTGTATTACATTAATTGTTTCATGTATGTTGAACCATCCTTGTGTTTCTGGGATGAATCCCACTTGATCATGATGAATTTAATTGTTTTTTGATATATTGTTGTATTTGATTTGCTAGTATTTTGTTTAAGATTTCTGCATCTGTATTCATTAGAGATATTGGTCTGTAGTTTTCTTTTTTTGTGTTGTTTTTTACCAGGTTTTGGTATGAAGGTTATGTTGATCTCATAAAATATGTTTGAAAGTATTGCTTCTTCTTCAATTTTTTAGAAGACTTTGAGAGGGATAGGAACCAAATCTTCTTTGAATGTATGGTAGAATTCACTAGTATAGCCACCTGCCCCTGGACTCTTATTTTGGGGGAGGTTTTTGATAGCTGTTTCTATTTCCTCCCTGTTTATTGGTCTATTTAGGCTTTCTACTTCTTTGTGATTCAGTATAGGAAGATTGTATTGTTCTAGGAGTTTATCCATTTATTCTAGATTGTTGAATTTTGTGGCATATAATTTTTCAAAGTATTCTACAATAATCTTTTTTTATATTTATGATATCTGTGGCAATTTCTCCTCTTTCATTTTTTATTTTGTTTATATGAGTTCTTTCTCTTTTTTCCTTAGTGAGTCTTGCCAGGGGTTTGTCGATTTTATTAATATTTTCAAAGAAGCAGTTTTTTGTTGTATTAATTTTTATATGGTATTTCTGTTCTCTACTTAATTTATTTCTGTCTAATTTTTATTATTTTCTTCTGCTGGGTTTGGGTTGCCTTTGTTCTTCTTTTTCTAGTTCCTTAAGATGAGATGCTAGGTTGTTTACTTGGGCTCTCTCTTGTTTTTTCATATAAGCTTGTAATGATATGAACTTCCCTCTTATTATTGTTTTCGCTATATCACAGAGATACTGATATGTCATGTTGTCATTTTCATTCTTCTGTATATATCTTTTAATCTTTTCTTTTATTACTTCTTTGACCTAGTCATTTTTTATAAGTATGTTGTTTAATTTCCACATTTTTGTGTGTGTGTGTTTACTTCTCTTTTGCAGTTGAATTCTAGTTTCAAAGCCTTATGGTCAGAGAATATGCTTGGTATAATTTCAATCTTTCTGAATTTGTTGATGTTAGTTTTGTGGCCCAGCATGTGGTCTATTCCTGAGAATGTTTCATGTACACTGGAGAAAAATGTATACTCTGACGTTTAGAGCTGAAATATTCTGTACATGTCTATTATGTGCGTTTGTTCTAGTGTTTTATTTAAGGCTGATATTTCTTTATTGATATTCTGTTTGGATGAACAATCTAAAGCCATCAATGGTGTATTGAGGTCTCCAAGTATGATTATATTTTTTTCAGTTTATACTTTTAGATTAGTTAGTAGATGTCTTATATATTTTGGAGCTCCCTGTTTTGGTGCATATATATTAAGAAGTGTTATGTCTTCTTGATACCATGTCCCCTTTATCATTATGAAATATCCATCTTTGTTTCTGGTTACCTTTGTTGTCTTGTAGTCAGCACTGTCAGATATAAGTATGGCTACACCTGCTTTTCTTTGGATATTATTTGCTTGGAGAATCATTTTCCAGCCATTAACTTTGAATCTTTTTTTATCCTTGTAGCTGTGTCTCTTGAAGGCAGCATACTGTTGGGTTTTGCTTCTGATCCAATCTGCTACTCTGTGCCTCTTAATTGATGAGTTCAATCCATTTACACTTAGTGTAATTACTGACACTTGAGGATTTCCCATTGCCATTTACATACTGCTTTCTGATAGCTTTGTGTCTTGTTTGATTCTTCTTTTTTTTTCTGTCATTTGTTTTTGTGTGGTGGTATTCCATACTTCTGTCTTCCATTTCTTCTTTTTTTTAAGCTATGTGTTTTAGTAGTGGCATTTCCAAGGGTAGTTACCATTAGCTTATTAAAAGAAAATGTATCATATTTATTAGAGTCCATTATCTCATGAGTGCTTCTGCACTCCATTCTCCTTTGCTACTGCTGGTCTTTGTCCTCTCTATTTTTATGTTATTGTTGTCACATCCTTGTTTTTATTATAATCTTCTTAAAATTTTTACGTGTAGTTTTGTTTTGTTTTGTTCTTTGTATTTGGTTGGATCACCCCCTTTAGTATTTCTTGTAATGGGCGTTTTCTGGTGATAAATTCCCTCAGCTTCTGTATGTCTATAAATGTCTCAATTCCCCTTCATATTTGAAGGATAGCTTTGATGGATATAGTACTCTGGGCTGGTAGTTACTCTCTTTCAGTACAGCTAGTGCTCAACTTACGATCATGATTGGTTCCGACAGACCAGTCGTAACACAATTTGGTCGTAAGTTGAGTAGGCTATATGTACAGTACTGTGAAATGATGTTATAAAAATCTTTAAGTCATATTTTATCTTAATTTTCTTTCATTATTGTTATATATCATAATTTTCTTTGTTCATTTTATGCCATTTGTATCATCTCTACACCATTTTGTTTCTTTCCTTCCTCTTGGCAGGCTGAGGCGTAGACAAAGACAATTTCCTTTTGGTAGACATCTTGGGAGGGATTCGATGAAAAATATACAAGACACAAAACACAAATTGCTGTACCGAGTCTGGGATAACAGTTGAAATAGTGCACACAGAGATGGTAGTTCTGCCAGAAACTGGTCCACACTGTCGTACGCCCAGCTGGGCAATGCTTGCACTGCCAGACGTGGAGCAATCGTGGCTAGTGATTGTGGTCTTAAAGTCGAATGGTCATAAGTTGCACAGGTCATAACTCGATCAATACTTGTACTTTAAATGTTGGGTTCCACTCTCTTCTGGCTTGTAGAGTTTCTGCTGAGAAATCTGATGATAGCCTAATGGGCCTCCTTTATATTTTATATTGTTCTTTTCCCTAGCTGCCTTGAGAATTCTTTTTTTGTCATTGATTTGTGATAATTTCAGTACAATGTGCCTTGGCATAGGTCTTTTTGGGTTGAGATAACTCAGTGTTCTGTTGCTTCTTGGATTCGAGGCTCTAAGTCTTTCCACAGACTTGGGATGTTCTCACTGATTATTTGTTTCAATACGTTCTCTATTCCCTTTTCCCTCTCTTCTTCTTCTAATATACCCATTAGTCTTATATTGTTCTTCCTGATGGAGTCAGACAATTCCTGTAGATCTTTCTCATTTTTTAAAATTTGTAAGTCTCTCTCTTCTTCTCTCTGTAGAATCCCTGGTTGCCTGTTTTCAGTATCAACTGTTCTCTCTTCTATCTGGCCTGTTCTATTGGCTAAGCTTGTTACCTCAGTTTTCATTTCGTATATTGAGTTTTTCATCTCTATTTTGTTCTTTTTTATACTTTCATTTTTCTTAATGAAGCATACTTTTTGTTCTTTAAATTGTTTTTTTGAGCTCACTAAATTGTCTTTCAGTGTTTTCTTGTATCTTATTGAGTATTTTTAGAGTTTTAATTTTGAATTTTCTGTCATTAAGTTCCAAGGTTTCCATGTAATTGAGATTTTTTCTTGGAAATTTTTCATCATCTCTCTGAGCTATGTCTCTGTCTTGTATATCCATATTTGATTTCTTTTTCCTTGATGGCATTTGTGAGTGGTATTGTTAATAACCCCAACAAAAGATAATTATTCCTTTTTCTGGTAGGGGGTGCTGTACTACAAGAGTGCCCTTGCGAGATTCTTGGGTGGAGTTCTGCTGAGGCACACTGTCTAATGATGCAGGCAAGGCTGTCTTGTTGGTAGGAAGGACTTGTTATTAAGGCTTTGCAATTTTATGGCTCTAGCAATGGCCAACTAGGGGTCCTCCTGGGCCTTCCCCCATGCCCCAACAGAGCAAGGGATCAAACACCTGGGCACTCTCTTCTCACAAAGAGAGCAGCCTGGAGACCCAGCTGAGGAGGGTCTGCCACCACCACTGTTTGCACTCTATGCACTCAAAGCACAGCTCTGGGCAGGGCAGGGGCTGTGTGCCACAAGCCAGTGTCTGAGCTTTAGGAGCAGTTGCAGCAGGATCCTAGATAGGGGTGTCCCACCCACACATGCAAAACACCAACTGGCAAGCCAGTGCTGAGCTTCGGAGAGGGTGGGGTACAGATTCCAGATTGAGCATGTCTGGCCTCACAAAGCTAAACTCTGCAGGCAGATCAAGCACACCCCAGTGTCCAATGGGCTGATCTCCATAAGCTATTCACATGTAGGTCTTGGGAGCACGCCACTGGCTTTGTGCACGCCCAGTGCCTGTAAGCCTATAATCACCCAGAATCTGCTATCACAGGTGCAGCAGATGCTAGGAAACAGTTCTGCTTCCCGTTCTTGGTTGTTGCCTCTATCTCAGCTCCCCCCCCCACCCCAGACTCTCCTCTTCTTCTGGCTCTGGCTCCGTGACAAAGCTTGCACCAACAGAGCCACCCTCCTTCTGGTCCGTGAGGATAGAGAAAGGCTTAGTCCTCTGGCATATTTTCTTCTGTGAGCAGATTCTATGTTTGGCCTGCCTTCTTGCACAGTCTTACCTTTGTCTATCTGGTGTATGTATATTTCAGGTTCATCTGAATTTTTTTTCTCTGCTTATAGTTGTAGAATTTTTGAAATTTCAAGAGGAGAGTTCAGGAGTATGTCTCATGCTGCCATTTTTTCTGACGTCACCCTCCTGGAAGCTTTTAAATCTCGTTTTTTTTCTTTTCTTTTTAAGGTTAGCTAATGTTTCCACCTGGTGCATTGGACTACTGTTATTGATCTGATTGCTTTTACAAATGCATAATGCAAAATTCATAAGAAGAAACATTGATTTTAAATACATGTGCAAGAGAAAGATGGCAGTCAGGTAAGTTAAATTAGGCTTCACATAAGTCATTATTTTTTCACTTTCTTTTCTTGGGGTAAAGACACTTTTTTGTATTATATTCTCATGTGGAGATAGTTGCTCTTTCTGGCTCTTCACATATTTTGTCTTTCCCAGTCAATATCATGAAGCTTACACTTATTCAGTAAATATTTTATTTGATTTTTAATTTGCTAATTGAATAGAAGATTCTCTTAGTATATTCTTCTTGCTAAGACCTGGTTTTAAACATTTGATGAACAGGATAATAATAGCAGAAGAGGTCTTGTGCTTCTGTTCAAAGGCCTTATGTGCTCTATAGACAATCAGTATAGATTATCAAACAATGACTTAGGCAAATACAGTTCACTTTTATGTACCTGCCCAATAGACACATCATGGAATTGTGGCAGGTAAATATATGCAGTGAACTGGCCCAGTAACAGTGATTTTCTGCTTTTCTGTATCAGTTCAGTACATATGCAAAGAAAATATTCTGTGTTAAATTTATTGGTTAACATTGCTTAATAAAGTTATACAGGTTTCAGGTGTACAATTCTATGATACATGATCTGTTAATTGCATTGTGTGTTTACTACCTAAAGTCAAATCTTCTTCCATCACCATATATTTGACCCCCTCTATTACTCCCAACCCCCTTCTCTCTGGTAACCATCCATACTGTTGTCTGTGTCTATAAGTTTTCATTTGTTTGTTTTTCTTGTGTGTTCATTTGTTGCTTTCAGTGAACTCATATGGTTTTTGACTTTTTCTGTCTGACTTACTTAAAAGGAAAACTTTCCTTATGAAGCATGTAGTTATTGTTAATCTGTTGATACTGAATTGGGACATCCACACACACACACTTTACTCCATATCTATTTGGAATATAAAGTCAAAATTAGGATATAAATAAAATTAGCCTGTAGAAAACAGCATACCTTCCTGAACCATGTAACACATTCATTGCAGTTATTGATGTGGGTGAGTTCCTTCCTACTTCTGCATCCTGACCCTGCATCTCTCTGCTCACCCTTCCCCCTCACCGTCCATCTCCCGGAGTCTCCTCCTTGACCTTCCCTGTGGAATTTCCCATGGCTAAAGCCACTTTATATTTATTATAATAACACTCATTTTCATTCTCTTTCAGTCTCTTTTAGTAGGAACAATGAGCTGACTGGTGGCTAGAAAATTAGCTCAGGGAGCTCTCTTTTCTCTCTTCCTCTCTTCACAGCACTCATCTTCCCCATTTTCCTTGTTAGACCAGTGAACACATTTAACCTGTGATTCTATCACATACTCATCATTGGGCTAAGAGCAATACAGTCCCATTCCCACTCTAACATGTCTATAGTATGTGACAAAGGTTGCTCATTAGAATTCCAGGAGTAAGAGTGTGTTTTATAGTCTCATAGGTATTATGCACATAAAGTTCCTAGTAAAAATATTTCAGTTATTTCTGTCTCTGTAACCCTTCCATGGAATAAACATTAAAAAAAAATGTAAGGTTACCTTTCTTGGATTTCTGAGAAAATTAGATTGTTTAAACCTCCCTATTCTTGTTTTTCCTGAGGGGAGAAAGATAGCTGTGGCATCAACTAAGTATAGTCCTTTTAATTAAGGAAATCACAACTATAAAATGACATGTATTAGCAATATTTATCAATAAGAGACAAGTAATGACAACAAAATATAGAAATAGAACTATTAAGTATGAGACGGTTTATTGGTAATACACCGAGATTACAGGGAAATAAATTCATGGCTAAAATGTTAAATAGCATGTGAACAATATCCTGCTCATGTTTACAAAGGAAATGCTGCATCTCCCTGGCAATAAGCAATCTAGAGAATGCCATGATATTCCTCAGTGCCATTCTGAAACATTATTTCATGTCACAGTCCAACCAAATTTTTTTAAATTGAGGTTGTCTACATTTCTTGAAAGGTTGGACATGTTTGTTAAATAATAACTTGATACAATTCATATACTCACCAAACACCATGAATTAACATAAGAATTAAATGTTCCTTTAGGATGAAAGAATAAAATCTGTCTAAATAAGAGCTATTCATGTATACAAGATACTTTATTATATTCAATTATTTACAGCAAAAGACATAATACTAGCATTAATGAACAATGTGGTCCTGGTAGTGTACTGCCAACCAAAGTAGAGCTCAGGCAGGGCCTCGCAGCTGCCTGGCAGGCTTTGCATGGAACTCCCCGCCTCCCTGGATGGTCCCCACAGTAGAATCCCATTATGGGTTTCTCCTTACACCTTCCTTTTCCAAGAAAAATACCAGGCAGACTTTGCATCTAATATTTCCTTTCACATCACCTACTTTTAATGAAATTAAACATTTTTTTTAGAATTGGAAATTGAATAGGTTTCAGAAGAACTTATATTTAAATCACTTCTTTTGTTGCTTTTTGCAAAAATTAGTCCCAACCCCGAAGATGCTTTTCTGGTAAAGAATAACCAGAAGCCCCAGATATGACCTTACAAATTGGAAGGTTGAGACCTCAATTTTGCCTGGAAGCAGAGTTTCATTGGTCTTCACCGTGTCGCCTTAGGAGATAACTTAAAATACTGAAATATTCTTTGCTAACATATAACATTAAATGTAATTGAATTTATGGCTTCTTTAAAAAAATAAAGGTGCTCTCAGAATGCAGAACCTCTTTTTCCACAAAGCAACAGGCAGCTAGAAGTGAAGGTTGTCTGCATCATAGAGAGCATACTCTCTCCATGTGTCCCTGCTCTCTCCCATGCCCAGTGTTGTTAACATCACATGTCAGCGTCAGCTGGTACTTACCATATTTCTCCATGTATAAGAGGCTCCTGTGTATAAGACACACCTTAATTTTGGGGCCTGAAATTTGAAAAAAAATGTATTACATAAAGTTATTGAACTCAAGTTTTATTCATCATAAAATTCATACAACTCCTCATCACTGTCAAAACTCCCCATCCATGAGCTTGTCCTCATCTGTGTCTGATGACGAATCACTGTCTTCATATATTGCCTCGTCCTCAGTTTCATCTATGGCATTTGAAATACCACACTTCTTAAATGACTTGACAATGATCTCAATCTTGATATTATCCCAGGATATTTTCACCCAGGTACAAACTACTCCTATAGTTGATTTCTTTACTCTTCTTGCTAGTGTCAAATTGTCCCTAGAAAACTTCATCTATTGGTTCTATTCATCTCCCATGGCAGCTTTGAAGGGTTTGTTAATGCTGACATCAAGTGGTTGGAGCTGGGATGTCAAGCCTCCAGGTATGACAGCAAGTTTTGTTCTTTGCTCTGCAGCAATCTTTGTGTTTTTTGTTATGTGTGCCCTGAACTGATCAAGCACCAATAGGGCAGGTTTGCATAAAAGCCCACATGGTCTCCTTCTCCAAACTTTCTCAAACCAGATCTTCATCCCATCTTGATCCATCCAACCCTAGTCATGAACGTGGATAATCACTCCTCAAAGAATGTCTTCTTTTGGCATTGTTTTGCCTTTGAAAATTAGCATAGGAAGCAGCTTGGTTCCATCAGCACAAGCTAGAACAACTGTATAATGGCTCTTTATGTGTCCACTTGTTTTCAGCTACAGTTTTATCCCCTTTTTATCAACAGTTCTGTTACTTGAGACATCAAATTGAAGGGGAACTTTGTTCATATTTGCAATCTGTCCCAACTCAAACTGATGTGTCTTCTGACATTGAAAGACAAAACAATGAAATTCAAGGATCTTCTGCTCATAGCTTTCAGGTATCTTTTGGGCAAGTCTGGTGCATGTACGCATGCTTAGTCTATTCTGTTTCAGGAACCTGAAGCACCAATTGTGTCCTCCTTTGAAATCAGTAACTTCTTTTTCATCAGCAGTTCCTCTTGCCTCATGCTGAATCATATTTGTGGACACAGGAATTCCAATTGCCCTTTGCTCTTCAATCCATATCTTTAATTCCCTTTTTAAATCAGGCCATTTTTCTGGCTTGCCTCTTATGGTCTTCTTCTGCCATGACATTTTCAGTAGGGTTTCTTCTTCCTATATCCAGTCTTGAATTGATTTCTCAGTTGGAGGAGGACCAAACTTATGTTCAGCAGCACAATTTCCATTCACTTTTGCAAACTCGATTACTTTTAACACTGTATGAAAATCTTTTCTGAGCCATATCTAGGCAGAACTTGGCAAAACATAACCTACCATAATATATCAGTAACAAATGCAAAACAATGAGCACAAAGATGATAAGCATGTAAAAGCAGAAAATGCAAGTAAAAGAATATACAACAATGAGTGCAAAAAGAAGCATGAAAAAGTGGGCAGTGCAAGTAAAAAAATTTACAACCACTGTATAAGATGCACCCAGTTTATAGACCCCAAATTTTCAAAAAAGGGTGCATCTGCTACATGGGGAAATATGGTACCTTCCAAATTTCTATGTCTATTCTACTGGACCTGCTTCCTTCTGTTGTTATCTATTCAACTTGTGTAGGTGTCTGCAATTGTGTCAGCTAGCTTAGGACCAATGTGATCAATGCAAGGGGAGAGGGATGAGCTGTCTGAGCTTGTTATATAAAACAAATGAAAGATGCCTGTAACCAATGGCCAAACTTCCCTTGACATTCAGGCTTCTTGACCTCTGGTGCCCAAACTTTGTCTGCTACTGAGCTACCTCTTCTAAATTCTCATTCAGTCCCTTTTATTTATCCATCATATTTCCACATCATATCAAACTTTGAGTAACCAAATAATTAGTCAGATTTAAAATTATGATTTCAAGATTTCAAGGTCCTGTTTCCATGTCCCTTGAACACAGCTCAATCAAGTGGCCTAAATATTAGTGAGGATTTCATCCTCTCTTCTCTTAATTTATAGAATTACCAAAAGGTTCTGGAACGGGTTGGGAGTTATCTTGCCGATGCACAGGCTAACTGAGAGTGACGTGAAGTATGCTACGTCGAGATATAGGATGCTCACGTTCAGCACTGTCCAGATGGGTTTTGCCGGAGATCATGCTGTGGAAAGTCTGGGAACTGCATTATCTCCCCTGACACTCTGAACATATCTCTAAGCAAGTTTACCCAAGTACACTTTTATTATTTATTTACATGACTGTTTTCTTCTCTAAACCAAGGCTTTCCAAGAAAGCTTTCTGCGATGATGAAAAACGTCTTTAGTCTGAACAACCATGGTCGTGACTAAGCACGTGTGGCCTGTGAGCGCTTGAAATGTGATTAGTATGATAAAGAAAGTGAATTTTTAATGTAATTTAATTTTAAATAATTTACATTTAGCTAGCTACCTGTGGCTAGTGGCTACTGTTAAACAACTCTAGACAGTGGGCTCTACAGGGGCAGGACTCAGGGTTGTGTGTTTTTCTACCTCTGGTACCTTGTGAAATAGACAATAACCATGTGTTGGATGAGTGAGTACAAGCAACATACAAAGAAGTTGGACATGTGGACTTGATCAGGAAGTGGCACAGTGGACAGAGTGTGAAACCCCAAGGTTGCTGACTTGAGCACAGGCTTATCAACTTGAGCTTGAGGTCACCGACTTGAGTGTGGGATCATGGTAGATGACTTGAACCTAAAGGTCACTGGCTTGAAGTCCAAGGTCACTGGCTCAGCTAAAGCCACCTGGTCAAGGCACATATGAGAAGCAGTCAATGAACAACTAAGGTGTCACAACTATGAGCTGATGCTTCTCATCTCTCTCCCTTCCTGTCTGTCTGTCCCTGTCTGTCTGTCTGTCTGTCTCTCTCTAAAATAATAATAAAAAAAGTTGGGCATGTGGAATTAAAAAATCAATCAACTGGGGAAAGATCAATAGCTCCTTTATAAGAGAATTGAAATATGGAAATTTGGGATGGGTTCCAACAAGATTATGACTAAGGGACAGTTAATGATGGTTAGTCACAACCAATTCTTTGTGCTTGAAAGGGTTTCCTGAATTCAGTTTTTAACTGGGAAAAAGAGTAAGGCTAGGGTACAATTACAGAGAAGAGGGAATGGCATCTATGATCTCCTTGTTTTCTGATATGTCTAATGTTAGATTCATGAAAATGGAGGGAGCCTTTTCCATATCTCACACAGCTTGAAAACACAGATTGTTCTTGTTCTTATGAAACCTTTGCACTGCACATTGGATTCCTTGGGGGCATACATGCTGATAGTCACTGAACTATAAAACATTTCTTCTATACTTTCCCTTGTGCAGTTCCACTTGAAAAGTGGAATTCTTCGTGCTGAAAATCCCTTCTCATCTTAAACTTTAATTATTTTCAATCACTCTGATATTCTAGGCTATTTTTTTTTTTTAGGAATAAAAATGAGCCCTTCTAAAACAGGACAGCTGTTCTAGGTATTTTAATTTGCAGAAAGTTTAATTATTCAACTCTATGTGAACTCCAGTTTCTAATTTGTAGGCTTGAATTTCACAATGAGCAGTAAATGGGAATATTTTGGTTCCAAAAGAGCAGAGGGCAGTGTTGCACTATGGATTTACTGGTCAAAGAACTTGAAATGGGAAAATTGCTCAATAGAGGGACTCTGTAATTAGTCTCAGAAATGGTTCCTTACTTTTCATTTGCACTAATTAATATTGGGCCCTATTTCTCAGAGTCCTTTAAAGAGAGTTTTTATCTTCTGTGAATATCTGAAAATCTTCTGATTTCATGGCTTTGCACAATACTGGATATCTTGTAGTAGACATGGTTTGTGTTTGCATAGGACAGATAATTAATCAGGATATTTCAAAGTAGTGGACCTTATTCCTAAATGGACAAAAAGACTCACTTTCATCTAGTCTCACCATTTTTAGTAAAAAAAAAAAATTGTTTCAAACAAAGAGGTAATAAAAGACATATTAGATTTCAGTGTAATGCAAAGACAGCCTGGAGGGGCTACTGGTTTAGAGGGCACATGAAATTTCAATACTTACCTTTGAGGTGCCATTTTGAATTTCTTTTTGCTTTAAAGCATTTGAGATCTGTTTCTGTTTAAAAAATTTAGGTCAAAATAATTTCACATGAAATTAATTTTCTCTCCCCTCAGGAGACTCCCTTTCACTCCAACACAGTTAGAAATTAACAGAACCTTGTTTTTCTAGTTTTCTACTTGCTACTGATAGAAACAGTTTTAATAAACTTGATATGAAAATCTGCAGATTAAAGTTTTATGTTTTCTTTTTCTCAAGACCTTTCTTGAAAATGCAACTGTCATGACAGTTTTAGGAGCATGTGACTATAGTTTCAGAAATCAAAGCTGTTTCCTGACCAATTGTAATGCTCAACTGACTATTGTTCCCTTCAATGGACCATATCTGTCTTTTTTTTTGTAATAACTCTGTGACGATGCTAATGTTCGATGCTTCTAATCTGTCTGTAGAAATTACCCTAGCCTGTGATTCAAATTGTGGCAAACTCATTTAGTTCCAAATGAACTTGGAATTTTTTTAACCTTGTAGACTTTTTTTTTGTCTTTGTTTATAAGTGACATGTGTTATACTTGTATCACTAATACCTTTTCTGTATCTGAACACATTTGAAAATTAATTACCTTTAAACTGCAGAAATGAGAAATAGTAGGTTTCTACATAGTACACGGAACCAGAAGCTGATGACTGGTACTGACTTTTTCTACTATAAACTTAGAAACCTCCATTTGCCTTCCTACATATGAACTTCTACTTGGAAAGCCTTTATATCCTAGCCAGTTAAAATATTGCATATCCATTATTATTTCTAATGATCTGAAATATTATTAACAAACTATCGGTGGGGTGTCATGAGTTTCTTCTGATTCCTTCTTGTCTTTTTTTTCTTTCTTTAAAATTTATCTCCTGAAATAAGAAAGGGAACATTGGTCCATGCTGTGTAATATATTCATGCAGTCAATTAGATTTTTATTATGAGTATTATTTCAAACTGATTCTGTAACAAATCTTCCAAGTTTTTTTTTTATATATTAAACAATAATATCAAGTCAATAGTAAAAAATTATTATGGTTTTCTTATTATGATCACCATTTTTTTCAAAAAAGATATTAATTGTAAGGAAAAGTATGTGATTAAAAACAGTAACTTCGGGTAAACACATATCTATTTTATTGAAGCCATTTTCTTTGATATTTCTGTTTTGAATGTGCCAAATCAGTCAAAAAAAATCTTCACAAATCTTAAAACACTTCCACTGGACTTTGTTTTCCTTTTTATTTGATGTATTGGGAATTTTTGAAAGGACAATAGAACATGCAATACATGCTAAATTAACTTGGCACAGGAACCAAACAGTTACATTTACATACGCTACCTGAAAATTAACGCCTTTGTTCGCCCTTACCATGTGTTTCTGAAATGGTCACAGAAAAAAAAATGGTGCCCTTTGAAAATGTTCTGTTATTTCTTCTGCAGCTTTGTTTTGATGGATTGTCTTATCGCTAGTTTGAAATATATGCATATACACAAACCTTAATTTTGCAACTGTTTGTTCTGTAGGTTTAATCATTCACCATATTTAATAAATTCTGTCTGTCAAAGGAAAGGTTTGGACATCTGAAGAACTTTAGGACCTTAAGGTAACGTTTTCAGTTTTTTCCATATTCCAAATAATGCTTGATTTTCTTGTTTTATTCCTATCTAGCTTGTTTCCAGTATCTATTTGATGATACTGATTACATTTCTAAAATGTATGAGAATTCTCACAGGTTTGGGTGCATGGCAGTGAACAAACAAGTCCTCTCTCTGCTCTCCTAGAGCCCATGCACCTCTCATGTCTCTCTCTCTCTCTCTCTCTCTCTCTCTCTCTCTCTCTCTCACTCTCAGGTTCTAGTTCCTTAGAATCTAGCTTTTGGCTTCTGTGTAAGACCATAATACATTCTGATTTCCATTTTAATTTTAGTTATTTGTATACTTATTGTCTATTTTAAAAGTTTATTTAATGACTATCAAACATAACACAGCCATAGTTGCTGAATAAACCTACTTATGTTAGCAATTTTTTGAAAAAGATCAGACCTTTCTCTGTTTGCTGTAGGAAAGCCTTCCCATGATAGATCCTCATTGCTTTCACCTTGAAAATCCCTGTAACAGATAACACAACCAAATGAATACCCTCTTTTAAGGTGATCTCATCAAATCTTATTTTTCTCAAAGAAAATAATTAAAAAAATAAATGATATCAAGTATGTGAAAACTCCTGGCATATCATTGAACAAAAGTTATCTTTTTCCTCTTTATTTTGCTTGATGGGTTTTAGCTATAGCAGCTATTCATTTGTCCTAGTCCTGTTACTTGGAGTTATACAGAAAAAAAGGTATTCTTTTATTTATATATAAATTATTCACATATTTTAAGTCTACTGTACTTCAGACTAAACTTTCCTAAATCCTTCTGACATTCCTTAAATGCTATAGTAAAACATGTCCCCACCAGTCATTGACAACTTGCATCTTGATGGGACTTTAGTTTGTCGACGTCAATGTGGAGTCAACCACTGAACACAATATTGTAGAAGTGATCTGACTTGTACAATGTAAAATAGGATGCCACTTGTCTTATTCTGACAGTTTGGATCTCTGTGAGGGTCACCATGGAGAGGTGCTCAGCAGAAATGCATGGTGATGTGAAGCAGGGTGAGGGTAGGGGCACTGTCATCAGAGAATGGACAATGCCCAAAGGTGGGAAGTTTAGAACATGTGTGGTTTAGAGTCCATTGCTGCTTGAGAGGAAATGAGATTGGAGGAGAGAGGGGTCCAGAGGGTGAAGGGGCTGCACTTACTAAATCAATTAGTAAAGAAATAAATAGATTATATTTACTTGAAGGAGATAGTAAGCTAAAAATGATTTTAGATTATAAAGATGTAATTTAGGTTCAGAATATTTTATACAGCTTGGAGTGCAGAATAAAGTGGGGGGAAATTAGTGATTGGGAAACCATTTAAAAGTCTATAATAACAATTTAGATAAGAGATGATGATGGCCTGAAATATAGTATTGGTTGTGTTTAATTGTATTTTTTCTGTATATGGGACAAAATTATTGCTTGAAAGTTTTCATTATCTCCTCCCCTAGAACACCTCGCTAAGGGAAACAAACACCATTCTAGGCTGACTATGACGTATCAGTCAGTACCTTTAGTTTGACACAGCTAGAAATCAACTCAAATCATTATTCTTTTCATATTTCACCATTTTATCTTTAAAGCTATAATAGAACTGCACAATTGTTTCTGGTTTACATATTCATATCTTTGTAATGTCATAAAATGAAATTTTACTTTTCATTGGAAAAAAGTGGGTTGGGTTGATCATGACAACACGTAACCTTAATATATATATATATATATATATATATATATATATATATATATATATATATATATTGTATTTTTCTGAAGTTGGAAATGGGGAGGCAGTCAGACAGACTCCAGCATGCGCCCGACAAGGATCCACCCGGTATGCCCACCAGGGGGCGGTGCTTTGCCCATCTGGGGCGTTGCTCTGTTGCAACCAGAGCCATTCTAGTGCCTGAGGCAGAGGCCATAGAGCCATCCTCAGCACCCTGGCCAACTTTGCTCCAATGGAGCCTTGGCTGCAGGAGGGGAAGAGAGAGACAGAGAGGAAGGAGAGGGAGAGGGGTGGAGAAGCAGATGGGTGCTTCTCCTGTGTGCCCTGGCTAAGAATTGAACCTGGAATTCCTGCACACCAGACCAACGCCCTACCACTGAGCCAACGGGCCAGGGCCAATTTTTAAATGAGAAAACTATTTACAATGTCTCTCTGTGTGTACATACGTATATGTATGTACACACATTGTATATCTTCCATACATAGCAAAATGATTTAACTTTTACTTAAATTTACAAAGGAAAATGATTTCTTACAATATACTTTTGATTTGTTTGATCCTTAGAGAAGCTTGTCAAAACCAAAATACAAGACTTCCTCACTTATTGAGATTTCATTACAATTCATAGTTCTGAATTTATTTTAGTATAATGAAAGACTAATTTCTTATAGACAATGGACTCAAATAAAACCACAACCAAAACAGTATCTACATTTACCTCCAAATGATGTTTCATAGATTTTTTTAGTGGCATGTGGCAATTTTAGATAGCGTTACAAAGTCTGCTGTTTTAATAAGAATAAAACTTTATAGTTGATCTGTATAAAACCATATAGTAAAACCTTAGAAGGCCTATATTTTTATATTCTAAATCTGAACTCGGAACAGACTTTCAAATAGTTTTACAGATATCAGAACTTTTGCGGCTATGGCACATAACACATAGGAACATACAAATGAATTGTCCATAATACGACCATATAAAGGCAGTTGATGGGGTTTTTTTTCTCCTTAACTTTTGCTTTGTTTCTGCCTGTCATTAATTCTTAACCATATCACTACCTTCTGTTCTCTGTCGGTCTTTGTGTCTCTTTCCATGTTTTCTCCGTGTTACTAGACTTTCTTGTTTCTTTTTCTCTCTGGGCATCCCGCAGGCCCATGCCACAGCAGACCTCCTCTGTCTCTTTTTCCCCTAGCAGTTTGCTTAATATGCCCACTCTGTTTTGTTTATAATATTTACTTCTCAGTTCTTGTCTTTCTTCACTTGGCCCTTTTCTTACTTGAATTAAATTTTTATTTCCCTTCTTTTGCTGGTGCTGATTCTCTGTCTTTTTGACCTGAATTCCCCTTTATGTGGATTTACTCTTATGGAGATATACAGATAGGTATTTTTTCTGACTCTTCGTTTGGTCCTTACTCAGACTCCCCCGGTTTTTTCATTTTTTTTTTTTTTTTAGCTTTTTAATTCCCTGTGTATTTCTATTGATGTTTTCCACATTTACCATCTCGATTCTTCAGTTTTTTTCCTCATTTTTCTCCTATATATCTTATCATCCAGTTAGTGAGTCATAGTAACAGTGCAATAATAGAATAATTTTAAATGTTATTTCACTGAAAATAGCACAGGAGGATTCCTTTTCCATTCTGGTTTTTTTTTTCTGATAAACTTGAACACATTAGAAGTATTCTTTTTCTTTTCTGTTTAAAGATGCACAGTTTACTCAATTGTTTTAAAATTGTCATATATATGTCTTGTTCTTGTCTCTATAACTACCTTGAGAAACTTACCGTAACTCTTTACGTGGAAGGCAGAAATGATATTAACAACAGAGTTCAGAAACTGAATTCAGACTGTTCTTTGATGGAATTGATTTAGGTTTTTTTCTTTTTTGCTTTTGTATGTGTGATTCAGGGAGAGCATAACCCAATCCACATGTTGTGTGTCTGCACCAGAAGCCACAGTCCCTTTACTGGGGCGGTGCCGCCTTTCTCAGGACTGGGGTGGGGGTATGCGGGTGACGACTGATTCCCCTTGTTGAGGAACATCTAAGTGGAGCCCAGCCAGGGATGCTACTTTATGCCTGCCCAAGAATTATGACATAGGAAGCTGTTACTTCGGCAGAAGCAGCATTGCTGTCTAGCCTTGCTTCTGTGAATGAGAGCATTGCATCAATCCTCACTTCATTAATAGGGCAGGTTTCCTATGGCGTTTTGTCCTAAATAGATAACAGCAAGTTTACTTCACCGAACTAGCATATATCTGAGACCTCCAAGACTGAAAATACTGTGTGTCTGATACGATACGACACTTTGGGAAGTCTGGGCACTAGTTGTGGAGTCGTGTGCATCAAATACTGAATTCCAGGCTTTCTCATTGTTATCAGTGCTCAGGAGGCATATGTCTGTCTCCTTAGGCTCCCTGTGCTGGGAAGCACTGTCCCTATGTTGTTCTCAAGATCCTGGCTCTGCTGTCCCACGCAGCTGTGTTAATGTAAGTTATCAAAACAAACAGATGAATTCTAAGTGGATAAATAAATGTTGGTATACACAAATAGGAAGAATTTCCTCATTCTGACTGACAATAAGTAAAGTCATGTATGTGGGTAAAAAGAGATGAATAAAAAATATAATAGCACACTTTTATGGAATTTTTTGTTTTTAATTCTTGTGAAAAATTGAAATCAGTGATTAGGACTTTTTTAAATGATAGTTTAATATATATAGATATTTTTAAAAGCTTATATCTTTCTATATCTATATCCATCTGCCGTCTGTCTATCCATGTATTTTGTGGGACTGAAATCAGTGTTCTGACTTCAGGAAACACACACACACACACACACACACACATACACGCTCACATTGAGAGAAGACTGCAGAAAAAGGCATGTGAGTAATTCTTTAAAAAAGCATATACCCTAAACAGTGTAGAGTTATAAAACTTAAAAGAATATTGCTTATTCTACCAAAATATAGAATAGGCAAATGAATATTATTTTCAGAGGCAGCTTGTTGATTTTAAAGCTTTATAAATTCTGAAAATGAAAAAAGAAGGACTTTTAGTTTTAAAAGTAAAACCTACCGTTATATAAAATGCTGACTTCTGTTCATTCACCCAGAAAATAGAGAATAATGCAATTCTCTTTACAGGTGATACAAAAACAAAATGAAAGAAGTTTCTCTGTTATGAAAATAGAGTAGAACATGTACTTGAACTTTTTCATTTGTCTAAAGATACCAGAATCTCTTAATATTATTCTTTTAACACGTGCTTTACACTGAGCTTGCTGCAAAGATTTGACAGTTATTGAGTAGAATGATCATTGAAGAACAATTATTTCATAACCGTACTCTTGGATGGGAAAGTAATGAAAAGTCATCAAAATTTGACATTGAAAATAGGAATGTTTTATTTTTGATGCTCTGACAATTTACCCTTTGATGTGTGTACTGCAGAAACCCACAAAATTGCCTGCTAAATGTTATGCTTTCCAGAGCCAAGAGAAACTGCAAGTTAAGCTCAAACTGAATTGAGACGGAGATACACAACTTGGAGAAGTGTGGTCAGAAAGTCACTGTGTGACCAAAGCCCACTCTCTGGAGCAACCCTAAAGATCCAGGAAAATAAATCTGTTTAATTTTGCTTTTTAATTTTGACATATGTTCTACCCTAGTTAATTGTCCTCATAGTTAGCATTATTGCATTTGATTTAGCCTCGCACCTCAATACCATGGTTTCGTTTCTCAGAACATTGTTTTAAGAAAACAAACTAATGCTTACAATTAAATTAAGTACTCTCTAAATATTCATGTTATTATTAAAGTTGGAAAATCAGCTGCAAATAATGTTAACCATGTGACTACAAAATGAAGAGCCTCCTTTTTTCTGAAATGTTATACAGTAGAAATTTTGATTCTTAAATATAACATATTCTGCCCATGTACTACTTATTAATCAGAGAAATACTGAGTGTGAGCTTTAGTGATTAGCAAAGGCTGTGTGCCTCTGTTTCTCCTTTGTAAATTAATTCTCACATATCTGTTACTTTAGATATTCATTTTCTTAAATAACAATCTTCTAGTTAGATATTTGACTTTTATGAAAAATTTCTTCATTTGTTTTACATATAATATTAATACATTTTGCATTTTTCTGTATTCAAAAGAAAATTTTGACAAATTCACAGAAACTAAAATACTTTGTTCCAAGCCATAGTCCAGTGATGAAAATGCAAGTTCCAATGACAATAGATTTCTAAAATAAGACATTTATAAATTTTTATTGAAAGTTTTTACTTCCAAAGAAAAAGTATCTATTTACAACATACTTTAATTGGCAAATGACTATTGGGTAAACCAAATGCAACATATATTTTATCCCTTAGGTTTAATTTTACTTAAAAACCCATCTTTTTAAAGCATGTTTCATGGGAAAGCTTTTTATTTTTTTTTTAACCTCCCTATCCCCAACTGACTAGAACTACAAAAATGCTTTCGCTAAGAGAGATGAAAAAAAAAAAAGACGGTGTAATTGAACATCTGGAGTTCTCAGTGATTTGAAATATTGTCTTATATGTTGAGAATATTGAGGAAATAGAAAAGCGGGGGTGGGGGATGGTTAAGATAGGAGGCATCCTGGCTTTTCCATCATGCTGGAAACAAGGGTTGCTGTATTGGGTAAGACCTTACGTGGGGGCGGGCCCCGTCGCAGTGTAACTTTAACAAAGCATTGTTCTGGTGTAGATTTGCAAGGGAAAGTGACTCTGTCTCACCTTCTGGGCTTTGATGTCTCCAGTAGCAATTTACCCTGGTGTGTGAAATGTGAAAGTAAGCCATTAAAAGAGGGGCACACTGGAATTTTGCTTTCATAAACTCATTATTTCCCCCTTTCTTTCCCTTCTTTTCTTCATTCTTTATTTTTTTTTAAAGAGGACAACGATTTTTTTAGTCCCTAGACATGAAAGAAGCACAGAATGAGCATTGACGATGATAACGCCTGAATAGAATTTGTATCATTTCCTTTTCTTGCTTTCAGCTTTTGTCACTGTAATTCAAATGTCAGGGAAGTAAGAATAAAACATCTCAGGCATTAGGATTGAATGATAGCTCATTCATATGACAATGACTGCTCTGAGGACAGAGCATTTCTCAGAATGTAGCCATTCTTGTGGCAAAGATTATAATGACAAGGAGAAATGATGCAAAATTAACCGATTCTGGGTTCTTTATAAAGAAATCTTATAAGAGTCTCCCCCAATGTGGTACTCTGTATTGTATTAGCTAAGGAGTAAAAAAAGGGGAGGGGGGAAGCCTGCCTGATGTCCACTCAAACTTGCTCAGTTTGATGATTGTAAGAGAAGCTTGCTTGGGGAAAGTCTATGTTTCTACCAGTAGATGTCACTGCAATCAACAGAAATACCCCCTGGGCAAGGATCCTGGACTGGGACGCCCCAGAACACAAGGAAGCTAAAACAGAGAGCATATCATGGTAGATTCTGCATGAAACGACAAAAACTCTGGATGATTTGGGTTTTAATTCATCTGATATGTCCTTGCCATTATGATGGGACTATCTAATGATGACCTGGAGAGCTGAGCTTTTAGAGAGCAACGCTTTTCAACCTGTAGCCCTGCACTTGTCCCCACATCAGTCCCCTGGTGGATTTTCTGGGTCTGCTGCTCTCTTGGAGAGGAGCCGGGGTTGCTACTTAACCCTTGCCTGAGCTTTGACTCACTTTGTGGTCCAGGTTTAAACTGAATATGAAATGGATTTCATAGGGGGAGTATTTTTCGTTCCTGTCATCACTATGTAGGAGCTGTGAGTGGCAAGGGGTTTGGGGTGGTTCCAGTTGCTGAACATTTTTTTTTTAATTCTCCCTCTTGCTCTTTTTCATAGGGTGAAAAGAACTGGTGGTTTTTAAAAATTATGTATTTTTTTGCTCATCTTCAATGTCCATCTGAGCATTGTAAGCATAAGTGTGTGTGTGTGTGTGTGTGTGTGTGTATGAATGATTGTGCACATATCCACATGATCTGACATTTTGTTCCACCTGGTGAGTTTTGCAGACCATCTATAACATACCTGCTCCTGGTGAGCAGCATCAGCTTGACATGTAAATGCCACAAAAAAAGCTCATTTCTTCTCACCCAGGGACCTCCTTTTGTGTCTTCTGGTGCATCATCGGTTCGCCCTTGGTTAAATTGCTAGTGGCAGAGAAATCTCAAATTAGAAGGGTTTATGAGGTCGTGTTAGCATCCCCCAGTGGACACCTGACCCTTATTTTCCATGCATTCTCCAAGCTCCCTCAAACGTCTCCATCTGGATGATTCGAGATGATCAAGGGGGGAGTAACTTCAAGCTGTTTACATGTTTTAATCTCCTTTCCCACATATTTTCAGTGCATGCTAGATTATGGATGTGCCTATCCCCATACTGTGCACTAATTAGAGCCAAATGTATACTGTCCTGTTATCTAGAGCTCTGCTGGCTCCTGCACAGGATGGCAATGGCACATTCCACCTTAAAAGGGAGACGTGCAACATGGCCTGAAATTTAGATCACCTGCAGTGATATGTTTAGCTTGTCCTGAATCTTGTCCTAAGAGTGTTCTGGCTCTTTCTGTGTCCCTTGAAGTGCTGAAGAATGTGACAGCCTTGCACATCTCTTTTGTTCCAGTCTAAAAAAAATCAGTCAGATTTCCAATAGTCCTCATGGCTCTTTTGAGCATCAGGCTTTCTTTTCACACTTAAAAGAAAATCTGTCAAGTATTTTGGTCACTGGATATATAGCCTACCTGCAAATATCAGATGATTATGATTAGAAACTATATATTAGACATCCTTTCTTAAAAAATTCAGTTTTCTGTCACTAATAATTCTATGTCTATAAGGTAATGATCACTGTTTGCAATACTTAAATGATATTTTGGGCTCTTTTTGCACTGAGCTCTGACTAATGTTTGGATGGTAGAGCTATGTCAGAAATCCTCGATGGGAGGAATAAGAACAAACAAAAGGCAAACGAAGCTATTGCATTTCCTCATAAAAGGTGTAGGTAAAAATATGGAGCAAGAAGGAGGTAAACCACTGTATCCCAGATGCAAAGGGAGAGAGCAGAGTGAGAACCATTTTCCTCAGAATACAGAATTTACTGAAGACTGTAAAAAAAATGCATACGATTCAGCTCCACATGATGTCGTCCCTCTGAACATTCTATCCTTTGCAGCTTTGCTTGTCCCCCTGGCTCCTAAGATTGCCTGGTCCTCTTTCCTGGAATTCTTTCATTAGTTTGGATCTGTGACCCTAAAGTCTCTAAATTGCTTCTACTCAGTGATTTCAATATTGGCTCTGATGACATTTTTTGATTCCCAACACATAGGCATCCTTCGTCATTTCGAATTTACTTTGTATCCTTTAGTCCATATAAATCTGGCAATCAAGATTTTTCTCAGTGTAATTTGCTTTCTGTGGAGGATTTAAATGATATTATCCTGAAACTTCAGCCGTCCGCATCCAGGCCTTAACCCTTGGCCTTCCTCCACTGGTGAAAGGCTGTTCTCCGGGGCTTTGGTTCAGTTTAACCCTCCTACTTAATCTCTGACTTCTGGTAAATTGCCATCATATTTAAAATCTGCAATTGGAACTCTTTTCTTTAAAAAAAAAAAACACAACAAAAACCTGCTTACAAAGGACGATATGACTAACTTCTATCACCTTATTTTTTTTTTTTAATTTAACTGAGAGCAGTGGAGGAAAGTCGCTGACGATCAGCTCCAGCAATATCTTAACTGTCATCAGATCTAGAATAAATTTCAGCCAGGATTTCTGTCCTTTCATAGCAAATCAATTGCACTTCTTAAAGTCAGAAGTGGTCTGACAGTCTCACCAACACTCTCCGGGTCTTCGTAAGGTTTCTGCCCGCTCCCAGGCCTTTTGGTTGGGCAGCCACTGCCTTCTAACAGGAAATACAGTAAAAAGGCATTTTCAGCCCTACAAAGGTGCATCTGGCATTGTTGGCTGGGATTTTTTTTATATGTTTCCTGTTTGGTTCAGCCAGAACTCATCGAGTGATTACGGCCCTTACATAATAGGGTGCCCCAAGGGTTGGGGATTTATACGCTAACATCCACACGGCTCTGGGAGGCACGCCCTGCTCAGCCATCTTCACATAGATGACATGCAGAGCCTTTGCTTCGCTTCAAGAAATATTATACAATTTCTTTTCAGTGGATCTGTTTATTTGGCTGGCTGACTTACTGCGGGGAAATAGCCAAAAGTTTGCTAAAATTGAATCCAGATAAGACAGAATTCCTTTTGATTGGATCTTATCCCTGGGTCGATCAACACTCTTCCATCACGCTGAAAGTTGGCAATTCACTCACAGCACTGGTCCCAAAGGGGAAAAACCTTGGTTTTATGCTTGACTCTACTCTGTCATTTATGAATTGTGTAAATATAAATATTAAACTGTCATATTTTCCTTTGAGACATAGATCAGGGATAAAGTAAATACTATCTACTCTGTATTTGGAAGTGTTGCTTTCTGATTACCTATTTTCACTCGCATGACAGGAATTTCTTATTAATATGATGGATCGAGCAAGCGCTTTCTAAATGTACACATTTTAATTCTAACTTCAGGGACTCTAAGCAGCGTTCTGCCTCCTGAAAAATGGCGTACTGACCTTGACTTGCTTTCTGGACGTCCTTCAGAAAGGAAGGGATGTAGAGATTCCTGGGTGAGAAAGTTCTTATTCTGTTTTCTTTTCCTTACCAAGATAACTAGATCATATAATGCAGCATAGCATTGGAAAACCTACCACAATGGAAACTCCAGTTTTGGTTGCATTATAATGTAAAGAATTTTAAGAATTAAAGAACAATATCCAACTGTCAATGGAGCAGAAGACAGATTTGTTAGGTTCAATGGCCCTTCCGTATAGATCTATGCAACTGACATAACTAACAAGAGCCAATGAACATGGCGACAGTCCAAAAGGTTACACATGACTGACAAGTAGGGCTTTTTCCAAGTAGAAGTTCACTTTGCTGTTATGTAAAACCAAACAACGACAGAAGATTTCTGTTAAAGTTGTATTTAGTGATGGTATTTGGTCCCCGCACAGGATTATACAGATTTGACCCTGACTTGGGCTTCTATCCTGAAGACTAAATACAAAGGTGTTAAACGAGGTCAATTGGCACTTTGTTACCACCTGAGCAGTGGAACATCAGGCCCAAAAGCACTCTGTGGATAAATTAAATTAGATCTCACAGGAGATTATATTACGAGGTTAGTGGAAGTCAGAGGTCTAGAACCAAGGTAAAAAGAAAAACTATATTTTGTAGACTAAACTCACTTTCCTATCCATTCCACAGATAATAGATCTTAGTCATTCCTAATGCAGCAATCTGTAAATCTGTTACCCAGATTTTCCTGTATGCAAGGTGAATTGATATGTACACAGAATGAGTTATAACTAAAAACACTGGAGACAACCCAAAAGTTTGTCAATAGGCAGCAGTTGGCTATATTGCAACATACATATTCAATTGAATACTATGCAGCTATATAGAGTTTTCAAAAGCATGGGCAAACCTCTTATGTATTGATATGGAAAATTCTCCATGATACATTCAGTAAAAAAGGGCAAGGCATGAAAGAGTGGGATTATGTGTTTGTGTGTATGTGTTTGTGTTTCTGGTGACATAATATGGTGATGATTTGTATTTGTATAAGAAAATAGTGGAAGCATAAAATAAAACAAAATCTTACCACTTGTGACAGCAAGGGTAGACCTAGAGGGTGTTATGGCAAATGAAATAAGTCAGACAGAAAAAAAGAGTACGATATAATTTTACTCGTATGTGGACTCTAGTGAATAAAATGAATGAACAAATAAAATTGAACCAGAGAACAGATCAGGGTTGTAAGAGGGGAGAGAGGTTGAGGAGACTGGGTGAAAGAGGTGAAGGGAGTAAGTACAAAATAATAGTTACAAAATAGTCACAAGGATGTAAAGTAGAGCACAGGGAATATAGTCAATAAAATTGTAATGACTACGACAGTGCCAGGTGGGTAATGGAAATGTCAGGGGACCACTTTGTAAAGTCCATGATTGTATAACCACTATGCTATACACCCAAAACTGATACAAAATAGTACCACAAATAATAAAATAGTGGAAGGACACAAGAAAAGTCTAATAAAAATGGTTATTTTGGAGTAGGTAAGAACAAGAAAGGAGAGTGGAGTAAAAGTAAAATTTACATTGTGATTTTTTTTTAACATCCATGACTTTTTAAATACAGTACTATTAGAAAACTAAGTATAATAAATTTTATTTGTATTTAATGCTTACCATACCCCCTAATACTTACTTGTTAAATATTTCCCACTATTTTCATGAAATATTTGTGACTCTAACTTGAAACAAAGGAAGCAATCTGTAAGGCAGTGCGGTTCCTATGAAAAGCAGGGATTGGTCCCATCATCTAGTTAGTGGCTGACCTTCCAAAAATAATGTATTTGCCTAAACCTTAATTGGATAAAATGGAATTACGAGTGCTTTGCAGAATTGTTTTGAAGCTCAAATTACATTACATGTGTTAAAGTGAAAGGCAGTTTACTTTTGTTGTTACTATATGAATCAAAGGGCCTGACCAGGTGGTGGCGCAGTGGATAGAGTGTTGAATTGCGATGTGGACGACCTACATTCGAGACCCCGAGGTCGCCAGCTTGAGCGTGGGCTCATCTGGTTTGAGCAAGGCTCACCAGCTTGGACCCAAGGTCACTGGCTCAAGCAAGGGGTTACTCGGTCTGCTTAAGGCCCGCGGTCAAGGCACGTATGAGAAAGCAATCAATGAACAACTAAGGTATTGCAATGAAAAACTAATAATTGATGCTTCTCATCTCTCCATTCCTGTCTCTCTATCCCTCTCTCTGACTCTCTCTCTGTCTGTGTTAAAAAAAAAAGGAAAAAAAAAGGATCAAAGAAACATTTAACTGGTGTTTTCTTATAAAGAAAAAAGAAATATGATTTAAAAATGTTTCTGTGTTTTTATGTAACCATTTCATTGGAAGTGGTAGGCCTCTTTTTTTACTGAATGACATGCACTCATCCACTCGGTCATACCGGCATCCAAGAAACATGAAAACATTCCACAGACATCAGCCCTAGGTAAAATAAATGCACAGGCCGATAGAGACATAGCTCATTTTCTCGTTGCTCTTTGCTTCACCTGTAAGGTAACAGAGTACATTACAGGCACAAACCCAATCCATACTTTAATATGTTGAGCAAATCTTGTGCTTGTAGTTCTAAGGTAGGGTTTTGTCTGACTTGAGGGTGGGCTAGGCCAGATAAATCCCAGGTCAGAACTGCAGTGAAAAAAGTGGGCTCTAATGCCTTGTCTAAGGGGACCCCCCACTGCACAGGAGAACAGGATCTCTCTGCCTGTTTCCTGAGATCAGACTCAGTTTGCATATAGACTTGCTTTTTCGAATGGGCAGAAGAAGGAGGAGTAAAAGCAGCAGCAACAGCAGCTGTTATTTGTTATTATTACTGGTGATGAGAGCAAGGTTCAGAAGGAGTAGAAGGTGTAGTGAGGGTGGTGTTTTCACAGCCCGAATTAGGTGCTGCTGTGTGAGTCACTACAGAGCAGGGGAGCTGGGCTGCGCACACAGGACTCTCCCACTGTACTTTCCTCCACGGTGAGTCTCTTTTACCCACATTTCAAATCACTCTTCACTAGGAAGTTAGTGGGAGTGTAGAGGACACTGGAGAACTCTGTGCATGTGCCCTCCTCAAGGGTCTCTCAGCCTCCCACCAGATGCCAGGAAATGGCTTGCTGGGGTCCCACAACTGTGTCCTCTGCTGAGCATTGCCCTGGGAAGCAGAGGACTATACTGTACATGGTCATGGCCGTGGACTGGCTGATGGTGGATTAGAGACCTATCGTCTCCATTTGGGATAATTCTGAAGACTCATTCCAGTTTTCCTTGTGATTGGCTGAGCCCTTCACACTGAGGGTCAATTTTTTCCTCTCCTCCTCTTCTTCTTCCTACCTTCTTCACTTTTTAATCAGTGTAGCTGCCACCACCCACATACCCCAATAAACCTTCCAAACACACTTTCTGAGCTGTTTCCCAAGAACTCAGTCTGAGATTGGGATGCTGGTAGCTTCGGTCGTGGTAGAGGTGGCTGTGTTTGACCTTGACTGCTTCTACAGTCATGAACAAGTGAGAATGTCCTTCTAAACTCAAGAGTCCTGACACACAGGATCAATTCGGTTTATTTTCCACCCTCAGTCATTAGTTCTCCTAAAAGGTCTCTTCTAAATCTAAATTCCAATCTTCAAGCTCAGAGGATTTTACTTAGAAACTCTCTGAGCAGTTTTTACAAATGAACATTGTTCTTCACATGGTTCTTCAAAGTTTCTAGGGTAGGCCTAAAATTTTAAAAACATTAATCTTTAAGTATTGCCTTTAATTTCATTTTACATTCTTCCAGAATATTGATCCCACAACTAGGCTCAAAGTTTCTATATTTTCTGTATATTCGAGGTCAATATCTGATTAGGTCACTTATGAATAATTTGCCTTTAATGCCTGCCTGATTTACATTATTAGAGGGATACAAGTTACATCTGATGACTCTTGCTAAGGAAATGAAAATGACATTAAGTAATATTGATTTCATTTCTGAATCATAACAGACTCATAACCATTATTAAAAGCTAGCTCAAATTATATAATATACAAGAAATATTTTCTGACTAGACCATTCTCTTCATGATTATCCTGGGTTTAGAAATTCTGGTGGTAGATTAAGTCATCATGACTCAGCCACTGCTGATACAGGAGCTTAATTCCCCTTACTATTTCCCTGTCTCCCAAAGTAGACTGAAGAATTTTAAGACATTTTTATGTTAGTCTTGCATTCATTAGAATATGTAACATAGAAGTTATTAAACGTACAACAGTCAATCAACTGTAACAGTGACATGAAGTTAACCTGTATGTCACTAAGGCTGAAATGTAAGTAGTGCTAATTATAAATTTCTATCTTATAGAAAGGAACTGTAGGGTTGTGGTTAGGGAGTGGCACTTTAAATACAAACTGAGTTCAGGTCCTGGGACCACAAGATTCTAGCTGGTGACTGTGGCAAATCACTTAATATTCTGGAACTTTAACTTCCCCTTCTTTAAATTTAGGATGGTAGGAGTTATTAGAACTATTGATGGCTGACTTAATGAATAAAAAACACAATGCAGTAAAAACAAATGTTTGTTATTATTATATGAAAACATTAGAACATAATTCTGGATTCACTATTACAAGAAGAATATAATAAAATAAAGAATTGTATTAAAATGGTATTAAAAATTGAAGACCTTTCTATTTAACATATTTTTAATTATTTTTCTTAATTTTAAATGACTTGGCTGAGTGAGGGAGGTGAAGGAATAGAGCAAAAAGAAAGAAAGGAAGGAAGGAAAGAAGAAAAAAAGAAAAAAAGAAAAGAAAGAAAGAAGGAAAGGAAGAACAAGAGAGAACGAAAAGAAAGAAAAAACTTATAGACACAGAAAAGATTTAGTGATTGCCGGGAGTGGGGGAGGTTTAGTAGGGTAGGGGGGCATAAATGATGATGGATGGAGACTTACCTGGGGGGGTAAATATACAATGTGATGTACAGAGATATGTTGTAGAATTAGGCACCTATATAATTATGTTAACTAGTGTCACCCTAATAAATTCAATTAAAAATGACTTGGATTCATAAAAAGCATGAAATATTTTGAGGAATAGAACTGATGTCATAATATGGTCATGGGGACCTGCTTCCAGAGCTGCAGATCCTGATAACCTGGCCACTGGAAGTAGCAAATACATTATTGTCCCCGTTTGCCTTCTGCTGCGGCTTCACCATCTGATCTTGCTCTTTTGTCTTCATTGTACTGTTACTTATGATGTGCTATGGACTCCCCTAAAAACATTTGTGTTTTATCTTCAATATACCAAGGTGTCTCATCTCTTCATCCTCAGACTTTATCTTTTCTTTCCCAAGTGAGACTGGAAAGAGTTAAAGGTCCATTGCAGGCTGCCCACCATAGCAGTCATGATTAAGAATTGCTTTGTTAATCATGCTGCACCTATAGAAGCAGGTTAAATACAATGCAGCTTCTTTGTCACTGGTCAAGATTTTTAAAGACATTTTCTATGTTGTCTACTGCAATTATTTCCTGAGGCTCCCTCAATATAAATTTAGGCAAAATTCTAGTATTTTAAGGATGGGCTGGAGTATTGTGATTCACAATGACTGGAAATAGAGGACTGGTTTACTTTCATCTGGGATTCATCTACTTCCTGTTGACTCTCACTTGCTCAATAGCTATCTCTTTTTCATATATAAAATGGAGTCAACAATTTCAGTTTACAAGTAGTAGGACTATCGATACCATTTTTTTTTTTTTTTTTTTTTTTTTTTTATTATATAATTTTATTTTTTTAATGGGGTGACATCAATAAATCAGGATACATATATTCAGAGATAACAAGTCCAGGTTATCTTGTCGTTCAATTATGTTGCATACCCACCACCCAAAGTCAGATTGTCCTCTGTCACCTTCTATCTAGTTTTCTTTGTGCCCCTCCCCACCCCCTATCCCTCTCCCATTCCCCCCTCCCCCCCGTAACCACCACACTCTTATAAATGTCTCTTAGTTTCACTATTATGTCCCACCTACGTATGGAATAATACAGTTCCTGTTTTTTTCTGATTTACTTATTTCGCTTCGTATCATGTTATCAAGATCCCACCATTTTGCTGTAAATGTTCCGATGTCATCATTTCTTATGGCTGAGTAGTATTCCATAGTGTATATGTGCCACATCTTCTTTATCCAGTCATCTATTGATGGGCTTTTTGGTTGTTTCCATGTCCTGGCCACTGTGAACAATGCTGCAATAAACATGGGGCTGCATGTGTCTTTACGTATCAATGTTTCTGAGTTTTTGGGATATATACCCAGTAGAGGGATTGCTGGGTCATAAGGTAGTTCTATTTTCAGTTTTTTGAGGAACCACCATACTTTCTTCCATAATGGTTGTACTACTTTACATTCCCACCAACAGTGTATGAGGGTTCCTTTTTCTCCACAGCCTCTCCAACATTTGCTGTTACCTGACTTGCTAATAACAGCTAATCGAACAGGTGTGAGGTGGTATCTCATTGCCGTTTTGATTTGCATTTCTCTAATAGCTAAAGAAGATGAGCACCTTTTCATATATCTGTTGGCCATTTGTATTTCTTCCTGGGAGAAGTGTCTATTCATATCCTCTTCCCATTTTTTTATTGGATTGTTTGTTTGTTTGTTGTTGAGTTTTATGAGTTCTTTGTATATTTTGGATATTAGGCCCTTATCTGAGCTGTCGTTTGAAAAAATCATTTCCCATTTAGTTGGCTTTCTGTTTATTTTGTTATCAGTTTCTCTTGCTGAGCAAAAACTTCTTAGTCTGATGTAGTCCCATTCATTAATTTTTGCCTTCACTTCTCTTGCCATTGGAGTCAAATTCATAAAATGCTCTTTAAAACCCAGGTCCCTGAGTTGAGTACCTATGTCTTCTTCTATGTACTTAATTGTTTCAGGTCTTATGTTTAGATCTTTGATCCATTTTGAGTTAATTTTTGTACAGGGGGAGAGACTGTAGTCCAGTTTCATTCTTTTGCATGTGGCTTTCCAGTTTTCCCAGCACCATTTGTTGAAGAGGCTTTCTTTTCTCCATTGTGTGTTGTTGGCCCCTTTATCAAAAATTATTTGACTATATATATGTGGTTTTATTTCTGGACTTTCTATTCTGTTCCATTGGTCTGAGTGTCTATTTTTCTGCCAATACCATGCTGTTTTGATTGTCGTGGCCCTATAATAGAGTTTGAAGTCAGGTATTGAAATGCCCCCAGCTTCATTCTTTTTCTTTAGGATTGCTTTGGCTATTCGGGGTTTTTTATAGTTCCATATAAATCTGATGATTTTTTGCTCTATTTCTTTAAAAAATGTCATTGGAAGTTTGATGGGAATTGCATTAAATTTGTATATTGCTTTGGGTAATATAGCCATCTTGATTATATTTATTCTTCCTAGCCAAGAACAAGGTATATTCTTCCATCTAATTATATCTTTTTCGATTTCCCTTAACAATGGTTTATAGTTTTCATTATATAAGTCCTTTACATTCTTTGTTATGTTTATTCCTAAGTATTTTATTTTTTTTGTTGCAATCGTGAAGGGGATTATTCTTTTGAGTTCCTTCTCAGTTGTTTCATTGTTGGCATATAGAAAGGCTATTGACTTCTGTATGTTAATTTTGTATCCTGCGACCTTACTGTATTGGCTTATTGTTTCTAGTAGTCTTTTTGTGGATTCTTTGGGGTTTTCGATGTATAGTATCATATCATCTGCAAAAAGTGATACCTTTACTTCTTCTTTTCCGATATGGATGCCTTTTATTTCTTTGTCTTGTCTGATTGCTCTGGCTAGAACCTCTAGTACCACATTAAATAAGAGTGGAGAGAGTGGACAACCCTGTCTTGTTCCTGATTTAAGGGGGAAAGCCTTCAGTTTAGTGCCATTTAATATGATGTTAGCTGATGGTTTATCATATATGGCCTTTATCATGTTGAGATATTTTCCTTCTATACCCATTTTGTTGAGAGTCTTAAACATAAAATTGTGTTGTATTTTATCGAAGGCCTTTTCTGCGTCTATTGATAAGATCATGTGGTTTTTGTTCTTTGTTTTGTTGATATGGTGTATTACGTTAACCGTTTTACGTATGTTGAACCATCCTTGAGATTCTGGGATGAATCCCACTTGATCATGATGTATTATTTTTTTAATATGTTGTTGTATTCGATTTGCTAGTATTTTGTTTAGTATTTTAGCATCTGTATTCATTAGAGATATTGGTCTGTAGTTTTCTTTTTTTGTGCCATCCTTGCCTGGTTTTGGTATGAGGGTTATGTTGGCTTCGTAAAATGTGTTTGGAAGTATTGCTTCTTCTTCAATTTTTTGGAAGACTTTGAGTAGAATAGGAACCAAGTCTTCTTTGAATGTTTGATAAAATTCGCTGGTATAGCCGTCAGGGCCTGGACTTTTATTTTTGGGGAGGTTTTTAATGGTTTTTTCTATTTCTTCTCTACTGATAGGTCTGTTTAGGCTTTCTGCTTCTTCTTGACTCAGTCTAGGAAGGTTGTATTTTTCTAGGAATTTATCCATTTCTTCTAGGTTGTTGAATTTAGTAGCATAAAGTTTTTCATAGTATTCTACAATAATTCTTTGTATATCTACGGTGTCCGTGGTGATTTCTCCTCTTTCATTTTGGATTTTGTTTATATGAGTTCTTTCTCTTTTTTCCTTGGTAAGTCTTGCCAAGGGTTTGTCAATTTTGTTGATCTTTTCAAAGAACCAGCTCCTTGTTCTATTAATTTTTTCTATAGTTTTTCTGTTCTCTAATTCATTTATTTCTGCTCTGATTTTTATTATCTCCTTTCTTCGGCTGGTTTTGGGTTGTCTTTGTTCTTCTTTTTCTAGTTCCTTAAGGTGGGAAGTTAAGTGGTTCACTTGGGCTCTCTCTTGTTTGTTCATATATGCCTGAAGTGATATGAACTTCCCTCTTATCACTGCTTTTGCTGCATCCCATAGATTCTGATATGTCGTATTGTCATTTTCATTAGTCTGTATATATCTTTTGATCTCTGCACTTATTTCTTCTTTGACCCACTCATTTTTTAAAAGTATGTTGTTTAGTTTCCACATTTTTGTGGGATTTTTTTCCTCTTTTTTGCAGTTGAATTCTAGTTTCAAGGCTTTATGATCAGAAAATATGCTTGGTACAACTTCAATTTTTCTGAATTTGCTGATGTTGTTTTTGTGGCCCAACATATGGTCAATTCTTGAGAATGATCCATGTACACTGGAGAAAAATGTATACTCAGTCACTTTGGGATGAAATGTCCTGTAGATGTCTATCATATCCAAGTGCTCTAGTGTTTTGTTTAAGGCCACTATGTCTTTGTTGATTCTCTGTTTGGATGACCGATCTAGAGCCGTCAGCGGTGTATTGAGGTCTCCAAGTATGATTGTATTTTTGTCAGTTTTTGTTTTAAGATCAATAAGTAACTGTCTTATATATTTTGGTGCTCCTTGGTTTGGTGCATATATATTAAGAATTGTTATGTCTTCTTGATTCAGTGTCCCCTTAGCCATTATGAAATGGCCATTTTTGTCTCTGAGTACTTTTCCTGTCTTGTAGTCAGCATTATCCGATATGAGTATTGCTACACCTGCTTTTTTTTGGATGTTATTTGCTTGGAGTATTGTTTTCCAGCCTTTCACTTTGAATTTGTTTTTATCCTTGTTACTTAGATGAGTTTCCTGTAGGCAGCATACAGTTGGATTTTCTTTTTTAATCCATTCTGCTACTCTGTGCCTTTTTATTGGTGAGTTTAATCCGTTTACATTTAGTGTAATTATTGATACTTGTGGGTTCCCTATTGCCATTTTATATCTTGCTTTCTGTTAGTTTTGTGTCTTGTTTGATCCTTCTCTTTTGTTTTTCTATCTTTTGTTTTTATTTGGTTGTATTCCATACATCTTTCCACTGTTGCTATCTTTTTTATCTCATGTGCTTCTGTGGTGGTTTTTTCAATGGTGGTTACCTTTGAATAATGAAAAGGGTCCCTACCCTGTTCATTGTAGCGAACTATTTTGTGAGTACTTTTGCACTCCATCGTCCTTTGCTACTGTTAATCTCCATCTTCTCCCCCTCTTTCTTTTTGTTGTTGTCACAGTTTAAATTTGGTTTTATTGTGTTCTTCTTGGAGCTTTTACTTGTGGCTCTGTTTTTTTTTGTTCTTTGTATCTGATTGGAGAACCCCCTTTAGTAATTCCTGGAGTGGGGGTTTTCTGATGATAAATTCCCTCATCTTTTCTGTATCTGTGAATGTTTTTATTTCTCCTTCATATTTGAAGGATAGCTTTGATGGGTATAGTATTCGTGGCTGAAAGTTCCTCTCTTTCAGGACTTTAAATATTGGGGTCCACTCTCTTCTAGCTTGTAGAGTTTCTGCTGAGAAATCTGACGATAATCTAATGGGCCTTCCTTTATATGTTGTATTCTTCTTTTCCCTGGCTGCCTTGAGAATTTTTTCTTTGCTGTTGGTTTGTGTCAATTTCATTATGATATGCCTTGGAGTAGGTTTGTTGGGGTTAAGAAAACTTGGAGTTCTGTTTGCTTCTTGAACTTGAGGCTTTAGTTCTTTCCACAGGCTTGGGAAGTTCTCATCTATTATTTGTTTGAGTATGTTCTCCATTCCATTTTCTCTCTCTTCTCCCTCTGATATACCTATTATTCTTATGTTATTCTTTTTGATGGAGTCAGATAATTCTTGTAGGGCTATCTCATTTTTTTTAATTTTTGAGTCTCTTTCTTCTTCTCTCTGTTGTGCCTCAAGTTGCTTGTCTTCTATTTCACTAATCCTCTCTTCTATCTGACCTGTTCTATTAGCTAAGCTTGTTACTTCGTTTTTCAGCTCGTGAATTGAGTTTTTCATCTCTGTTTGATTTGTTTTTATAGTTTCAATTTCCTTGGACATATATTCTTTGTGTTCATTGAGTTGTTTTCTGAGCTCCCTAAATTGCCTTTCTGTGTTTTCTTGTATATCTCTGAGTATTTTTAGGATTTCTATCTTGAATTCTCTGTCATTTAGCTCCAAGGTTTCCAATATATTAAATTTTTTCTCCATAGATTTTTCCTCATCTAGCTGTGTTACCTCTCTTTCTTTTGTATCCATGATATTCGATTTTCTCTTCCTTAATGGCATCTGAGGGTGGTTTTGTTGATAGTATTAATGAGATTTAATAAAGAATAAAAAGTTTAAAAAAATAAAAAAATCGAAAAGAGTTGTTTTTAAAAAAAAAAAATTAATAATGAAATAAAGAAAAATAAAATAAAATAAAAATTTAAAAAAAAAAAAAAAAAAAAGGAAATTATTCCCCCCCTCCTTTTTTCCTCTCCTCTCCTCTCCCCTCTTTCTTGATAAAATCTTGTGGTGGACTGTGAATTATAACAAACAATGCCTGTGATGGAGGGCCTGAATTGGGGAAAAGTAATAAAGGGGCAAAAAAAAGAAAAAAAAAAAAAAAGAAAGAAAAAAGAAAAAAAAAGAGCGTATGGACCCACAAAAAGTAAATAAGGAAAAAATTTGGGTCAAGAATAAAATGATTTGCTTTTAGGTGTTGGTTGTCTAAGAGTTATGATGAGAGGATTAAGAGGAAAACGGAAAAATGAGGGGACAAATTAAAAAATTACTATTGTATTTAGTGGAACAAGAACTAGATAATATGGAGAGCCAGGGATGGGAGCACTGCTAGTGAGTTAAAAAGGTGAAGTAAAAACCCCCCAAAATGCCACAAACATAAGTTTGAGTCCCAGATAAGATAATTTGTTTGTTATTGAGGTTTGAATGAGAGGAGATGTAAAGGAAAAAGGAAGAAACTAATATAGAGGGAGAAAAGAAAGAGAGAGAGAGAGAAAAAAAAAAGAGGGAACCACTAAAAGAAGAAAAAAGAAAGGAGAGAGAGAGAGAGAGAGTTAAGGGTTTTGGAGTGCAACCCTCATAGAGAGAAAGGAAGAGAAGAGAAAAGATAATGGGAGATGTAACACTTATGGGTAGTGTAGTTCAAGGAGAGGAGAGAGTAAGACCGGTAGAGAGTTAATCGGCCAAATTGGAGGAGGAAAAAAAAAAAAAGTATCAAGAATGAAGATAAGAGAAACAAACGAACAAATATAATAAAATGGGATAGGTTATAAAGTCTGCAGATTATTCTTGATTTTGAGAGGTTATCTTCTTGCTTTTTCTTTTCTCTCCCTCTTCCTGGTCGGTGACTCTGTACCCCGGGTTTTGCCCCTTTGGCACGCTCAGGTGGAGGTTTGCAGTTGATAAGTCTCTATGGCAATGTCATGTATTGTGCTTTAGTCTCGTTGGCAGTCAAGGCTATTAGCATTTATAGGCTCCGACAGTGAGAGAGTCCGTGTTCCTGGAGCCTTTCTTCTAGTCTTTCCTTCCTCAATTAGTAGCCTGATAATCCAGCTATGGGGTTGCTGCTGCCTCTGCCTGGATAGTAAGAGGCTCAAAGAGCTGGCAACTCCCCACTCTATTTCCACTCAGCACAGGGCTCTGGGTAAGGCTCAGTCAGTCAGAGCTGCTAGCATAATCAGGCGGGCTTTCCACCCACTCACAGACCTCTGGCTCTGCCACTCTGTCCGGTAACACAAGCGGGTGCCCACTTCCGGGGCGCTTGGAGAAAACTCTCACTCACTGGCTGCGCGCGCAGACCAGGATATCCGACCAGCAGTCTCACGCTCTGAGGGAAACCCCCGACCGCAGGGAAAAGTTGCAGCGTTGGAATTGAGTCTCGCTCCGTCCCCGTGCGCGGCTTTTGCAAGGCGCTGGGGCGGCCCGAGATTCCGCTTTGGCCCACACAAAGGCCCCTGACTCTGCCCCTCTGTGCGATAACACGGGTGCGCACTGCCGAGGCACTCGGAGGAATCGCTCACTCCTTATCTGCGCGCGCAAACCAGGATATGAGGCCGGCTGCGATTCCCTCTGAGTGAAACACCCTCGGCAAGGAAAATCTCCACCATTGGAATTAGTTCTCACTCCCTCCCGTGCGTGGCTTTCCCAGGGCGCTGGGGCTGCCCAGAGACTCTGCCCTCGGCCCACAGAAAGGCCTCTGACCCTGCCTCTCCGTGGAGCAACACGGGCACTGACTCCCGGGACCTAGGAAGAAATCTCTCGCCCACTAACTGCGCACCAACCAGGAGACCGGGTAAAATGGCCGCACCGCTTGTCTTTCTTTGTTTGGGTTTGGCGCGAGTGTTAGCTTGTATTGCCCGGGTTGCCACAGGATCAGATTTTCCTCGGCTTGGATCTCCGTGCCACAGCCTGGTTCGGCCGTTTGTATTCACCCCCTTTGCCCGCCTCAGTTTCTATATTCACAGTTACCAGAGAAAGCCGCCCTGTTTAGGTTAGTGAGGAAGGCGGAGCATTTCTTACTCCCTATTTCCTTCGGGGTTTGGTTATATATTTAGCCAATTTTTCACTCAGTCATACCTTTGGGTGTATTGCGAAGCATCTGGAAGCTCCAAGTATAGGTTTTTCTGTTTCTGGTTGAAGATCTTGTTGAGTTTTGGGGGAGATTTATCGGTATCGCTTCCTACCCCGCCATTACTCTGACGTCATCTATTGATACCATTTTTTTTAAAGAGCACTTTACAGCAGTGCTTTGAAATCATCTAAGTGGTCTTAATAGCAGTAATTTTTAAACAACAACAAAAGCTATTCTTGCACTTGAAGTTCATGGATACATTTTAGGTGTATAATAATTTACTGGCAGTAAATTCCTGATTTCCCCTTTGTGAATTTCATGTCATTTTACAGTGTCTTTGGAGATTCCGGTTAGTACACGGTTTTCATTTATAACAGGAAGAGTGTGACTAGAACAAATGATCAACTCAATGGAATTAATTCGGAGAACTGACTTTTTAAGCCAGTTACTTCATACCCTGCCCTTCCATTTTCTTGCCTTAAATATGAGTTATGTGGATATTTGATCACAGCTATCTCAACTTGGAAATGCAATGCCAATGTTTCTTGAAATAAAAACAGACTCTTCAAGCCATAGTTTGGCTTTACAAAGTTAAAATTAGATCCCACTTCAAACAGGGTTCTTTAATTGGGAAATATCCCAAACAAAAGACCTCACTTTCCAAGGAACATTGAACCATTACACTAATTGGAGTGGCCACTATATAAGTCTTGGGTGGATCTGAAGAAAGTGCCAGTTGTTATTCTGGCTGGAGTTTCCAACCACACTCATTTTGCTAAATTGCATTTCTGTATGAGAGCCGCCTGATAGGCTGCAAGTGTTACTAATTCTATTAAAAAAAAAACACTTTTTCATTATTCTTTCATACTTAACAATCAAAAACCTTTACCACTGTCTATTTTTAAATAATATAGTTCCATAAACAGATTGAAATACTTGAATAACCACTTCATAATAATTAGGTTTTTCTGAGTCACCACCCTGTTTCTTTAAATTTTCCAAACGCAATTCTAAATTATGCAAATAAAATTATGTTTTGAAAAAATATGTAATTTTATAGTTGGTTTGAATAATTTCATTTGAAAAAATGACAGGAAAGATAATATATATGCGATTAGAACAAAGGGTTCAAATCTAAACTGGCCTATAAGAGCCCACCAAGCAGTAGACCTTGCTCTGCCCTCCCCTCTGTCCTCACCTCCTGCTTCCCCAGACGCTGTGATCCAGAAGGACCCATCCACCTTCCCCTAAGGGAACATTTCAAGGAGAGCAAAGCCTTGGCAGATAATCGGAGACATACATTATTTGGAAAAGCTTAGTGAATGTAATTTTGATCCACTGATGGAGCCACTTCCAGTATGGGTGTGTGTGTCAGAAATTTTACCAATATTATAAACAACACAGAAGGGAAATTTTAAATGAGTTTATATTGCATTACCATCAGAAATTTCCAATGTTTTCTTTGCCTTCCATAATTATTCTTACTTTGCACGATTTCCATATCTTTTCCAAAACTGTACCCCTTTGTTTTACTTGATTTAATTTCTGATCTACTTTTTAACACTTTTTTTTTTGTTTCTAAGGTGACCAATCGTCCTCATTTAGGGAGGAAAGTCCTTCTTTTGTAAGTTCCTTCCTCCCTTGAAAAGTGTCCTCCTACATGTCCTCCTTTTTGATATTGGAAGGCTAATCTGTAAAAGTCTGTATTTGATCGATGCAGAGTCCATCCATTGCATATGATGTGACGTATTTATATTTGACATGACAATTCGTCAAGGGTCAGTACAGTGCATTGAGACGCGATTATAAAATGCATGTTGCAATGAATAAAATGTTTCTTTTATTTATGATATTGTTTTCTTCAATTTATTTTTGTCCTCCTTTTCATTGTAAAAAAGTTGGTCACCTTATGTTTACAGATTCTTTTCCATTTCTTCAACAACACACATCAGTTACAGAGAGTTTATTATCTCTCTATATGCAATTTTAACAGAAACACACAGCATATCAAGTTTAAATGTTATCATTTCACATTTTTTAAATATGCCTTTTTACTGACTCTTTCATATCGTATCCTTTTCCCTCATGTCACATCATTTCATGTTCTTGTCTTCATTCACTTGATCATCTTTTCTCATTTCTAGTGAATACATATCTAGCCACAAGTAACTAGAAGTTTTCAAACAATTTTTCTTTCACAGTTTTTGTTTTGTTTTGAATTTTTCTTGTGTTATTTTTTTTATTCATGTTCTTATTATAAAGTAAAAAGAAATAACTGAAACAAGAACCTTGGATAAAAAGGTGTTCTTTTATCCTCTTTTTCTGATGTATTCTGCACAGAATCAAAATATGATATGCAAGGTTCTTAAGGAAATGTGTTTTTTTCCTTAACACTCATTGAATAAAAAAAGCAATGGTTAATGACTAATGGAAAGAAATGTATCTCTCTCTCTCTAATGTATTTTGTATATTTATTCTTATGTATATTTTTATACTTATAAATACCTCTCTTCAGAAATGATATTACTAAGAATTTGTTTTGCATCATTTAATATTTTTATGGACATATAACTCTTCAACTATATGTGATCAGCCTATGTTATAATAAAAAGTCATCCTTATTATTAAAAATTAGCCATTCTCTTAAAAATATTTTCTATATCATTTTCACTTAGTGAATTATTTTTATGCCTATACCTTTAAGGAAATATGTATGAACCTCATTTTTTTTCCTGACCTAGATGAGTCTGTCATAATTTATTAATCAATCCTCTGATGGGGCATTTAGATTACTCCCAATATATTTCTATTATAAACAATTTTTCAGCAGCAACATTGCTTCAAAAATCTTTCTTCTTCCATCATGGGAGTTTTTCTACATAATAAATTCCTAAAGTAAGAGTGCTGAGTCAAGTGAATATTTCTTTAAAAATAATACATTTATTTTTATCTCCATGAGTACAATGTATGAGATCACCAGCATTCTAATTTTACAGACCTAATTCAAGAAAAAATAATATTTAGTCTTTAGTTTCTGATTTTCTTTATTTGATCCTAGAAAAACTAAAAGATTTCACACATTTGCTATCATGTTCATATATTTTTCTCTGAAATACCTATCTCTTTCAACTAATTTATTGAAATTTTGGTTCTTATTGCTTTATATTACTCGAATATTTAAACTTTATTCTGGATATGTATTGTAGACACTCTCAGGCTCTTGCTGTCTTTTTAATTGGTTTAGGATTGCTTTTGAAGAACACGGCCATTATATATATATCTTCCAAACTGATATATCTTAGTTTAATATTTTACTTACTCCTGAAATTTATACTTAACATTTAGGTACCTGACTTAGAGCACAGCCTCATGGAAAAGAGAGAAAGAGATAAAGAGATAGATGAGAAAACACAAATAAAACATGATAGATTTTAAAGCAAGGTCCCTCACATAACATTGACCAGATGTTGTTTGACCTTAACACATCTATTCTAGGATGGGGTGCTGTACATCGTGGGATTTGAGCAGAGCTTTGAAGTTTCTACAATGAATAGCTCAGATACATAATATCAGCATACTTACTTGTAAACACAGAATAAATTAAAAGAAATTTATTTAAAATAAAGTAAGTCAGTAATCACTAAGCATTGTGCTAAAGGAAAGAAGTCATCATAAAACTTTCAGGTCCAAATATGATTATTTTCTAATGACAGTTGCAAATAGTGAGGATTTTTTAGTAACTTCAATCACTCCATGATACCCAAGTGGACTGCCTTCTGCAGATAAGAAGGTGCTCTTTCTCAGAAGCGTGTTTGTGGGGTGGGTGCTTTAGTTCTACAATTTGCTAAGGATAATTTGGAAACCTCAGTGCTTCCATCTGGTGTATCCTTGTCATTCTTCCCTTTTAATATAACTTGGGACATCTTAGCTTTCTCAGCTCCCCCTCTCCCTCCTCCCCCTGCTCCTTGACCTCCACCCCCTTCTCTCTCCCTCCCCTCTCCTTCTCCTCCTCCACCTCCCTCTAGCTGTTTCAACCCTGATAGCTGTGCCAGGGTAATAATATACGTGTTATGAAGGTGTTGCTGCAGTAAAATGTTAGCATGTTTATTGTTCTTTGTCTCACCTTGTAACTTTGTCCATGTTGGAAACTTTCAGAGAAATTGGGTTGAAATCAGGCACGTATTCTTCTGTATAATAAAATACCCTGCTAATCCCAGTTCCTTTCTGGTGGTTTTACTGCTTATCAAATACAACCAGCATCTTACAAAGCTACAGAACTTCGGCTCCTCTAACAAAACCTTCCTTTTCTTTTTCTTTGTTCTTCTAAACAAAAAATGAAGAAAATGGTAAAGTTGCAGCTTCATTCCATGGCTGGCGGTTGCCTACTCTCGAATTCAGTGTTCAAAAATAAGATGTATCTATGTTCATGACAATAAATACTTCTCTCCTGGACAGTAAGTCCTACATCTGGGAGGAAGTCAGCTGCTAGAAAGAGGCACCATTTCAGGTGGCCGAGACATGGGTATACTAGAAGCTGGCCTGGGCATCTTTGGCTGACAGTTCAGAGCTGGGGATCCTTTTCCAGTCTGCACTTGAGCGTTTCTACTGTCATGTAGTGTAAAAGTGCAGAAAAAATCCTTTCACTTGTCTCCACTACATAGGTACTGGGGGAGTTTATAAAACAGCTTCTAGGTAACAATGAAACATTCCTTGGAACTCTCATTACTTAATACGTAGGTATGCTCATTAAGTACAATCAGAACTCTGGATGCTTAGATTCTTTTATTATGCAGCATAATAGTAACTAAAATAAAACAATGTATTAACAGTAAATAATTGTGAATGTAGAATGTGCCATGCCCTTAATTACTGTGATATTACCATGATAAGGTGCTGTGGTTTATTACCTTAGAGATGCAACCTTCAGAAAGCATTTTACTACAACTATAGTCATCATTAAGAGTACATTTTAAAAGACACATTTGAAAAAAACAATTTAAAGATAATTTTGATCATCTTGCTATCTTCAAAGTCAGTGTGGTATACAAGATGTGTGTGTGTGTGTGTGTGTGCGCGCGCGCAGGCACGTTTGCTGTGTCTCTCTAAAAATATAGTAGTTGCTCATTTAACTTCTTTTTCCAACAGAATATATTGAATGAAGAGCTTTATCCATCTCACCGTCAGTGTGTTTGTCAGTAGTATTCTTGTCTATCTTTTTCTCAATCCCTTACTTTGTTGTCCCTAAATTTCAAGTAAACCTTGATATATTGTTTATATTTATTTTAAAACATGCCTTCTTTTATTTTATTCAAATTCACTTCTTAGTATTATATTTCAAAATTATAGAAAGATGCTGCCACATCCCACATTATGGGAACGCATCATCATGCCAGTAAAATGTTGACTGTGATAGGTGCTTATGCATTTGAACATCCTGAGTAGCTTCTAGCATCTCCTGGTACAGTCACCTCTTCCCAGCACCCAGTGGCTTCTTCTAGCTCTGTAATATGTGGTGAATTTCACATGCGGCTTTTGCGGACTGTCTGTGGCTCCTTCAGCTGTGGCTAAAATGTTTGTTGCTTTTGCAATTTGCACTGATTGCTTAAGAAAAGAATGGTTTGCTTTTCAAGGGCTGCTTTTAGTTTAGTGGGTTCTGTGCATAGTTAGCTACACTGCTTTTATTTTGTGGTGATGGTCCAGATTGTGTTTTTTGGAGGCATTTATTGCATTCTTACAAATTACACATGTTGCTGAAGGGCTGTTTTTATCCATACATGGTGAAGAAACACACAGTACTTGAATGAGTAAAAAAATACAGTGAAAGAAGATCATGTCTCACTGTCAAATAAAGAAAAATGATGTAGTAAAGAAACAAAGAAATGCTTTATTGGAATGCTTATTCCAAGTATAAGAATATTTTCCATATTTTAAATTAGTTTAAGTACATTTTATGTTATTCTGATATCTCTAGCAGCTTCAGTGAGAATCTGCTTGGAGGATCTTTTCTGTGATGATTAAGAGTGATGTTAATGTTGTACTCTTAATATATGTTATATATTACATATAATGTAGCATGTGCCAGGTGGTGTTTATAAACATGGTCTTATTTAGGTCTCAACATAACATGTTGAAAAATTGTTGTTTTATCCTCTTTTATTGAGAAGGAAACTGAGCCTCTAGAAGTTCAGTAATTTGACAAACTTCATATGCCCAGTGGCAGAACCAGAATTTTAATTTAGCTCTTAATGATGCCAAATTCTTTCCTCATGTTGCTCCATAATCTCTCTAAAAGCAATTACTCCAATATATTTGTTTTGTTAATTTGGGAACACCTTTATGTTCCTTATATTTAAAAGTAGCTTTATGAATTTTTTTACTTAGATAATTCAAAAAATTAAATAATAAATGTAGCTCATAAAATAAATCTAGCCCATAAAATTAGCTATTTCATCACCACTGTAAATGTCAGATGTAAACACAGGATTGAACAGCTTGTTGTCTGATGAGTTGGTGATTGCTCTTCTAAGAAAAAAGGAAGGAAGCAGGGAAAAGAAGGAAGCAGGGAAAGAAAGGGGAGGGGAGGGAGGGGTGGGTAGGAGAGGGGAAGAGAGGAAGAGGAGAGGAGAGGAGAGGGGGAGGGGAGGGGAAGGGGAGTGGAGGGAGAGGGGAAGGGGAGGGGAGAAAAGGGGAGCGGAAGGGGAGGAGAAGAGGAGGGGAGAAAAGGGGAGGGGAGGGAGGCCAACACTCCTCCATACTTGGACAACATTTGTCTATTAACTTAAACATAGCAGCTGCTATATCTCATCTCTTGTGAAAGATGTTATTACTCAGATAAAATTTGAAAGGACAAATGACCCAGAATAAACTGTTCATCTTTTCCCACAGTAATGATCATGATCCCCTATGTTTTCTTAGTAATTTTTTTGTATTCTTATGTGTTTTTTCTTCAGTTGCCTGTTGATTACCTTCATATCTCTTTTCCTCTTTCTGTGAGTAGCGGGAAGTTTTTTGGATTTACAGTTCTGTCCTTACTGTTAGGCACATAACTCTATTCCAGAACATTGACTGTGTAATGCTTAATATTTGAACAAAAATTGTTGCTTAAATGAATGTTTTAAAAATTAACATGTCATAATTGGGCCCTGAAACCTGTACAGTTATGTTAACCAGTGTCATCCCAATTGATTTAATAAAAAATTAACTATCTCATGATATAGTTAAAGCTGCTTTGTTTCCTCTTTATCTACCTACAGTGTTATGTTTCTGTTATTTGGAATATTAATACATTTTAAACAGGGGTATTAGAACCTCAAAATGGCTGGTTATTTAAAATAAGCTTTTCTTATTGTTTTTAATGATGATGATGGTAGTGATGATGATGATGTTGAGGAAACTGGTAATCATTGTCAACAATTGCATCTTCACCACCACCATCTAATAAGATAACTACTATTGATTCAGACCAACAAGTGAAAAATACAGCAACATGAACAACCATGAATCATAATTGCAGGAACAAATAAAAGAGAATTATAAGTACATTGAGGTGAAAGAACAGGAAATTACCTTCTGAAGAGTAGGATGTTTATTTGTGCTACCTGATAGATGAGTGATCTTGGCTCTGTCACTTTGCCTCCCTTAGGTTCCCACCTCATGATCTTTAAAATGAGGAAAATTATAGTTCTTAGCCTATCACTAATCTAAGGATTAAATAGGTTACTCTTTTCTTTGAAAGAGCTTAGTAATCCATAAAGTCATCAATATACAAATGGTTGCCACTGTTATTCCTGTGGTTGCTGGTCCCAATGCAGCAGCGAGTATCATTTCTTTGATGGCTTATGGAAGTTCATATCTGTTAAACGTATAGTCCACTAATCTGAGGTCAATTTTCCTTTAATGTCTCAGTGAGATGTAGTAATATAGGCTCTTTGGTTAAACAGATTCACTGAGGATGATTTGGAGTGGAGTCTTAGAACATACTTTAGGTGGAAATTTAAAACTGAATATCAATCATTATTTTTCTTTAAAAAGAACAGTCATTGTTTCTTCTTCCCCCTGATGGTTCTTCCCCCTATTTCTATCATTTTTAAGGACTGCCTGCTGTTCCCTCCAGTTTCTCTCTCCACAGAGATCCTTTTCCTTCATCTCTCAACTTCCCTGCAATTCCCCTGCTTGGGGAAGAAGCATTATTCTTATTATACTGCTCTAAAAAATGAACTAAGTTGCTAACTAGCGCTCTCTCTCTCTCTCTCTCTCTCTCTCTCTCTATCTCTTTTGTCTAAAGTTATTCAGTGAGGATCTATACAGAACACATTGACTTTTCAAAACTTATAGGCCAATTAATGTTTTGCTTTTAACATTTACCTAAAGGAGAAAAGCTTTGTCTTGAACTTACATGAACTTAAACCAACTGAAGACACCTGTCAAACAAATATTTCTTTATTTTTTACCTGTTTATATCATCACTGTGTAAGAAAAAGTACAAAGGACATCTCTCCTATTCCACAGAGCTTAATTTTGCCTTATATTTGAAAGAAACCCAAGTCAAAATTGATAGCTTATGTTTTAATTGATTTACTACTTATTAAGCACTTCTATGTGCCGTGCTGACACTGTCAGACTGAATTATACTGAGAAATGGCAATGTAATTTTAAAACTTTTATGTCCATGTTAAAAAAAGACAAAAACGGAAGTTATTAGTTTTATATATATAAAATATTACAATTTTAACCTGTAATCATGATGCATTAGTAATGAGATATTTGATGTCCTTTTTGGTAATAAGGCTTTGAAATCTGTTGTGTATTTAACACTGTGTATCCCAGTTCATACTAACCATATGTAGACTGTGTGCCTAGGGCCTGTAGCCCATCCCATCACCATTCTGAGCACATGTAGTGTTGCACGTTTTGTATAATTCTCCTGATATTGGTCAGATTATTAATTCCAAGTCACAGGTAAGACAGAGTGAACACAGGGAAGATAAGCTGTTCAAAGTCACATATATATTGTATATGAAGGCCAGACATTGACTTTGGCTTATTATGATGGCACACTTTTTGATCTTTGCATGATGAACCTAATTTTGTGGTTTACTTAGCTATTGTTAATATTTGGCTAAATTGTGGTGCAATAAACTCAGGTGCCTTCTTTCTCTTTGTACTGCTTGTGTGAATTTGGTGAAGAATGTTGAATTGACATATCTGTGGACTGAAATGTTTTTGTGGTCAGAATGTTATTTTAAGAATGGATTAGATTGCATAAGAACTTGCTCTTCTTTTGAATTGATGTACCTTAGCATGGCCCCAAAGGATCTTATCAAGCAGTTCCTGGCCTTTCTACTGAATGAATTAAAAAGGGGACTGATTTGTGGGTGGGAAGTATGGTTGAGCTTGGTGGGGAGCCTACCACATTTTAGTAATTACTGATTCCATGTTAATCTGAAGGATCTCTAGGTTGTCTCTAAGTATTATTATCCCTGCCAAGTTACTTTTTCCCCTTTCTTTAAAAAAGAAAATAAAAGGTAGTTTATGAGGTAGTTAACTCAGCTGGCAATAATATTCTTTTAAACATTCATCTTAATACTGTTTATAATGGGGAATTTTTTTTAAGGAATATTTGTTTATCACTAAGAATGCTGGATAGAACTATTTAAATAGATTATCTATCTTTATAGACACTAATGCACTTACTTTTTATACAGAAGGTGCCAGAAATATTTCAAGTAGAAATCTAAGATATCTTCCCTGGCATTCACATGAAGTGACTATAATGAAAAACATTCACCCCAGGCTGCAAATGAGAAGTGGAGGCTATGTGATGTCCCCACCCCGGAGGTTCCTGGTGACAGAACTGATGGAGGACTTCAAGAGGGTTCTATAAGGGGCCCTGCCTCTGTTGATCTCTAGTAGCCAACAGTTCTTTCCAGATTTCAGGCAGTTCTTTCGGTTGCATCATGCCCATTGACGTGTTGTTGGTCTTTGTCAATCTGCAGAGTAAAACCGGGAGAGGTGCTGAAAGGTAGGGTGACATCCACACATCTTTTTTGCTGACCAGCTGCATGCAGGATGCAGCATAAAGGAAGTTGTGTGTAGTTTACAGAGGGAGGAATACGTTCCATATGCTCACCACGCGGGCCATCTGTGGACAGCGAGGGCTTTCCTAGGGCCCACAGTAAATTTCCACACAAAGTGCAAGCTTTTCTGAAACCCTCACTGCATTTTACTGTGTGTTTGCATAATTCAGAATGCTTTCCTTTATGAATCATACACTGAGAAAAATAATGCTTTATTCCATACCTAGTAATTTATTTATAGAGGACACTTTTCTCCTCTTCTCTTCCCTTCCCTTCCCTTCCCTTCCCTTCCCTTCCCTTCCCTTCCCTTCCCTTCCCTTCCCTTCCCTTCCCTTCCCTTCCCTTCCCTTCTCTTCTCTTCTCTTCTCTTCTCTTCTCTTCTCTTCTCTTCTTTTTTTCCTTTCCTTTCCTTTCCTTTCTTTTATTCCTTCCTTCCTTTCTCCTTCCCTCCCCCTCTTTTCCTTCATTCTTTCCTTCCTTCCTTCCTTCCTTCCTTCCTTCCTTCCTTCCTTCCTTCCTTCCTTCCTTCCTTCCTTCCTTCCTTCCTCCTTCTCTCCCCCTCTATTCCTTCCTTCCTTCCTTCCTTCCTTCCTTCCTTCCTTCCTTCCTTCCTTCCTTCTTTTCTTCTTCCTCCTTCCTTCCCCCTCTATTCCTTCCTTCCTTCCTTCCTTCCTTCCTTCCTTCCTTCCTTCCTTCCTTCCTTCCTTCCTTCCTTCTTCCTCCTTCCTTCCCCCTCTATCCCTTCCTTCCTTCCTTCCTTCCTTCCTTCCTTCCTTCCTTCCTTCCTTCCTTCCTTCCTTCCTCCCTCCCTCCCTCCCTCCTTCCCTCCCTCCCTCCCTCCCTCCTTCCCTCCCTCCCCCCTTTTCTCCCTCCTTCTCTTTCTTTCTTAATTTCTTTTTTTCTTCTTTTCTTTTTTTAAAAACAAACTCATGTTGAAGTTTTGGCTTAAACCGATAAAAAAGAGTAGGTTGATTTTCCCACTGCCGTCTGTCTGTCACAAGCCTCCAACTTTAACATCTTTATGTTGTCTGGGCCTGCCACTCAACCAGTTGTGAAGGTCCTATGTTGTTTCCGTGGAACAGATAATGTCCCAGTAGTACTCCATGGCCCAATCTGTAAGCCCAAGAAAGAAAGATGGCTCAGGTCATCTTCTTCGACCAGGTTTACCCATCTGGAAATTAGCTGCATTTGAATCGAATGCCCAGTACACATCTGATCCATTGACCTCTGGTTAAGGGACAGCTCAGTGCAAGAGGTGAAGTTAAAAAGACAGATAATAACCTCAGACTGGCTGAGGTGGGCAGATATACACCCTGGCCTCTCTCTTTTAAATCTATAACTTGATATCTTCCTGCCATTATTCCCTCTCCCCACATAACAAATGTGTGTTAACTTATACTGACATCAGCAATAATATTGCTTTATAACTTTTACACTGTTTGTTGAGATACCCTTCTAAATCCCTGTGTTAATTTAAGTGATTATAATCATTATAAATAAGTCTGATCAGGTCCAGACAGTATTTATTTCATTACTATTCTGGTGTTTTTCACATGCTAGAAGTATAAAAATTGGGCAAGGAAGTTCAGTAATAATGAGTGAGTTCCTTGACAGAGAAAGAAACTGAATTATTGAGAACATAATACATTCCAGATATTTGCGTGTCCTCTCCCTTAGTCCTCACCAGAAGCCACGATAGACATTAGCTATCCCCATTTTGCATTTGATTGTCAAGCTCAGGAACAAGATACTTTGATCATAACCAAGCAGCTAGTAATGAGCTCAGGTCCCTCTGTTTCTGCAACTCCTGCTTTTCCCACCACAGACAGTCCTCTGTGCTGTAAGCAGAAACTCAGCATACATAAGAAACTAGTAAGTAGGCTCTCCTTTTTGCTCAATTTAATTTTCTTTGCAGATATTATTCATCACCGGAGAGTTACTGGAGAGAACACACCTCTACTTCTATTCCAATTCCCGAAAAAGAGAGAGAGTTGGGTCAAGGGGGAATGAGGTTTGACAAAATCCTTGCCAAATCCTTGTCTATTAAGTTTCCTAAAGTGTTCGTCCCTATCCTGGTGGGAAAAGAAGGTGGCCTCCTTTTAAAGTCATCTTCTATAATAATAACATTCTTTTTGGAAAACTTTCTTGCCCACATAATATTTTTTTCTTTTGATGTTATTTTTCTCACCTATTATGTATGCAGATATGAATCAGTTATTGACATTAATATAATTATTTATGAAATCCAAATAATTTAAATAGATATGTCAGATTGTTATTTGTATCCCAGTGTGATTTTTCCTATTTTTTTTTTTTTTTTTTTTGGTTATCACTAATGAAAGGGTAAGAAAGAATTATCTAGGTCCCCTGTGCATTCTCTAATAAATATTACTGTTTATCATGATCCTATGACTCACAGATTACACAGATTTTTACCCATTCTTTTTTTGCATTTAACATTTTATTATTCCAGGTCTTTTGTTGTGCTTTCACTTTCCATATCTTTCACTCCAAATGTCTCTCCTCTTTCTGTAATTGCCTTAAGGAAACTTGGCAAGAAAAGTCAGAGAACAAATATGAGATATGTGAATCACTTCCCACCCTACAATTAACACATGAAGAAAGAACTTGGTGAAAATAATTCCTCAGGCACACACATGGTTCTTGTCTTGGAGCCAACATAGCTTCCCTCTGAGTTCAACAGCTGCCATTTTGTAAATGAAGCCTCTGCTTATAAAAATCAACCTGAAGTATTTCAGCAAATTACAATTCATACTGCTCTTACCATTTAAATTAAGGATTTACTCTGCATTCAGTCTACAGGATTGTTAAAGAACAATCCCCGTTGGCAAAAGCACCAGGAATACACTATGAAACCATCACTCTTAGAAAAGCAACCTTTTAATGTTCGGTCTAGGCATAGAATATTTGTTTATTTATTTGTTTAGTTAGTAGTTAAGCAGTATTTTATGGCCATGCCAAGAATGAGTTCTAAATTTCACTATGTCAATGATTTTCAAGTTACAGGTATGCCTCCAGGGACTGGATTATGATGTCAGTGTAGTTGGTAGAGGTGAGCACTGAGTAGAGACTATCAGCATGCGTGTAAAATGTGCATTGTCACTTGGTAGCATTGAGTATCAAAGTGAAAAATATTAACATGCATTGTTCAAAGTAAAAAAAAAAAGCTTCCAATTGAGGAACATTTTTTTCAATTACATATGCATGTATCTGTTTATAGATTTATGTGTGTGTGTATATTTCAGACCATTGTATAAAATCTATTTCACTGTAGATCATTGTGAAATATTTGAAGGTCATAGAAATAAATCAACAAGAACTGTAAATATGTGTGTGGGGGTTTGTATGATGCTTAGATCCTGGGGTACTAAGTGAACAACCTATTTTCTGAACAGCCAACTGTAATCCACAGGTTAGAGATTGGCAATCTTAGACTTCTTATATTTGTTTAGATCTTTGGGAACTGGTTTTTTTTTGTTTGTTTTTTTATATAATTTTATTTTTTTAATGGGGTGACATCAATAAATCAGGATACATATATTCAAAGATAACAAGTCCAGGTTATCTTGTCGTTCAATTATGTTGCATACCCACCACCCAAAGTCAGATTGTCCTCTGTCACCTTCTATCTTCTTTTCTTTGTGCCCCTCCCCACCCCCTATCCCTCTCCCATTCCCCCCTCCCCCCCGTAACCACCACACTCTTATCAATGTCTCTTAGTTTCACTATTATGTCCCACCTACGTATGGAATAATACAGTTCCTGTTTTTTTCTGATTTACTTATTTCGCTTCGTATCATGTTATCAAGATCCCACCATTTTGCTGTAAGTGTTCCGATGTCATCATTTCTTATGGCTGAGTAGTATTCCATAGTGTATATGTGCCACATCTTCTTTATCCAGTCATCTATTGATGGGCTTTTTGGTTGTTTCCATGTCCTGGCCACTGTGAACAATGCTGCAATAAACATGGGGCTGCATGTGTCTTTACGTATCAATGTTTCTGAGTTTTGGGGATATATACCCAGTAGAGGGATTGCTGGGTCATAAGGTAGTTCTATTTTCAGTTTTTTGAGGAACCACCATACTTTCTTCCATAATGGTTGTACTACTTTACATTCCCACCAACAGTGTATGAGGGTTCCTTTTTCTCCACAGCCTCTCCAACATTTGCTGTTACCTGACTTGCTAATAACAGCTAATCGAACAGGTGTGAGGTGGTATCTCATTGCCGTTTTGATTTGCATTTCTCTAATAGCTAAAGAAGATGAGCATCTTTTCATATATCTGTTGGCCATTTGTATTTCTTCCTGGGAGAAGTGTCTATTCATATCCTCTTCCCATTTTTTTATTGGATTGTTTGTTTGTTTGTTGTTGAATTTTATGAGTTCTTTGTATATTTTGGATATTAGGCCCTTATCAGAGCTGTCGTTTGAAAAAATCATTTCCCATTTAGTTGGCTTTCTGTTTATTTTGTTATCAGTTTCTCTTGCTGAGGAAAAACTTCTTAGTCTGATGTAGTCCCATTCATTAATTTTTGCCTTCACTTCTCTTGCCATTGGAGTCAAATTCATAAAATGCTCTTTAAAACCCAGGTCCCTGAGTTGAGTACCTATGTCTTCTTCTATGTACTTAATTGTTTCAGGTCTTATGTTTAGATCTTTGATCCATTTTGAGTTAATTTTTGTACAGGGGGAGAGACTGTAGTCCAGTTTCATTCTTTTGCATGTGGCTTTCCAGTTTTCCCAGCACCATTTAATAAAGAGGCTTTCTTTTCTCCATTGTGTGTTGTTGGCCCCTTTATCAAAAATTATTTGACTATATATATGTGGTTTTATTTCTGGACTTTCTATTCTGTTCCATTGGTCTGAGTGTCTATTTTTCTGCCAATACCATGCTGTTTTGATTGTCGTGGCCCTATAATAGAGTTTGAAGTCAGGTATTGAAATGCCCCCAGCTTCATTCTTTTTCTTTAGGATTGCTTTGGCTATTCGGGGTTTTTTATAGTTCCATATAAATCTGATGATTTTTTGCTCTATTTCTTTAAAAAATGTCATTGGAAGTTTGATGGGAATTGCATTAAATTTGTATATTGCTTTGGGTAATATAGCCATCTTGATTATATTTATTCTTCCTAGCCAAGAACAAGGTATATTCTTCCATCTCATTATATCTTTTTCGATTTCCCTTAACAATGGTTTATAGTTCTCATTATATAAGTCCTTTACATTCTTTGTTATGTTTATTCCTAAGTATTTTATTTTTTTTGTTGCAATCATGAAGGGGATTATTCTTTTGAGTTCCTTCTCAGTTGTTTCATTGTTGGCATATAGAAAGGTTATTGAATTCTGTATGTTAATTTTGTATCCTGCAACCTTACTGTATTGGCTTATTGTTTCTAGTAGTCTTTTTGTGGATTCTTTGGGGTTTTCGATGTATAGTATCATATCATCTGCAAAAAGTGATACCTTTACTTCTTCTTTTCCGTTATGGATGCCTTTTATTTCTTTGTCTTGTCTGATTGCTCTGGCTAGAACCTCTAGTACCACATTAAATAAGAGTGGAGAGAGTGGACAACCCTGTCTTCTTCCTGATTTAAGGGGGAAAGCCTTCAGTTTAGTGCCATTTAATATGATGTTAGCTGATGGTTTATCATATATGGCCTTTATCATGTTGAGATATTTTTCTTCTATACCCATTTTGTTGAGAGTCTTAAACATAAAATTGTGTTGTATTTTATCGAAAGCCTTTTCTGTGTCTATTGATAAGATCATGTGGTTTTTGTTCTTTGTTTTGTTGATATGGTGTATTACATTAACCGTTTTACGTATGTTGAACCATCCTTGAGATTCTGGGATGAATCCCACTTGATCATGATGTATTATTTTTTTAATATGTTGTTGTATTCGATTTGCCAGTATTTTGTTTAGTATTTTAGCATCTGTATTCATTAGAGATATTGGTCTGTAGTTTTCTTTTTTTGTGCCATCCTTGCCTGGTTTTGGTATGAGGGTTATGTTGGCTTCGTAAAATGTGTTTGGAAGTATTGCTTCTTCTTCAATTTTTTGGAAGACTTTGAGTAGAATAGGAACCAAGTCTTCTTTGAATGTTTGATAAAATTTGCTGGTATAGCCTTCAGGGCCTGGACTTTTATTTTTGGGGAGGTTTTTAATGGTTTTTTCTATTTCTTCTCTACTGATAGGTCTGTTTAGGCTTTCTGCTTCTTCTTGACTCAGTCTAGGAAGGTTGTATTTTTCTAGGAATTTATCCATTTCTTCTAGGTTGTTGAATTTAGTGGCATAAAGTTTTTCATAGTATTCTACAATAATTCTTTGTATATCTACGGTGTCCGTGGTGATTTCTCCTCTTTCATTTTGGATTTTGTTTATATGAGTTCTTTCTCTTTTTTCCTTGGTAAGTCTTGCCAAGGGTTTGTCAATTTTGTTGATCTTTTCAAAGAACCAGCTCCTTGTTCTATTAATTTTTTCTATAGTTTTTCTGTTCTCTAATTCATTTATTTCTGCTCTGATTTTTATTATCTCCTTTCTTCGGCTGGTTTTGGGTTGTCTTTGTTCTTCTTTTTCTAGTTCCTTAAGGTGGGAAGTTAAGTGGTTCACTTGGGCTCTCTCTTGTTTGTTCATATATGCCTGAAGTGATATGAACTTCCCTCTTATCACTGCTTTTGCTGCATCCCATAGATTCTGATATGTCGTATTGTCATTTTCATTAGTCTGTATATATCTTTTAATCTCTGCACTTATTTCTTCTTTGACCCATTCATTTTTTAAAAGTATGTTGTTTAGTTTCCACATTTTTGTGGGATTTTTTTCCTCTTTTTTGCAGTTGAATTCTAGTTTCAAGGCTTTATGATCAGAAAATATGCTTGGTACAACTTCAATTTTTCTGAATTTGCTGATGTTGTTTTTGTGGCCCAACATATGGTCAATTCTTGAGAATGATCCATGTACACTGGAGAAAAATGTATACTCAGTCACTTTGGGATGAAATATCCTGTAGATGTCTATCATATCCAGGTGCTCTAGTGTCTTGTTTAAGGCCACTATGTCTTTGTTGATTCTCTGTTTGGATGACCGATCTAGAGCCGTCAGCGGTGTATTGAGGTCTCCAACTATGATTGTGTTTTTGTCAGTTTTTGTTTTAAGATCAATAAGTAGCTGTCTTATATATTTTGGTGCTCCTTGGTTTGGTGCATATATATTAAGAATTGTTATGTCTTCTTGATTCAGTGTCCCCTTAGCCATTATGAAATGGCCATTTTTGTCTCTGAGTACTTTTCCTGTCTTGTAGTCAGCATTATCCGATATGAGTATTGCTACACCTGCTTTTTTTTTTATGTTATTTGCTTGGAGTATTGTTTTCCAGCCTTTCACTTTGAATTTGTTTTTATCCTTGTTACTTAGATGAGTTTCCTGTAGGCAGCATACAGTTGGATTTTCTTTTTTAATCCATTCTGCTACTCTGTGCCTTTTTATTGGTGAGTTTAATCCGTTTACATTTAGTGTAATTATTGATACTTGTGAGTTCCCTATTGCCATTTTATATCTTGCTTTCTGTTAGTTTTGTGTCTTGTTTGATCCTTCTCTTTTGTTTTTTTATCTTTTGTTTTTATTTGGTTGTATTCCATACATCTTTCCACTGTTGCTATCTTTTTTATCTCATGTGCTTCTGTGGTGGTTTTTTCAATGGTGGTTACCTTTGAATAATGAAAAGGGTCCCTACCCTGTTCATTGTAGCGAACTATTTTGTGAGTACTTTTGCACTCCATCGTCCTTTGCTACTGTTAATCTCCATCTTCTCCCCCTCTTTCTTTTTGTTGTTGTCACAGTTTAAATTTGGTTTTATTGTGTTCTTCTTGGAGCTTTTACTTGTGGCTCTGTTTTTTTTTGTTCTTTGTATCTGATTGGAGAACCCCCTTTAGTAATTCCTGGAGTGGGGGTTTTCTGATGATAAATTCCCTCATCTTTTCTGTGTCTGTGAATGTTTTTATTTCTCCTTCATATTTGAAGGATAGCTTTGATGGGTATAGTATTTGTGGCTGAAAGTTCCTCTCTTTCAGGACTTTAAATATTGGGGTCCACTCTCTTCTAGCTTGTAGAGTTTCTGCTGAGAAATCTGATGATAATCTAATGGGCCTTCCTTTATATGTTGTATTCTTCTTTTCCCTGGCTTCCTTGAGAATTTTTTCTTTGCTGTTGGTTTGTGTCATTTCATTATGATATGCCTTGGAGTAGGTTTGTTGGGGTTAAGAAAACTTGGAGTTCTGTTTGCTTATTGAACTTGAGGCTTTAGTTCTTTCCACAAGCTTGGGAAGTTCTCATCTATTATTTGTTTGAGTATGTTCTCCATTCCATTTTCTCTCTCTTCTCCCTCTGATATACCTATTATTCTTATGTTATTCTTTTTGATGGAGTCAGATAATTCTTGTAGGGCTATCTCATTTTTTTTAATTTTTGAGTCTCTTTCTTCTTCTCTCTGTTGTGCCTCAAGTTGCTTGTCTTCTATTTCACTAATCCTCTCTTCTATCTGACCTGTTCTATTAGCTAAGCTTGTTACTTCGTTTTTCAGCTCGTGAATTGAGTTTTTCATCTCTGTTTGATTTGTTTTTATAGTTTCAATTTCCTTGGACATATATTCTTTGTGTTCATTGAGTTGTTTTCTGAGCTCCCTAAATTGCCTTTCTGTGTTTTCTTGTATATCTCGGAGGATTTTTAGGATTTCTATCTTGAATTCTCTGTCATTTAGCTCCAAGGTTTCCAATATATTAAATTTTTTCTCCATAGATTTTTCCTCATCTAGCTGTGTTACCTCTCTTTCTTTTGTATCCATGATATTCGATTTTCTCTTCCTTAATGGCATCTGAGGGTGGTTTTGTTGATAGTATTAATGAGATTTAATAAAGAATAAAAAGTTTAAAAAAATAATAAAAAAAAATCGAAAAGAGTTGTTTTTTTTAAAAAAAATTAATAATGAAATAAAGAAAAATAAAATAAAATAAAAATTTAAAAAAAAAAAAAAGGAAATTATTCCCCCCCTCCTTTTTTCCTCTCCTCTCCTCTCCCCTCTTCCTTGATAAACTCTTGTAGTGGACTGTGAATTATAACAAACAATGCCTGTGATGGAGGGCCTGAATTGGGGAAAAGTAATAAAGGGGCAAAAAAAAAAAAAAAGAAAGAAAAAAGAAGAAAAAAAAAAAGAGCGTATGGACCCACAAAAAGCAAATAAGGAAAAAATTTGGGTCAAGAATAAAATGATTTGCTTTTAGGTGTTGGTTGTCTAAGAGTTATGATGAGAGGATTAAGAGGAAAACGGAAAAATGGGGGGACAAATTAAAAAATTACTATTGTATTTAGTGGAACAAGAACTAGATAATATGGAGAGCCAGGGATGGGAGCACTGCTAGTGAGTTAAAAAGGTGAAGTAAAAACCCCCCAAAATGCCACAAACATAAGTTTGAGTCCCAGATAAGATAATTTGTTTGTTATTGAGGTTTGAATGAGAGGAGATGTAAAGGAGAAAGGAAGAAACTAATATAGAGGGAGAAAAGAAAGAGAGAGAGAGAGAAAAAAAGAGGGAACCACTAAAAGAAGAAAAACGAAAGGAGAGAGAGAGAGAGAGTTAAGGGTTTTGGAGTGCAACCCTCATAGAGAGAAAGGAAGAGAAGAGAAAAGATAATGGGAGATGTAACACTTATGGGTAGTGTAGTTCAAGGAGAGGAGAGAGTAAGACCGGTAGAGAGTTAATCGGCCAAATTGGAGGAGGAAAAAAAAAGTATCAAGAATGAAGATAAGAGAAACAAACGAACAAATATAATAAAATGGGATAGGTTATAAAGTCTGCAGATTATTCTTGATTTTGAGAGGTTATCTTCTTGCTTTTTCTTTTCTCTCCCTCTTCCTGGTCGGTGACTCTGTACCCCGGGTTTTGCCCCTTTGCCACGCTCAGGTGGAGGTTTGCAGTTGATAAGTCTCTATGGCAATGTCATGTATTGTGCTTTAGTCTCGTTGGCAGTCGAGGCTATTAGCATTTATAGGCTCCGACAGTGAGAGAGTCCGTGTTCCTGGAGCCTTTCTCCTAGTCTTTCCTTCCTCAATTAGTAGCCTGATAATCCAGCTATGGGGTTGCTGCTGCCTCTGCCTGGATAGTAAGAGGCTCAAAGAGCTGGCAACTCCCCACTCTGTTTCCACTCAGCACAGGGCTCTGGGTAAGGCTCAGTCAGTCAGAGCTGCTAGCATAATCAGGCGGGCTTTCCGGCCATTCAAAGACCTCTGGCTCTGCCACTCTGTCCGGTAACACAAGCGGGCGCCCACTTCCGGGGCACTTGGAGGAAACTCTCACTCACTGGCTGCACGCGCAGACCAGGATATCCGGCCAGCAGTCTCACGCTCTGAGTGAAACCCCCAATCGCAGGGAAAAGTTGCAGCGTTGGAATTGAGTCTCGCTCCGTCCCCGTGCGCGGCTTTTGCAAGGCGCTGGGGCGGCCCGAGATTCCGCTTTGGCCCACACAAAGGCCCCTCTGCCCCTCTGTGCGATAACATGGGCGTGCACTGCCGAGGCACTCGGAGGAATCGCTCACTCCTTATCTGCGCGCGCAAACCAGGATATGAGGCCGGCCGCATTTCCCTCTGAGTGAAACACCCTCCAGTACGGAAAATCTCCACCATTGGAATTAGTTCTCACTCCCTCCCGTGCGTGGCTTTCCCAGGGCGCTGGGGCTGCCCAGAGACTCTGCCCTCGGCCCACAGAAAGGCCTCTGACCCTGCCTCTCCGTGGGGCAACACGGGCACCCACTTCCGGGGCTTAGGAAGAAATCTCTCGCCCACTAACTGCGCACCAACCAGGAGACCGGGTAAAATGTCCGCGCCGCTTGTCTTTCTTTGTTTGGGTTTGGCGCGAGTGTTAGCTTGTATTGCCTGGGTTGCCACAGGATCAGATTTTCCTTGGCTTGGATCTCCGTGCCACAGCCTGGTTCGGCCGTTTGTGTCGCGGCCTGGATGTATTCACCCCCTTTGCCCGCCTCAGTTTCTATATTCACAGTTACCAGAGAAAGCCGCCCTGTTTAGGTTAGTGAGGAAGGCGGAGCATTTCTTACTCCCTATTTCCTTCGGGGTTTGGTTATATATTTAGCCAATTTTTCACCCAATCATACATTTGGGTGTATTGCGAAGCATCTGGAAGCTCCAAGTATAGGTTTTTCTGTTTCTGGTTGAAGATCTTGTTGAGTTTTGGGGGAGATTTATCGGTATCGCTTCCTACCCCGCCATTACTCTGACGTCATCCGGGAACTGGTTTTTTAACCCTTCAGTCAGAAGAGGTTTCCTTAGTTTGTGTTATTAAAAAATTTCCTCTGCAACATTTTTAATATTCTGCAGGGCAAAATAAGTATAGTAATTTATAAGAAACCAAAGGATACAAATAAATCAAAATTGGATTACAGTGGTCCTGTATGTAGGGCATGTATGTATGGATGTTTGTATATGTGTTTATACATCTATGTATACATAAATGCATTCATAAACAAACATGCACAAATACTGTAAAAGAAAACTGTGTTAGACATGGCTAATAGGGAAGGAAGACTTTATTCAAGACTATTGCAGTAGAGGAGAGAAGGTGAACTCAACTCCATGGAAGAGAAGGTAGGAGAGTTTAAGCCCTGGGCTAAGTCAGTGGGGGAACAGTGCAGGATGTTAAGGGAGAGCGAGGTTGGTCAACATGATTCTACCATCTGTTTGTCACCCATTTAAGTCAGGCTCCTACCCTCCCACAGAGGTTAAGAGATGAGGGTTCTCTCTTGATGATTCCCTGATGCACAGTTTCTTGAGAAAAAAAAAATCTGGATTTTAAAACAGGAAATAGGCTGAGAGAAAATTTACACCTGAAAGGGACAAAGAATTTCCAATCATAAGTTTTCTAAAGTAAATGCTCTAAGAAAAGGATAGTAAGGGACCTGTACTAAGGAAAAAACCTGTCTAAAATTTAGTCAAACTGAGTGGACTATTAATGTCATCTTGGTCCATACAAATATACACACACAGACATACTCATATATATGATATGAGATAAATCTTTCAACAGGCAAGAACTTATTTATATGGCCTTGGATTATAGTTGTAAGATATATATGATATTTGATATCTTATCTTAATAAAACTTCAATTATTGTGTCCTCAAATGTGGGAATATATATATATATATATATATATATATATATATTTCCCTTCCCAATTTGGGAAAAGAAATATTTAATTACTTCAATGTAAGAAATCATTTATTGACAGAGTTGTGTTTTAGGCAGTATTTGGAGGAAGAATTATCTTACACAATTATAGTCTCTATAAATATCGCATACAATTGTTTAACTGTGAAAACCTTTACATAATATGAATGATATTCCTATTTCAGCTCGCATCTTACATTCTAAAAGTTGCTTTTCTGAAAAACTGTAAGGGCCATTAAAATCCATTAACCAAGAGAGCTCAGGGATGATTGTAATTGGAAAGAACATTTGATAATCAGTGGTCGGCAAGATTTCAATGAAAGAGAGAAAATTAAATTAAGAAAAAAAATATAGATTATAAAGTTAAATATACATTTACATATTACCCAGAAATTACATGCTTAGGTATTCACCACAGCAATTTGTACACAAAATTCGATGGCACCATTAATCTTGATAGCTAAAACAGGATACAACCTAAATGCCCAATGAGATTAAATGCATGAGCCCGTGGTGGTATATTCACACAATGGAATTTCACTCAATGATAAAATGATTGAATTATGTATGTTAAAGCCACCTGAATGAATCTCAGAAACATTATGCTGAGCGAAAGCAGCTTAACACAAAAGAGTATGTCCTTTATTTATTTATTTTTTTTGTTTATAGGAATTTTTAGAAAAGGTAAAATTGATCTATAATGACAGAAAAAATATTGCTGGCTGCCTGTACCAGGTTTGGAGTGGAGAGGGACTGACTGTAAAGGAAGAGGAATGTTTTGGATGATAAGAAAGTGTCTATCTTAATGGTTACACAAATTACACAGATGTTGACATTTGTCGGAATTCACTGAAGTGTATGCATAAGTTGGTATACTTTATATGTATTTATACCAAAATACAGTTCTTTTAATAAAAATGATTATAAACAGATGGGTCAGGGCCAAAGGGTCTGAACCAACTTGAGCTATGTAAAAGTTTTGTAGTCAAGATATGATCAGGTTGCTTCAAATAAAAAAAACACAAACAATAAAATAGGTAAATACACACAAGTTGCAGAATATAGGTTTCAACAGTGACTTTTCTAACAGAGCTTCTTAGAAATAGAATAAGTTTATATTTGAGATGGTAATTTCCTTTTAGGTGAAAACATCAAGTGCATGCTGATAACCACTCACCAGATGCACTATAGAAGTACCTTAGAGACTGAAGTTTGTATTAACCAATCTTTAAGGGTCGTGGCTTGTTGGCTCAGTGGATAGAGCATTGGCCTGCTGTATGGACATCCGAGGTCCGATTCCAGGTCAGGGCATTCTGCTTCTCTCCCCCATCCATTTCCCCCATTCTCTTCCTTCTCCCCTCCCATATTCAGTGGCTCAGTTGGTTCGAGTTTGGGGCCCTGGGTGCTGAGGGTAGCTCGGTTGGTCGGAGTGCTTCAGGTGCAAAAAATTGTTTGGTTGATTCGAGCATTGTCCCTAGGCAGGGGTTGCCAGGTGGAGCCCAGTAGGGGCGCATGTGGGAGTCTACTCACTATCTCCCATATTTCACTTAAAAAAATAAAGACAATTCAGTAATATGGCAGAGTTTTGCCTATTTTTTTGGCAAAATATCATTTATTTTTTAAAAAATAAATTTATTAGTGTGACACTAGTTAACAAAATTATACAGATTTCAGATGCCCAATTCTATAACACATCTCTGAATACTGCATTCTGTGTTTCCTCCCCAAAATCAAGTCTTTCTCCATTTCCATTTATCCCCCCTACAATCTTATTTCCCCAGCACGCACCACACTTTTGTCATTCTCATGAGTTTTCTCTCTTTTTTTTTGTCCTTTTTTTGCTTAATTCCTCCACCTCCTTCACCTAGTAAGCCCTCACCCCCAACAGCTGTCAGCTGGCTCTCTATATAGTCTCCAATGATGCATATATTGGCAACAAAGTTAGATCTGGGCAGAGTTTGTTTGTTTGTTTATTTATTTATTTATATTATTATTTTTATTTTTCTGAAGTGAGAAGTGGAGTGGGCTGGGGGAGGCAGACAGACAGACTCCCCCATGCGCCTGACCAGGATCCATCTGGCATACCCACCAGGGGGCAATGCTTGGCCCATCTGGGGCGTTGCTCTGCTACAACCAGAGCCATTCTAGCATCTGAGATGGAGGCCATGGAGCCATCCTCAACACCTGGGGCCAACTTTGCTCCAATGGAGCCTTGGCTGTGAGAGGGGAAGAGAGAGACAGAGAGGAAGGAGAGGGGGAGGGGTGGAGAAGCAGATGGGCGCTTCTCCTGTGTGCCCCGGCCAGGAATCTAATCTGGGACTTACACACACTGGACTGACCCTCTACCACTGAGCCAATGAGCCAGGGCCTCATTCATTTTTTTAAAACACCTAATTTGGAAGGGAAGATAAACATAAAAATGTTATGGCAAAATGTGTTAAATTCCCTAATAATGATATTCCTAAAGGTCTAGTATGACATAGAAGCAGCATCATATTCTGTGTTATCTCTTCCTGAAATATGTAAGTATTTATTGGGACCAATTATAATAACTAAGTAAGACATGAATCACTTGTAGAGGGAGGGATTTCAGTTATTCCTAAAATATGGGGAGATTATTTTAACATGCAGCTTAATATACCTCCAGTAAACTTACAAAACACAGCTTTCAAAATCCAAATGTATGTATCATCTAATTTTTACAATCCAGAAAAACCTACAGAAAAAGTGAATGTTTCAGATTATTCACCATTTTCCATTTTCTAAGCTTTGGCATTTTCCCATTAAGTATAAATAATTGACTATTAACTATGCAAAAACTTGAGTTTCCTGAATTTCTTTCAGGTCCATCAGAAATGGCAATTAAAATGCCAGTGTCCACCGTCACCGCTGCTCATGTGCATGTGTGCTTCCACTTAACCATTGGGGAAGGTAACAGAACTCAATTTGAATTTGAAAGTCAAGGTAATGGAACCAAACAAGATAGTCTTATCCTTTCCCTCTTATTTTCCCTTAGATAATTTTTGAGGTCAGAGATTTGTAAAATGAATATATTAAACCAAATGTACTAAGAAAATGGATCATTGACATCATTAAAGAAAGCAATCCCAGCTTCTATTTATCCTCAAATATATACATAAATTCCCTGAGAAGCAGCTCCAAATTTAAATCTTATGAGAGTGGTTGTCTTTCTGAGTTTGGGTTTGGAATTCTCATTTAAAGTCATTGTTTCTCATTCCACAGCATCTCAATGGCTACAGCAGGGTCCCTAGCTCAGCAGAGGCCTCGGTGTGCGACAGTGCATTGCTCCAGAGGACTGCCTCTTTCACTGTGTGCCCTTTATCCCAGTCCATCTGGTGCTCAAGTCCCTGATATCACAGAGCACATTTTCCCTCTTAATGATATCCCTTAATTTTGGTAGAAATCCACTCCTCCATTTTTGTGCAATGTCTTAACAAACAGGAATTTAATTGTACTTATTGAGAATATAATGTCAACAAGCATTCTTTTTTGGAAGCTCAAATTCCTAATACTTGCTGTGCCCTTTGCAAGAAACACTCCCTTATATTCTCTTCCCCTTAACCCAGCAACCTCGTACTTCAATTGAGACAGCAGGATGGCTCTCCATGCCTTACCTCCTGAGGTAGACAGGCTTCCTGTTCCATGGCTCGTACTACCTTGTTTATATTTACTAGAATTAGTCGTTATTCATTAGACTATAGCCTCTAAAAAAATATGGATAATGTTTGCTTTCCCTAACTTTGTATTAGCAACATTTAATGTAGTCCAAGACATAGTAGATACACTATAAATAGTTAATAATCAATGAATGAATTAATAAATGAATGTTAGTGACAAGATAAATGGATGAATAGCATTTTAAATACACGATACACTTAAGAAGTCATTTCATAAATATTCATCCATTTATATATACCTTTTATCTTAGAATTACATTTAATATTATCAGTGGGGATATGGTATTTAATTTGAATAAATTGTGACAATAGGTATGAAAACATTTATAAATAAGGGAGCACTATGCCAAGGCAGAGAGAAAAATAATTAAAAGCTATTGCTATATTATTGCCTCAGATTATACCAAATAGTTATTATATCCTATGTCTCATATACACACACATATTCTCACTTACATGGGACCACATACATTATTATGATTTCCATTTCTTTCTCAGTTCCTTTAAAATCTGTACCTAACCTATGGTCTTATTGAATTGCATTGCTTTAAACCACTTCTCCAATTTTTCAAGGTCATATTATGGTCATGTTGAATTTTGATCTTGACATTTAGAGTGTTAATCAGTCTTTCCAACTACCGAGAACTGTAAATTACTAAGTTTACAGACTTTTCTATCATCCAAGTCATTGTTGAAAATATTAAATAGCCTCTGGCCCAGGATTGACCTCTACATAATAAAACTTCTGTCCACCTCGAATGACAAAGAGCTATTAATAAATTCGAATTGTTCTACATTCTCTGCTTCCAGTAAATAAGTCTATGGTGCTGATCCATTTTTATCAATTTCTGAATGAATTTAGTTATTAATATTTTGAAATATTAATATTTAATGTCTGATTTCAAACCTTGGATGAAAAATGCTAACAATGATGAATACTACTTGCCCAAGTAGATGAATAATAGTAAGAACAGTTAAACCTTACTTCTGCTGTCTTATTTCCTTTCTCACTTGTTCGCCTCATCCTGCTTTCTTACTCTGAACGTAACAGCTTCATGCGTTCCATCCTCTCTAGCAGCTGTGACACAAAGTCTTTGTGGTTGTAATAGGTGATAACTGTTGATGAGATAAATATGCCTGTGCATTCTCAATCACAAATCCACCTCTTGTACATTAATATGATTTTCTTTGTTGCTTGCTATAGGAACATCTTCCTCTGAAAAAAAAAAAAAAACAAGACATGATTTTGTCTCTTTATGCAGTCAGCTGTTCAGAGCTCTGCTCTCCCCAGTAGACTGTGTTCCTTAAACACAGATGAATATTCATTCATCTTGGATCCCCAAGTGCTTAGCCCACAGAGTAATAGCTCAATAAATATTTGTTTAATAAATTAAACACGAATATGCCATGAAGTAGAAAAATGTGGAGACATGAATGGTCCACAGAGGAGAGATTAAAGGCCGCTCTGAACTCTAAGAACAATATGCTTGGAATGGAATGGATGAGGAATCAAAGGGGTTACATAGATTATAGCTAAAAATCTATTTAATTTAAAATTATGTATTATGAAAATTTCTGGATCCCCTTCAAACCTTTTTTTTTTTTTTTTTTTTGGTGAGCATGAGATTGTGTAGGTGTCTACATTCTCATGGCCTATGTTGCTTCCTAAGGATATTTCCCCATATCTCTCTATATCTTGACACAACCACTTTCAGGAAGTTGAGAAATTATAAATAAAATGACAAATTATAGACATTGTTTCTAGTGTTTGTAAAAATACATAAAAAATGTTTGTTTAACATTTTCAGTCAGATTTAGATTTTATGGGATTTGGCTTACAGAAGAAATAAAATCATTAAATATTCAATATAATAATATATATATATATATAGTATATATATGTGTGTGTGTGTGTGTAAAAAAAATTAGCATTAATTTTACACTTGAAGATAATATATGTTTTCATGACTGATTTGCAAACTTTCACTAACTATATAACTTCCCAAGTTTATTGTAGCACCATTTTAACACATTTTCTATAAATTGTATCATTCTCCCACTATAAATTCTTTCCAAGAGAAAACAAATGACTTGTTTTAATATTTGCAATAATGTTTAGTTAAAATAGGCTAAGAAACAATGCAACAATGGAGGCCACAAGTTACTATGTATTATTTGTACCTGAGCAGAAAACGTGCTCTAATAATTTTTGTATTTTACTTGCCTTTCTCTCTTTAATGACTAGCCTCTTTTCTTTCCCATAGAATTTGGATTTTCAACCTTCAAATTTGCTTTCAAATAAATTTCTACTCTTGTTTTTCTTAATTTGGAAGCTAAATTTTTATGAGAAAATTTGTTTCTGCAGATATTGAATGTCTTCATATTAGAAATAACTCGAACACAATTACTTTTCATTTGGGAATGGTGCCATTGTCTTTAGAAAGGCTAAACACAAATGTTAGTTTTAGCAGAAAGTTATAAAATGTATTATATTTTGGGGTGACATCAAAATAGATTTTCCAATGATTCAAAAAATAGATTTCAAAAATATTAGTAAGAGTTTTCAAATTTTATGTGGTAACCATAAATTAAAGACATTAAAGAAATACATGCCATTTTAAAATATAATTAAGCAATGGAAATGCTGTGTATAAGTAGCATGTTCTATAAAAAAACAGTTGATATATCAGCTGAACTATGACATCTCATTCTCATTTCTAGATTAATTAAATAATGGATGGGAATAGTAAGGGTGGCTCATTGCACAATACATGTTTGCATGAGACACTTATAATTTCTGCATAAATACCATATTGTTACAATCTTATTAAAATTACAATGGAGTACAGTGAATCTTACTGTGTGAGAATCAATGAAAGGGCCATAAATATTGAGTAATATGATGAATAACATTTCTCAAGTCATTTAGGTATTGTCATCTCAAGTTTGTGGTATAGAATTCAATACTGGAAATAAGAATTTATTGTCCATTTAGGAATAAAAACAAATTAATGAAGTCACATTTACAATAAATCTATTGCAAAAATTATTTTCCCAAATTTATTTTTCAAGTTTCCCTTTTCGTTTTATGTCTCCTTTTTTCTCCTCTTCAATCCCATTTTACTTCAGTTTTTTTTTTTTTTTTTTAGATAACTGGTATCATGAATTCATTATGAATATTTTCATTCCATACTTTCTTATTATATTCAAAAAATTCATGGACAATATGAGATTGCATTAAGTTTTTAAAATTTGGTCACCATACCAAATATGTAATTTCAAAAACATTTTTCACCTTATAAATGATTCTTTTAATTAAAGTATGGTATTGCATCTTATAAATGGTTAACATATGTCTTCTATAAGCAGCACATAAGTAGAATTTTATTGTCTCTATACTCAAATTTATTGTGATTATTGATGTCTGTTGAATTTTTTATCCATTATCTTTTCATCTTTAATCCATTGTTGTGTTATTTTTATTTATATGCATTTTTCATTCTCTTTTTTATGGTTACCATTTTAGTAATTATATATTTATATGTATATTATTAATTTTTAGTTATGTCTAAAAATTTCAACATACATTTCTAACTTTCGAAAGTTAAAATTAATCATCTCATCTTCTTTATGGGATCCCAATACTTTAACTCTGATTTCTAATCTTCTGGAATGTTATCTAGCGTTTTAGTTCAACGTTATACCTACCTCCTATTTACTGTTTTTATCTTTTACATTCAGCAATTATTTAAATTTATCTCCAAATGACTAGTTTCTTTGCTCATCACTGTCCAGTGCATCTTTTCATTGTATTTATTTATTTATTTTCTTTCTAAAGAATATTCATTGTGTAACAGTCTTCAGTCTTGGCTAAAACACATGAAAAGTATGTGAGAAGTTTTAAAAATTCCCAGTATTCAAACATCACCCCAAATCAATTGAGAAAACAATCTCAGAAAATTGGATTCAGGCACTGAAATATTTTTAACACTCCTCATATGATTTCCATAGCCGTCACCCCTGTTTCAGCCATTGTTTTCAGTGACAGTTGGTGTGGTCATTGCTCTTTGTCTCTATGAATAAGTGTGCTTTTATTTACCTCTTGTTCTTAGTGTTTTTTAAACTAGATGTAGAATGTTCATTTGGATACCTATATGCTTTCAATACTTTGAAGATACTATTCTTTTGTCTTCCACCATCTGTTTTCTGTTGGAGAGACACAACAGGCATTTCAACACAGCCTTCACAGAGTGCATCTCCCCTTGAAATTCAGGGCTTTAGCTCCCACTCACTACTCGTAAGTTTGTTCACTTGTTGGTTGTTCTTTTGCTTTTTACATGTTGCTATATTTTAGTCAGCATGACTATGTCTTTAGATTGGGAGGATTTCCAGTATGACTTCAGCAATTCTATTTACCAAAAGCATCTCACATTCTGTCTTTCATTCTTTTTTTTTTAACAATTAAATGTTATGAGTCTTACATTCAGTGTACTCTCCCCCTTTCTTGAGGTAGCAACGCTCAATGGTAGCATAGCTTGGCTTATCATGTGGACTGCTTTCCTATGTGCAGCTCCATGTGGCATTCCAGTCTGTCCCCATAGATAAAATAATCTCATACTTTATGTCCAACTAGCCTCATTTCTCTTATTTTCCTTATTTACTCCTCAGTTTTACTTGTAGCAAAGCAACTATCCTGAAACACTTTACTTCTTAATGGAACCAATTTCCTAGTGTTAACATAATAGATTTCTGTATCACAGAGACATATGTCTCTGCAGAGACTGATTTTTTCTTTCATACAAGTGTTTATGTGGTATGCCCAGTGTAATGTGAAGGGAGTTAATTTATTGACTTACATATCATGAATAATCCAGAAAACAGTACTGTTAAAATGGGTGTTTATTTAATTTTGTCTTCAATCAATACTAACAGTAATATAAAAGATCATTTCTACAGCAGTCTTAGTTTTTTGTGTTTTTTTTTTGTTGTTTTTTTTTTTCCTTAAAGGCAGTAGAAGGCCCTTCACTTTGCTGTTGTCAGTTTGGCTTTAAGGTTTTCATTTTGTTGCCTGGAAGACAGATAAAGGGGATTATGGACAGAACTGAGCCCGGTTTCTACTAATCTCCAACTTGAATTCTTTCAAGGGTTGCAAAATATGATTTAGGAATTTCACAAGGCTTTATGACCTGAGCCAGACTTTGTCATCTGTCTGGGTGTATGTGCCATCATGGGTGGATTGAGGACTGACATTTTATATCTCTGATCTCAACTGTATAAATATTTGTTTAGAGTGACTATCAATATAGCGCACAGGTGCTTTCTTCTCTGATGTATAGATGATAGAATAATTTTTAACTGAGGCCCTCTGGATTGGGCAAGCACAAGCTACCAGAGGGCCATGAGGCAAGTTTTCAGTGAACTCAGACTTTATATTTTTCCGTAGGTAGAATGTAGAATCATTGCTTTTATTCCAAAAACTATTTATAATAGTTTGAATTACATTAAAGCTAATACACAAACACACATCTGAATCTATAATGGTAAATTTATTTTCCAAAATACCATATATATGAAGTCCTTCTTAGTTTAGAATTAAGATTCTGTTTTTTTCTATCATCTTTCCCATTACCATTCTCTAAGAAAAGTGCCTTAAATTATCAAGAGAAATGTTTTAGGAAATATAGTTTAAATAGCCTTATTAGATGCTTTAATATTTTCCAAGTTATGATTCATGTTCATTTTACAGAAATCAGGTTACATTGATGCTTTGGGTAGTATTATTTATTGGTAAGTTATATGTTAATACACTCAGCGTGCGATATAAAATCTGTAATTTTAATAAGTAAATGGAACATCTTAGATAGTTTAGCAATTCTTAAAGATGACAAAGGTTAAAATCACTGATATTTTAAAAGACATAGAAAATTGGAAACCTTGGAAGTTCCTCCCTCCCTGCTCCCTTCAGATGAGGCAATGCAGGCTGGCTTCTTAGCAATTTTTGGAAATCCCTCAGAAATTATCTGATTTTCTCATAGAATTCAAGAGTAATTTAAAGTTTTAAGAACAACAGTACTGATCATATGCATTGCATCACTTCTTTAACTTTTTTAAAAAATATCTACCTTTTGCCAAGCATTATATACTAGGTTACAGAAATGAATAATATCGTTCCTTGTTGCAAATAACTTATAGCAAAATCCTCAAATATTAGTCTATGTGAGGGAAATCAAGAATGATGCAGGAAAGAATTCTTTTATATGTTAAATTTATTAAGTTAAATAAAGTATTTTATTTTTGAGATTAAAGCACACTGTTTTCATTTTAATGATGCTGTAGGGTAGCAAAATTAAAAGTTGGTAGTGTGATATAAATTTGATCCCCCAAAGTGATTTTTTTTTTCTGTATTTTTCTGAAGCCGGATACGGGGAGAGACAGTCAGACAGACTCCCACATGCGCCCGACCGGGATCCACCCGGCACGCCCACCAGGGGGCGATGCTCTGCCCCTCCGGGGCATCACTCTGTTGCGACCAGAGCCACTCTAGCGCCTGGGGCAGAGGCCAAGGAGCCATCCCCAGTGCCCGGGCCATCTTTGCTCCAGTGGAGCCTCGGCTGTGGGAGGGGAAGAGAGAGACAGAGAGGAAGGAGAGGGGTAGGGGTGGAGAAGCAGATGGGTGCTTCTCCTGTGTGCCCTGGCCGGGAATCGAACCCGGGACTTCTGCACACCAGGCCGATGCTCTACCACTGAGCTAACTGGCCAGGGCCCCCAAAGTGATTTTTATTGTTATTTCTATTGTTGTTGTTACTGATGGAAATTTCTGTGAACTATGGTAATCCCCGTTCATCCTCAAGGGATATGTTCCAAGACCCCAGTGGATGCCTGAAACCTTAGGTGGTACCAAATTTTAGGTCTAGAGTTGCACCTGGTGTGGACCAGAATGGCACTGAGAAGCTCCCAGAAGTGGCTTCTGAGAAATTGACTGGCGGGTGGGGGGGGTGTGTTGGAACTGAACAGGAATGCAGAGGTGAAGAAGATGCCAAAGGAAAGGAAACTGCAGGGGAAGAAAGAGAAGAACCCATGAAGGTGCACAGTAAGGGGTTGAGCAGAAGCACTTGTAGACATCGACAGGCTTCTTAGAGTGTTTGAAGACGTGGCCCCAACATCAAAAGGTTTTCTGTAATAGAAATGTATCTGGGGCAGTATCTGCTTATAAACAGATATGTGATGAAAAAAGAAACAAACCTAACTGACCAACACAGACACATTTCTGAGAAGAGTGGCCCCTTCTTGGGAATAGCCTGGACCAGTCCTTCAGGAGTGTTCCTGGACAGGACACAGTCATTGCAGGAGGTGACAGCATTGAATCTTATGGCATCCAAAGACCTTCCAGTGGGACAGGATGTGGAGGTGGAAGACAGTGATATTGATGATCCTGACCCATGTATGCCTACCTAGGCTAATGAGTGTGTCTCTGTCTTATTTTTTAATAAAAAATAAATAAAACTTTAATTAAAAATAGAAAAAGCTGGCCTGACCTGTGGTGGTTCAGTGGATAAAGCGTTGACCTGGAATGCTAAGGTTGCTGGTTCAAAACCCTGGGCTTGCCTGGTCAAGGCACATATGGGAGTTGAAGCTTTCTGCTCCTCCCCCCCCTTTTCTCTCTTTCTCTCTCTCTCTCTCTCAATCTCTCTCTCTCTCCTCTAAAATGAATAAATAAATAAAAATAATTTAAAAAAAATAGAAAAAGCTTGTAGAATGAGAATATAAGGAAGAAAGAAAATAATTGTACAGTTGTATATGTGTGTTTTAAGCTGTTATTACAAGATTCTCAAAGTGAAAAACATTTAAAATTTTATAAGGTATAAAAATTGCAGTAAGGCAAAATAATTTATTATCAAAGCAAAAATTATTTTTCATAAATCTGTGTAGACTAAATACAATGTTTATAAAGTCTTCAGTCATGCACAAGAATGTCCCGGTGTTCATGATCAGTCACACTCACTTGCTGACGCATCTGGAACAACATCCGAGCCTGAAAACCCCGTTCATGGCACGTGCCCTAGGTGGGTGTGCCATTACTTTTTTTTTTTTTTTTGTATTTTTCCAAAATGCGAAGTGGCTAGAGGCAGACAGACAGACTCCCGCATGCGCCCAGCTGGGATCCACCTGGCATGCCCACTAGGGGGTGATGCTCAGCCCCCTCTGAGGCATTGCTCTGCTGTGATCTGAGCCATTCTAGCATTTGAGGCAGAGGCCACGGAGCCATCCTGAGCGCCTGGGCCAACTTTGCTCCAATGGAACCTTGGCTGCAGGAGGGAAAGAGAGAGATAGAAAGGAGAAGAGGAAGGGTGGAGAAGCAGATGGGTGCTTCTCCTGTGTGCCTTGGCTGGAAATCAAACCCGGGACTTCCACACCCCGATGCTCTACAGCTGAGCCAACTGGCCAGGGCTCCATTACTTATCTTTTATACCAAATCTTTACCATAATTTTTCTAAATTTAGATACACAGATACCATTCTGTTACAATTGCCCACAGTATTCAGTACATTAACATGCTGTGCAGGCTTGGAGCCCAGGAGCAATAGTTCACCATCCAGCCAGGTGTGTAGTAGGGTGCACCACCTAGGTTTGCAAAAAAAAAAAAAAAAAAAAAAAAAAAAAAAAAAAGTAATGGCACACCCACCTAGAGCACGTGCCATGAACGGGGTTTTCAGGCTCGGATGTTGTTCCAGATGCGTCAGCAAGTGAGTATGAGTGATCATGACTTGAAATGACAAAATAGCCTACCGATGCCTTTCTCAGAAAGTCTCTCATTGTTTAGTGACATATGATTGGTAAGGATTTTCTGTTGTGGCCTCCAGTAGTCTGTGTTCTAATGTGAGTCTCTTCACTTATCTGACTTTATGTGTTTTTGGCGGTTAAAAACTTGCCTAAACTCTCCAAATTTTATATTTACCTTCATTACACTTATGATCAGGATCAGGCCCTGCTACCTAACTGGTCCCCTGTCACTTCTCACCTCCCTCATTTCCATGCAGCCCCTCCCTTCCGGGCCTGCTCCGTCATCTTTCCCCAAAAGATTTTTGTAATCTCTCTCTCTCTTCTCTGTATCTTTTCCTCTTCTCCAGCTGTTTCAGAACAAAACCAACCCGTGTTTGGTCTTCAGGAACTCTTGTAAAACATAGCTATTTGCTGTACCCACTTCAGTTGCAACTGGTAAGGAGCCTTTTCCTCCAACACTTCCTCAAAAGTAAGAGGAGAGCCTGGTCTCACTTGCCTGGTTCAGGGATTCCTAGGGCCCATGGGGTCCAATGATTTTTCTAAGACTACTTAGACATCATTATCTTTTACACCCTCATTGTCTCATAAATGGGATTTTCCAGATGGTGCCCCTTCTGTAGGATCACAATGAATCAGCTGCAGAGATAAACATGGAGCCAGATGTTAAAGAGATTTGTAAAATAATGCCACTTGGCTTCTTCGTACTTTTCTTTTTTGAAAATATAGTTATTATTCTTAAAATAAATGTCATTTGGATTTGTAGCGTGTTCTCTTTATTGTTATTTTAAAATCAGTTAATTAAAAAATTCTCAAATTTAACTTCTAATACATGAAATATCAGTAAATATAACTGACAGAAACTGAAGCTCTTTGAGGTCTGCAATAAAAATATAGTATACCCTTACAGAAAGCAAACAAAGTGCTGATCTAGAAGAATCAATTAATACTCTTGGCTCTGATTTGATCCATTATTTCCCTGAATATATAGGTTAGCAAAAACTTTCTGTTTTTGTCCATCATATTACTTGGAAGAAAAGGTAGACATTTTTCTGAGGAAATATCTGCTTTATCATAACAATTTTTTACTAATGTCAGTGAACAAAATAATACTTTCAAACACAAAGAAACATGAAAATAATTTTTTAGTGATGTACAAAAAATGCAGAGATGTCTAATGCAAAAGAATTTTGTTCTTTAAATATCCCTAGTTTTGTTGAGAATTTGAAGATGTATAAGAATAATATTGGTCATACTAGTTCACACATGCATTGGCCTGAAAATGCTGAAGTTATTTTATAATTCTGTTGCTTCAAAATGTAATATTGATATGCTATAAACATGGAAATCATCACTTTTTTGGTTTTCAATTTAGCTTTGCTTTATCTGTATAGCATTTCAAACTTTCATGTGCAATATGTATATTTTCTCTTCTGGCGGTAATATAGAAATAATTTTCCCTTACAGTTATCTCTCTACATAAAAATACAATTTGATCATTATTTCCTGATTATTTAAAGAATTATCTGATTAGCTAATCCTGGGTCAATGATTACTACTTCAGAGTCCATAAAAATCAAAATACAGTGAAACTTAATATTTATTCTTGCCAAGATATATAACAAAAAATTCTATGTTCATAGTTATGTTTTAAATATAATTATCATAAACCACAACTTATGTTCAGACATTAATGCTAATCATACTAGGCATTTCATGACATAATTTCCCAGTTTATTATAAGTTTCAGGAAAAATTAGTTTTATTTATCAGAATTTTCTGCTTTCCAGTACACCCTGGATTTTAAATGGCATAGCAACATCAACATAGCAGAATTGAATTTTAGAATTATGCACATTTCAGAGATAGAGCAAGGATAGATATTGAAGAAGTTATGCAAATGTTTCTGTTGGGCTCTTAATTTTCTTTCTTTTTTGTTTTTGTATTTAATTATGAAAATACCCAAAGCACTCAAAAGTAAGAATAATGGTACAATGGCTCTTGCGAATCATTTTCAAATCTAGCACTTATGAAACTTCTGCTACCTTGTCCTCTTTATTTTTCTTCATGAAAATTTTTAAAATCAGAGTTTCAAAATTTTTTTTCACATTTTTATTTATTCCTTTTTTTTTTTTTTGAGAGAGGAGACACAGAGAGAGAAAGAGACAGAGAGAGGAAAGAGATAGAAAGAACAGAGGGAGGAGCAGGAAGCATCAACTCCCATATATGCCTTGACCAGGCAAACCTGGGGTTTCGAACCGGCGACCTCAGCATTCCAGGTCAACGCTTTTTACCCACTGCGCCACTACAGGTCAGGCCGAGTTTCAAAAATTTTAATGTCCATAAAAATCACTTGAGAATCTTCTTAGAATGGAAATTCTGATTCAGTACGACCGTGGTGATGACTGATGAATGCCCAGGTGAGGCCGATGCTGTGGTCCAGGGAACGGCACCTTAGGTAGCACATTTGTAACCCATGCTTCCAGTATTATGCTCTTTCAATAGTACCTAATTCAATATGTGCCTCTCAAAAGATGGATATTTTCTCACACAAACAAGTGCTATGAGCCTAGCAGAAAATTAATAACGACATCCTTAGTACCATCTAATTCCCAGCCCATCAACATTTCCCCCCAATTATCTTAAGGTTTGGTACACTTGCTTTGTTCAAGCTCAACCTTACAATTCAGTACACAATTTGTTTTGCCTCTTATGTTTTCTTTAATATATAATAGTTTCCCATTCTTTAAAAAAAAATTCACTGACTAGGAAAAGTTATCCTGTTCAGCAGGCGACCATCGGGTCTGTCTGTAAAGCTTTGGACTCTTTTTTCTTGTCCCTCTCTCCCCCTTTGTATTTAAGGCAAAGCTGAGGTGTTTCATTTCTTTGCTGCCGACTTATCCTAGCAGATGTATTTTTTGCTGTTCATCTCTTTGTTGAGGGTTACAGTTTTGTTGGAACTCTCATTTCCGACTCTTAACCTGTGTGACTTGAAACCTGTCTCCTAACCTTGGCCAAGCTCTTGCACCCTGAGGGCTATAAGGGCTCGTGTGGCAGAGACGCCTTCATTTTCCATACATCACATTGTTTTCAGGCTCCTCTGTGTCAAAGGATACAAGTTTTCTTTATTTCCTAAAATATTATTTTAGATGATTTTAAAGCTATTCAAAAAATAAAAAGAGATCCTATATAATATGATTAACCCCCTATACATATCACCAACCTATAAAAATGATCAATTTTTTAACCAATCTCATTTTGCGTTATAGGCCCGCCCATTTCCTCAAAGTAATGTTGCATCAAATTCCAAAGAACGTATTTTATCTGTAAACATTTTATAACATAGCTAAAATATAAGAACTTAAAAAAAATTTAAGCATATCAAAATTATCATAGTATACCTAAAAATTCATAATGATTTTTAATATCTTTAAATATCCATGTAATATTTACATTGCATCAATTATCTTATGATTCTTAAGTAAGGTTTTATTCAGGATACAAATAAATGCTGTATTTTGTAATTGTTTTATTTGTTGGTATCTCTCCCCCATGCCCCATTTAGGTTGTTATTTTTGGCATTGGAAATAAAGCCCAGAATATTTCTCCTGTTTTCCATATTCTAGATTTTGCCAATTGCATCCCCATAATGTAATTTAACACATTTTTCTAGTCCTGTATTTATTGTAAAGTGGTAGTTATATAAAGAGGCCTGGCCATATTCAGGTTTAATACATTGATGGGCAGAAAAACTAATTTATAGGAGGTATTTTCATCACTCTGTTATCCAAAAAAAATTTGGAAAATGTATAACTATTTGCCCCTGTGCTCTCCTCCTTTCCTCCTCCATTTTATTTTATTATTATTTTCTTTTTACAAAAATTTTAAGTGAATGGGTTATTTCTGCCAGTGGTGAACAATCAGGGTTTTGTTGCTGTTGTTTCTTTCTTTTTTTTTATTTATTGAGAGGAGGGGAGGCAGAGTTAGAGTTCCATATGCACTCCAACTAGAACTCACTTGACAAGCCCACTAGGGATGATGCTGTGTCCATCTGGGACATTGCTTCATTGTTTAGCAACTAAGCACTTAGTGCCTGAAGCAGAGACCATGGAGCTATCCTCAGCACCCAGGGCCAATTCGCTTCTATGAAGCCTTGGATGCAGGAGGGGAAGATTGTGGGAGAGGGAGAAAGAGAGAGAGAGAGGAGAGAGAGAAAAAGAGGGAAAGAAGCGAGAGGGGGAGGGGTGGAGAAACAGATGACTGACTCTCCTGTGGGCCCTGACCAGGAATCGAACCTGAGTCATTCACATGCTGGGCCCAAGTTTTAGCACTGAGCCAACTGGCCAGGGCTGCTGTTGTTTTTAATATCAATATCATATTCATGTGAACAAAACATATTCAATGTTACAATGCTCTGCATTTATTTTTTAAGGATTTTTAAATTATTCCAACTATGTATATTCACAGCCTATTTAAAGATGCTTCTTGAATAGTTTTGACAAGACCATAGTAGATTGAGATGGATTCCATGCTTTGTTGTCATAATGAGCCTAGAAAGCTGCACTGTTGAAAACCTGTGTATAAGAATTTCTGTTTTTTAATCCTATACTTTTTCATGCCATAGGGTGAAGTTTGGAAAATATGTTTCAGTAATTTTATCTGATAAAATAAACAAAAGAAAAAAAAATTAAGCATCTTTAATTTATCAGTTTACCTGTGATTCTGGTGATTGCTTTTGGGTTTTAGCCTATAATTATTCTACCCAAGAACATTTCCATGTTTTACTGATTAGTTGCATACCAAATCCTTGTATTCCATAAAGGTCAAGTTTCATGCTACATACATTTTAATTGTCCTCTCTATATTTTTTCTTTATTAAACTTTGTAACAAAACCAGTGGCTATAGAATAATATGTTTTAACTTCATAGTATATCAAAAGGGCTGATTTTTAAAAGTATTTAAGCCAACAACCAAGGTGTTTTAGGTACCAGTGTCCTTCAACGAGCCTAATAACATATCATGAAAGATTCTAACTTACTATACTTTGTGGTATACATTGGTCCCTATTTTATAATAATAAATGTATTTCTATGAACCAAATTTTCTCTCCAGGCAATCAAATATTCCAAAATACCAGAAGGAAGAAAGTAGATCTCCTAAGGAAACTTGGAGCAATTATAAGGGTTATACCTTTTTAGTCCAGTAAATTGTCAAATGGACTTTAAGAACTATGGAAATTATTTTAACTGAAAACATGGTTAAACCAATGCAGTATAAGTATGGTATAAATATCAGTTATCTCCTAGTGAAAATTATTAAAGTCATGTGAAAATCTCACATCCGTTGTAAAAATAATCATTTGCAGTTTAAAAAAATTTTTTTTAATTTGGTCTTCCTCTGGAGGGTCCTCATTTTCAGAAATCACCCTCAAATAAGTGACAAAGTTTAAAGCTTGCACTTATGAGAGTATCATGTCTATTACTCTCAAGACCACCAAAATACAAGAAAAGTCAAGATAACACTACAATAAATATTTATACAGCTAAACCATTTATCAGTCATTACACTTGACTCTGCTATACTTTAACTTCATTTGTTATCTCCACTAAATTTCCATTGGAAATTTCTTAGATTTCTCTTTTTATTATATCACACATATTGTTATAGTTACCCATTATTATATAGTGCATGACCCCAATATATGGCAATTTAAAACAACAAATATTTTATTATTATATCTCTTAATTATGTGTGTGATGATTCCAGAATCTTAAACTTCTCCTGTTCCTATAGGATGAGTGTTTGTGTCCGCCCAAAATTTATACATTGCAATTCAATACCCAATGTGATGGTATTGAGAGATAGGGCCTTTTGGAGATGACATTAACCAAGATAAAGATGCAATAGACAACTGGATAAAGAAGATGTAGTATATTTACAAATAGAATATTACTTGGTCATAAAAAAGAAGGAAATCTTACCTGTTGTGACAGCATGGATGGACTTATAGGGTATTATGCTAAGTGTAATAAGTCAGAGAAAGTCAAGGAAGTATGATTCTACTTGTGTGTGGAATCTAAAAAGTAAATGAACAAGAAAAAGAAATAAATTCATAGGTACTTAGAATACAGGCTCATTGCAAGGTCAATCAACAGCAACTGGGGTGGGAGTATAGATGAAGTGTGATGTTTTTCTAAGCTCTATATAAATATGATAATTCTTATTTGAGTTATATAGTTTAAATAGGGAAAAAATTATTTTCCTAAAAAGAAATGGCATTATAGCAAAACAATCACTGGTATATATTAAAGTTGACCCTTGAATAATGCAAATGTTAGAGGCACTGACTCCTGGGCAGTTGAAAATCTACACATAACCTTTGACTTCCCTAAAACTTAATAATAGTAGCCTCTCAGACTTGGTGGGGAGTTGATTCTAGGATATTCTAGGATATTGTCCCCTCCTATAACCACTGGGAAGATACAAAAATCCTTGGATGACCAACTCCCTTATATAAAATGGTATAGAACAATAAAAATAGTTGGCCCTACATGTTCACAGATTCCCAACCGAAAGTTAAAAATAGTGTTTTCAATTTGTGTTTGGTTGAATCCATAGTTACAAAACCTGAGAATGTAGAGAGCCAATTGTATTTTTATTGAAAAAAATTGTATGTACCTGGACCCACACGGTTCAAATCTATGTTGTTTAAACGTCAACTGTATATATTTTGTATGTGCTAGAAAATGTCTTTGCCTATTCACAACAAAGATGGAAAACAACTTCAATAAAGTAGTATTTTTTTCCAAGTCTTCATAATAAAATTATGTCCTAACTTAGCATAGTCATTCCACAATGACCTCATTGACCTAGGTAGGCTTCTTATGTCTTTTTTTTTTTTTTTTGTATTTTTCTGAAGCTGGAAATGGGGAGAGACAGTCAGAAAGACTTCTGCATGCGCCGGACTGGGATCCACCCCGCACGCCCACCAGGGGCGACGCTCTGCCCACCAGGGGGCGATGCTCTGCCCCTCCTGGGCGTTGCTCTGCCACGACCAGAGCTACTCTAGCGCCTGGGGCAGAGGCCAAGGAGCCATCCCCAGCGCCCGGGCCATCTTTGCTCCAATGGAGCCTTGGCTGCAGGAGGGGAAGAGAGAGACAGAGAGGAAGGGGGGGGGTGGAGAAGCAAATGGGTGCTTCTCCTATGTGCCCTGGCTGGGAATCGAACCCGGGTCCCCCGCACGCCAGACTGACGCTCTACGGCTGAGCCAACCAGCCAGGGCCTATGTCTTTCTTTTCTGTCACCCTTACCCTGTGGTTTCCATGTGCAGACTCTGTTTGTGCTCGCAAGGTGATTGCTTACAGCTTCCGTAGTGATGTATACGATCCTGCAGGATATGAAGGGAGAAATTAGCAAAAGTAAAAGAAGGACTGGACTTTGTCATTAGAGACACAGTTAGGAGCTTTTAAAGAAGGCTTACTCAGTGCTAGAAATTTTTTGGCTGGGCCTATTGCCATCTCCTAAAATTTCAGGAATCCATAATAAATAACGTAAGAGTAGATATTGGATAAGCAACTAGCAGTCTATGCCACGTTTCAATTTCTCTGATAAGATCCAGTTTAGGCCTTAAATCGTAAATATCTCAAGAAATAAGAAGTGCATTACAGGTAAACTTTATATTTGATTGAAAATAAGCCACAAATTAAACTACAAATCCAAAATAGTTATTATTTATTATTCTAAAATATATCATAGTCTGAGTTTCTCCCAAGATCTTTTCTCCTCTACTTCTTAGATTAAGTAAATAAAATCAACATTCTCTACTATTGGCAAAAAGTCAGTAGTTCATGATCATGAACATGTGTATGTATGGAAGAAAATTAAACATCAAGAATGCTATAGATACACTTGATTTTTCAATATTATTCATTCAACAACTTTTATTAAGATAGATGCAAGCCACCCTGCAATTTTAATAATTTTCTTTTCCAATTAAGAAAGGAAAAGCTACATGAAACATGATTAGGTTTTTTGTGTGTGTGCCAACAAGTACGTTTTTGTTTTAGTTATTGATTTTGTTTTTTTTTTTTAGCGACATCAAAAAATCTGTGGATAAACCTTTTCAAGTGTCCTGCAAATGCTGTAATTTGGTGATGATATTTAAAGATACCAAGAAGAAAGAAAGGAGTTTTGAATATGTCATGTCCTTTAAAAATCAGTGATAAGAAATACATATTTTGGATCCAAAGGAGACCAGGTTTTAAGGTATTTACTTGCTGATAATGTCACTGCCTTGTAAAACTTTTAAATAATGGGATCAGTTATTTCAGTAATAATATCCAAAAAAGTTCCAAGGTCTCCTGAGTTGCCTAACCCCCAGAGGACAACATTCTGGCTTTTCATTCAGTCTAACTATTCACCATGATTAATTTGTCAAATACTGAGACTGAAAGTAGTGACATGGAGGTCTTCAAGTTGCAAGCTACAATCATGTATTCTGCAAACAATCACAGCTCAGAAGAGTACATTTCCTGGCAGAAATGGTGTGACTTAGAGCCAATGCATTTCACTACGGAGGATGGGGAGAAAGGATTCCAATGGTTATCCTTTCATGAGTAAATTGGTACCAATTCCAGGAAAACTTTGGCATGCATGCTGACAAAAAGGAGTGAAAAATCACTTATGCTAGACTCTCACATAACCAAAGGAGTTTTCTTAGATTCAGAATTTTTTTCCTTGTGGATTAACAGAATTATCTTCAGATTACATTCTAACAGAAAAGAATAAGGGAGATTGTTGAAGCCTTATTAAACCATATTAATGTATTTCTGGGGAGGGGCTGTATGTATGTATGTATGTGTGACTAGAATTTGAACACCAATGGTGACAACTTGCTGAAATAGAAACAGCACCAGATACAATTCCCAACTGGATGTATGGGTGAAGACATAGGTGGAATAGCAAAATATGTAGGGTAAAATTAAGAACAGTGCCTGTTCCACTGAATGCAGCTATAAAGACTGAGCAGACATGCTTAGAGACACTCTCTGAAGACTCTGAAAAGCAAATAAGAGCCAGCAAGTTTAAGAAGAGTAGAATTCTAATTCAAATCAAATTGGTGGAAGGTTTACTAATTTTTTTCTTCCAGTATTCTCAGGACTTGATTCAACATGATTAAAAACTCATAGATGGGTATTGACACAGAGAGAGAAAGCTCCAACAAACCTCCTGCAGTTCTTTTGTGAGGAGCTGGATGGGTGTCCTCTAACACCCAGGAAGAGTGCAGAAAATCTTCATTGTTCTTTTTCTTTTCTAATGTATTTTTTTTTGTCTCAGCAATCAAACATTTCGATGGCATTGATGCCATGGAGCCTATAACTGTGAAGGAGAGAAAACTTCCTTCTGTTGGAAGGAGCTGTGGTCCCAAGACTGTGGAACATACCTATGTTGTTGTGTTTATTTTTGTGACATCTCACTGCTTGTCCTACATTTGTGGGGAGTATACAGCAGAACAGGGTAAAGTAAAACTCCCCAGATTTCTTCCCAGAAATGAAAAAGTATTCAGGGAACCTAGGATATAAGAACATACCAGAAAGATTGCAGAGAGAGGGTTTGGAAAAGCGATCCCTTTGATTTGTGCATGAACTTCTGTATTGTGTGTTCATGGGTTGACCCTAAACAGCAGAGGTTGAGAATAGAACTTAAAGACCACTGCCTAGGTTGCAGACTGGCTAGTACATTGGTGTGTCCAATCTGAAGAGCATTGTAGACACTGAAACTTCACCCCACAGGATTGATTTGAAATTGTACTTTGAACTCAACTGGACCAATTGCCTATTAGAAAAAAAATATCAACATTTTCCATAGGTTTTAAATAAGACCCAGGGTCTCAAAGGATCTGGGGATAAAATACAATTTACTTGGCAAAATATAAATAAGGAAAATTTTAACTCACTTGAAGAAAGACATACAACAGAATCAAAATTGAAATGACAAAGTTGTTGGAATTATTTGACACAGACATTAAAGCAGTTACTAAAAGAATAGTCCAACAAGTAAGGTGAATCTTTTGAAATAAAAGGAAAGGTAGAAATATCATAAAAATGTAAGGTAAAGGAAACTAATGGAAATGATAAATTGAACCATATAGAACTGGAATAAAAATTCACTGGTTGGCCTTAATAGCTAAATGGAAATGAAAATGCAAAAGACTTAATAAATTTGAAAATATAGCTAACTTAACATAACAGAATGGAAAAGTTCACAAAAAAATGAGAAGGGCTCCAGAGATCTTTCAGGAAATAGAACAGTTCTAACATTCACGTCATCACAATTTCAGAAAGAAAATATTATGTTGTGAGTGACAAAAAAGAAGCTGAAAACTACCCAAATTTGCTGAAATACCCACAGATTTAAGAAGCTCAGTGAATCCAAAAACCATAGACATCCATGTCTAGTTACATCACATTCAAACTGCTGAGAACTGAAGATAAAAAAAAAATATCTTAAAAGCAGCTAGAGAGAAATATCACATTATATATAAGGAATGGCTGGATTTTTCACTAGAAACTACGGAGGCCAGAACTAAGTGGACTAGCATTTGTAAATGCTGAAAGAAATGAACTGTCAACTCGGAATTCTATACCCAGAGAGTATGTCCTTCAGGAATGAAGAGAAGATTAAGACTTCTCAAATCAATAAAATCTTAGAGATTTATTTGTCAACAGTCTTTCTGTCAAGTAATTGCTCAGGTGAGTTTTTCAGACAGAAAGGAAATGCCACCAAAGTAAACTTGGAACGTCAGTAATAAAAGAAAAGAACTAAGCAGTAAATGTCCAAATCAGTACAATGGACTATCCATCCTTTAATAGTTCTCTCCTATTGTGAGAGCAAAATTATCTGAGGAAATCCAATATATACAAGTATAATATCTAATGCAAGTAAGCCATGATGGGCAGGATAAAGAGATCCATATGCTGTTGAGCTGTATATTGATATATTTCACTGTAGGTGCTAAATAAAATTGATTCCAAAAGACTGAAAAGTTAACTATATTTCTACAATCACAAGACAACGATAGAAACAAATATACAGATATAGTAAAGAAAACATTAAGTATACTAAAAAAGGTTCAAATAACCACAAAGAAGGTAGGAAGGAATGAGGGAATGCAAAATGAAAAAAAAAATATTGAGATGATGGAACTTCCAGAAAGGCTGAGAAATGACCTCAGCAGATCCTTTTTCCAACAGGAAATAGTAACTGAGATGGTATTATTTAAAAAGAATAGCCATTTAAGTGTCCGGAATTGACCAAATCATAGAAGAAAATGTGAATTCTTCATTCACAAGTCTACTGAACCTCTAAGAACAGTGGGAACCTGAGCCTGTGGCTTTTTAGTTGGAGACTGTGCCTAGCTCCCCGTTTAGCCCCATGGCATTGAGTGATGGTAAGATGATGGGACAGGGCTGCCTTCATTTGAAGAGAATGCTGAAAATACCATGATCTGCACTGTAGTCAAAGGAAATGGAGATCTGAGTGGCAAACCATCAAATAAGGCCAACATACCATGATTTTGATCCTAGCACTATAAGCAATAGATGAGCAGGCCAGGCAGAAATTTCACAGAGGGACCTGGGGACTAAGGCAAGCAAAGCAAACATTGATAATTCCAGGACCAGAAGGTCGAGGCATCATAAGTCTGCAGTCACACTCAGGACAGACTGTGGAGGGCTTGGTGAGCTGATTGCACCTCGTTGAATGTGAGCCCTTAAGAACACAGACAGTAAAAAAAGCAGACGCTTATAAATTGCCTAAATGCAATATTGAGGTAGATTTTTAGTTTAATTATTATTAATTTAATGTATCACTCTCTCCTTTTACATCGGTTGACTCAACACTATAAAGTCCCGTATCATCTTAAAAATCTAGGTTATCTAATACTTTTATTTTAAAATATCAATAGATAATTTAAAACAATTTTTTAAAACAAGGAGTCATTTCTATTAGGTAGGTAGTTAAAAGCTATCCAATAATCTATGTCATTAATTTTTCCTATGTTCTATATCACTAACTTCAAATAATATAGTTCTTCTCTGAGAAATAATTGTCAAAACTTAGGCTAAATACAAAATGACTGGAGAGAAGGTGAAACCACCCACATGATTGTATTGTGCTTGGTAGGCAGGGTCCTCACATTTTTTGCTAGAAAGAGTTGGAGTAAAGAAAGAAAAGTGAACACTAGATTTGTTAACAGTACTTATCAGGAATTGCAAACCTTATAATTCATAGTGCCAAACGAAAAGAGTAACCCAAAAAGTGTCACTCAATTACTGTACTATAGGTATCAAAAACGTGTGCATTGGCCCTGTGGTTTCTCACAAGCTAATCAGCTTGTGAATCTGCCTGGTCAACTCTCAGTCATTTGTCTGTTAATGACAAATTTTCTTACCTGGCATCTTCTGTCCCCATTTATTTTCTGTTATCTCTTAGCATTTTATTCTATTCCAATTGGAAATGCTTCTTCTGTAACTCTTACTTTTGTGTTTCTATACAATAGACAGTTCATGATAGGACTTATTTCAGAAAATGTAATGCCCGGCTAGCTAATGCACACACAGAGTGATTATGCATTCACAAACGGAATGTGAATAGGTTCGTCATCACTGGGTGAGGACATTACTTTCATAATATTGTTTCCCTACTTGAAGAGAGCACTAGTAATGGCCCTACAGCTGTGTATGTTGAATTGAGCCAACATATTCTCAAGTGTAGATGCTGCAGGGGGAAACAGAGGCAGAGATGGTGACCCTTGGAAGCAAAGAGAGTTTTAAATCCAGCTCCAACCCTATGAGTAAGGTGACTGTGTATTCCTCTGAGCCTCATTTATGTCACTCATAAAATGGGAATAATATCTACTTCACAGGGTTGTGAGAATTAAATGATGTATATAGTATGAGTAGCATAATTCTTGATAGATAAATAGTAACTGATATTATAATTCAGAGTTGATGATATACCTCAAGGATATCAAATAATGGAGATGTTGAAGTGCTGTTTATTTATCAGTTCTTTTTTTAAAACATCTTGTGCCTTTCCACAGTGGTCTGATTACAATCTCCACAGTAGTTATGCTTTAAGTAATCTGTGTCTGTATTTTTATTTTATTTTTGATATCATTATAGATTTATTCTACATATATTAAAAAGGAAATAGAAAAATGTTATAACACTTTTATGAAATAAAGTTGATCTTTTAAAAATTTGTATGGAATTTATTGGGTGGCCTATGTTAATACAATGATACAGGTTTCAGGAGTAGTTCTATATTACTTCATCTGTAAAGTAATCTGTATCTTTATATGTTACTGTTTAAAAGTAGGCAAGGTTTAGCAATAAATAAACAGCATATATGTATGTATCAAATGAATTAATAAAGAAAGTAGCTCTATTCCATAATAATCAAAGGCCCTCAAATACTAAATTATCTGAATAATTGTCTCAGGAGATGTGTGTGTGTGTATATGTATGTATCCCTGAGTATGCAGACAAAGATAAATATAGTGCATTGAAGACATGAAAGTGTATTTAATTCCTACTTTTTCTAGACAAACTACAGTCTTAAGCTCACTCACAAAATGCACACATACGCACACACAGAGCGATTATGCATTCACAAATGGAATGTGAATGGGTTCGTCATCACAGGATGAGGACATAACTTTCATAATATTGTTTCCCTACTTGAAGATAGCACTAGTGATGGCTCTACAGCTGTGTATCTGGAATTGAGCCAACATATTCTCAAGTGTAGAAAGTGGTCCAGATGTCACTGCTACTGCTGGAGAGAGATACTCCAGAGGTTGTCATCTGGGCACTATCACTGCCAAAATTGTTGCCTTGGCCACAGCTGTTGGTTTTCTTGCTGGAAGACGATGGAGCAAGAAAACATTTGAAAGTCTTGCCAGAACAGTGGGAGACAGCTACAAAATGAGTCCACATTAGTGTAAAACTCACTGCTCAATTCACTTTGTCACAAATCGGATATAACATGGATTTGTCCGTAGATTCATTACAATACCACATTTATATGCATAAACTTTATAATTGTTTGTACATTGCATTGAAGTATTGACAGCATAAGTTTAAAGCTCATAAGAATCCGACCAGCTATTGTTTGATTTTATTAGTGATCTATTTAACATAATGTTAAAGTCTGAGAATTGAGTGTTTCAAAACCGAACTTTGAGATAGAAATCCAAAAACGTTTTTTTTAGATAACTTCTTATATTTTACTTCCTAGTGCCTAAAAAATTGTATTCCTTATAGTAGATGTTCAATACATGCTGTCAAAGTTATATGAACTGAACAGTTAATTGAATTGAATGGAATTCTATTGACTTATGAATTGGTATTATGAATTAGCTTTTGGTTTTTGATTTTGCTATGACCTTGCACTAGTAAATATACTTTATTGTCAGTCACTCTTAGGACATTTTTCTATAAATATTAATATTAAAAACACATTGAGGATAAAGTGAAAAAATTGTGGTCCAGATGTCTGGATTAATGCACGACACAGATATTCATGATATTTCTATTTTAATTCAGTATTTAATGTATAGATAATGACTTTAAGAATTATGCAACAGATACCCACTTATAAATGAAAATAAGAAAATTTTTCTTGAAAACAGTAAGGAAAAAAAGTATTTTTCCATGGACACAAGAGTCTCCTACTTTATTTATTAAGCATGTACTGAGCAATAACTGTGTGAGAAATATTCTCCTAGAATATTAAAATAAATAAAGATGGCCCCTCACCCCTCATTCAAGGGCTCCTAGGGATTTGAAAGATCTCTATATGAGATCTTGAGGATAGATTATAACACATTGTGGTAAAGATTATGGTAGAAATACAGATAAAAATTTTTTCAAATATATCAAGGAAGACTTTTGGGAAGGTGAGATTTGAGCACATTCTTAAAAGAAATGTAGAGGAGGTCCAGATGAGGGGATAAAGGGAACAGAAAGATCACTCCAGAAAAAGAAGCAAAATTCATCAAGTAGGAAAACATTTAACCTCATATCCAGATTACTAAGATGCTTTGACATTATAGTATTTATATTAATCAGATGTTTTCTTTATTTTTTGGTAGTATAATGCAGAATTTTAACTCAGAGATTCTTCAATAAAATAAAAATGAGGGACTATTTGCTCTTATCCAAACTTGGAAAAGAAAAAAACAAGGACATAGTTACAGCTTGAACTAAAGACATCACTTTCTTCTTTCTTCTCTACTATTTCTTGTATTTTTGTTTTATTTTCTCAAAATGCAGAATGGCTTTATCAGATAGTTAAGATCAAAACCACAGATACTCACTTTATTCTATTTTCATAACCTAAGAGAGGAGAGTGTTCCCCAGAAGTCCCAGTTAGCAGAGTTTATGGTAGTAGCTTTGATTGGCTATGTTTGGACCACGAACTAATACCTGGATATATTACTGAGGCCAAACAGAGGAGTAATATGTTTGTCTTCATTTTTGTTATTTAGCAAACCTCTCGACAACTGTTGCCGTATGGAGTTCAGGAGAAGTTTCTTCTAAAATATGGAAGAGATGATATCCACAAAATGAGAAAAGGATGCTGTTCTGATAAACACATCAAATGTGCATTTGATTCTACTAAGGAGTTTGGAACTTTTCCTTTAGAGCAAGTGAGTCAGGGAATGTTTTTATTCAGACAAGTAAGTTGTTTTGTTTTTTGAACTGTTCTCAGTCATCCTGCTAGGAGATGATGAAAGTCTACACTGACAATGACCATACATATAGATATAAGGAAGAAAACTTAGCCAAACAGCATCAGTTCTCTGGGGGCAGTTTAAAAATGAAGGTGCTATGGGAAGCGGGGGAGTGTTGACCAAGGGTTTCACTCATTCAGTTACTCACCAAACAAGTAAATTTTAGTATTATTATTTTACTTTGATTTTATTTATTTTTTTTCTTGAGAGAGAGTCAGGGAGAGAGAGAGACAGAAACATTGAGCTGTGCTTGTATGTGCCCTGACTGGAAATTGAACCGATAACCTCCTTGCTTCAGGATGAAGCTTCAACCAACCGAACATCTGGCCAGGGCTTAATTTATATTGATTTTTAGAGAGATAAAAAGAGGAAGGGAGAAAAAGGGTAGGGAAGAGGGAAGCATTTGTTCCACTCAGTAGTGCATTCTTTGGTTGCTTTCCATATATGCTCTGACTGGGAATTGAACTTGCAACCTTGTTGTTTTGGAATGATACTCTTAACGGACTGGACTAATTGGCTAAGGCCATAAGTTAATTTTATTTTAAAATGCTTCTTCTGTTTATTCCTTTTTAAAACTCTGTAGTTACTTCATTTAATTTACTCTTCCTCATCTCGTTTGCCTGGAGTATTACAAGTCTGGTCAGCAACCTGGTGATTTCTCTGCATCTTAACCTTAGCAGTATGTTTTTATTCTGTAATTCCAGATACAGTCCTAAAAATCTGATCTTTCCTTGATATTAGAAATGCTATGTATGTACTACTTGGAAATCTAAGGCTGGAAAGAGATCCTAGCTTTTCAAGGTGGCAGACAAATCTGTCCTGATCATGTCTTGTTTTTTCTTTGTTTTTGTTTTTTTCTGAAGTGAGAAGTGGGGCGGGGGAGTGGGGGGAGCAGATAGATTCCCACATGCGCCCTACCAGGATCCACCTGGCATGCCCACCAAGGGGTGATGCTCTGCCCATCTGCAGTATGGCTTTGCTGTGACCAGAGCCATCCTCAGCGCCCAGGCCAACTTTGCTCCAATGGAGCCTTGGCTGCAGGAGAGAAAGAGAGAAATAGAGAGGAAGGAGAGGAGGAAGGGTGGAGAAACAGGTGAATGCTTCTCCTATGTGCCCTGACTGAATTCCCGGGACTTCCACATGCTGGGCTGATGCTCTACTGCTGAGCCAACCAGCAGGGCCCTGAGCATATCTTAAATAGCCATGAATATCTACATCCCAGTGGAAATTAATTAAATTAAATTAAACTACAATTTACTATTAGATTGTCGGAGGCTTCTCAGAATGACTCCCTCCTCTCCTTTCTGTGGTCTCCCAGTGGGAAGTCCGTGACCTTTTTCTCTATAATCTCTAACAAGAGTGTCAAATTTAAAGTCAGACAATAACAGAAACTAATGTAAGAATTGTAAGGAGAAAGGTGACAGATATTATAATTCTCCCAGAAGCACCAAGAAAAAACATGAGCTTTATTAGACATGAAATTATTGCTGAAATCTCCAGAAGTTTTCTTGCAAATCTTTTGCTTCATCTCTGGAACCAGATGTGTTTGTTGTCAGATATGTCTTGTGGTTCAAGCAACCACATGGCTCCCTGAGTATCAGTGGCAAATATGAGAACTATCAATAGTCTTCCTGAATCCTAAAATATCTAGCCTTTTCATCAGTTTTGTAAAAAAAAAAAATACTCTACTGCATTAAATGGGTTTTTTTTTTTTTTTTTTTACTTGAAACACCTAGAATAGTTACTGTCATCCTCACAAATGTAAACTGAGAGTTTTATTATCATAAGTGGGTTCCATGAAAACAACTATAAAGATATAATTCTGGGATCTGATATGTTTACATTTAAAAACAAGGGTGACATCATTGCCAATGGAAAACAGCATACAGCTAGTCTACGTGATGCAGTGGCTAGCCATTTATTTAATTTACTTGCTACCATCAGGCGCAGCCAGTGCCGAGTGAACGCAGCTTGGTAGACCAGGTGGCAGAAGCAATGGACTATTATGATAGAAATAAGTCAGCTCTTTTGACTGCACTGCAGTGTTTACAGAAAGAAATGGCACACATGTCCAAGCCCATATTCGCTCAGTGTAAGGCATACTCAAAAGAGTAGCTAATGTCTATATTTGGCCCCAAAAATACTTTTTTAAAACTATTCTAGTCACAGGGCAAATTACTGACCTAAAGTTTGATCCTGTACATTTTGAGTTACAGTGCAATATGTAGCATTGATTGTGAAAGCTGATTATCTTCGGTTTTGTAATGAAAACTTTTTTAGTGAATTTTAATCAATCTGATTATCTTAATCTCCTTCTCCCCACAAGCCAGTGAACATCTCTTGATGGGAAAATCAGCTTTTCATTCCCTGTCTGAGTGTACCTGCCACCTCATTAGTTATTCCGAGTCCCTTTGATACACCTCCTTTATCTAAATGTGAATGCCAGACTTCTAGTTACGGTCACAACTGGCACGTTCCACACATATTAATGGAAGATATTTTATCCATAGAAAAAAGTACATAGCATACACATTTTAATAGAAATCTGAGAAATATATAATTGATTTCTTAAGTCCATTAAGAAATAATATAATTTGATCAGGTTGAACTTATCGATATGGGTGCAGTTACAAGATTCTTAGTTTGAGTGGATGGAAGGGGAATTAACTCTTACTCTGTTGTTTGGTACTTAGGTATAATATAACCAACATTTCAATAATCAAGAGACAACTCCATAAAAGTTAAAATGTTGAAGTGTTAAAAATGCACAGTCTGTTTATAGAGAAATCATTATCTTATTAACTGTTCTTTCAAATTGCTCCATCTTTAATGTAGCAATTTAATTACTAACAACAATGTAATAATGACTATATTTTTAAGCATTCAGTACATCACTGTAGTTTAGTTGAGTTATAACATTTTCTTAATCTTTTTTTTAGATTTTTATTTATTCATTTTAGAGAGGAGAGAGAGAGAGAGAGAGAGAGAGAGAGAGAGAGAGAGAGAGAGAGAAGTGGGAGGAGCAGGAAGCATCAACTCCCATATGTGCCTTGACCAGGCAAGCCCAGGATTTCAAACCCTTGACCTTAGCGTACCAGGTCGACGCTTTATCCACTGCGCTACCACAGGTCAGGCTTGAGTATAACATTTTAACGTCACAATACCATTGCAAGGTGGGAAATAATAAGAGAGTTCTCAATTTTAATATGTGGAAACTTAGATTTAAATATATTAAATCACCTAGCTGACACAGGTAAGACCAATTCAACCATGATTTAGATTCCATTTTCTGTGCTTCTAATCAGAATAAACAAGAAGAATGAAGTTACTTTTAGGACCTTATTTAAAAGAAACAGAAAAAGAAAGTTTTGCTATTTTATTAATTACATTTATAAATTTATTTACATTTTTGTATTTTATTGTAGAGTGTCAGCATCAACCAAATTACAGGTACAAATGTGCATCTTTGAAATATGCTCTTTGGGTGATAGTGCCAGTATTTGAAACTTAGTCATCCTGAAAATCTGCAAGGAAGTTAATGAGTTTCATTTTTAATTGAATTTATTGGGTCACAATTTTCAGGAGCACAGTTCTATAATATATCATCTGTATATTGTATTGTGTATTCACCATCCCAAGTCAAGTCTCATTTTCTATAAAATAAACAGACTTCTTTGGCCAACCAACACAAAGCCTGAAATTTGCAAATTTCTCATAAGTTAGATCCAGCATCTATTTTCTGCTCATTATAGAAATGCAACAAGGAAGTGACTGAAATTTCTGCTCTTTTGGACTCTGCCTATGGTATGCAGAAATTCCGTGTGGCCGTGGTAGAGTTTCAGTTGTGAACTCCCATGCTTTGAAATTTGAGACTAGAGTCTATCTTTTGGTGCCTTGGTTAGAAATCTGAAACCCTCATTATTTCTGCATTTGTTATACTATGTCTTTTGATCCACTTGCAGACCAAGTAGGCGGCTTTGATAAAACTCGATCTATGTTCAGAGATCTGCTCTGATCTTGGCTTTCGAAATGGTTCAACCCAGGGCACCCTTGAATGTTTGAGAAGATACTTTTAACTAGTTCCTTCCCCACACACACACACTTTTAGCTTGGCTGTTTGCATTTACATACCTAAAACTTTTGAATTTGACATTTGTTCTGTCTATTTCTCTGACTGAAATGGTTTTGTGGCTCTTTAAAAAATCCTAAAACCCTTATGTTACATGTATTTTGCAGGGTTTTTATAAACCAATGCTCTTATTTCAGATAAAAAAAAATCTTACTGAATAATCTCTTACATGTAGACATACATGCATCTGAATGTGTATATATGTTTCATAAAAATAATTTGTTGGTATTATAGGCTTTTCTAAACTCTTCTCTGTACCATTGGTAATCCATTCAACAACACAATGTAGTAATCTAGATTTTTCTGTGGTATTTAGAGTGATGAAAGTTTTCTGCAATGGTGCATATTTTTCTCTTAAACATTGGGTGAGTTCTACTGTGGGTGCTCACAATGTTCTTGTCAAGGTCAGAAATTTAAAGGTGATTCTTCCATCTCTTTTCTTTTTTAAAAAAATATATTGATATTTACTGAGGAATATAGCCTGATTCTTTGCAGGTAATGATATCCTTAGGGTTTTGTACATAAACAAATTTTGAGACTTAAAACTAATCTAAACAAACTTTAGTGTTATTTTTTTTTATATCACAAGCTACTTTCAGCCTTTTGACTTTTTTAGATGCATAGATTAAATTAGTGATGCTAAACAGTGCCACACACATACACACACACACACACACACACTACATTTATGTGACTCTAGGTTTTCCACCAAAGCACCGACATAAGATATAGGTAGGACTTACTTTTCCTGCGTTGTCCATCCAGCCATCATTCCACTGTTCCAGCTCTTTTCCCCATTTTCTATGTCCTTCCGATCCCTTCTAGTACCTTGGATCCAATATGTCATGTGAAATTCTTCTATTTCTCTTTTTATTTTGGCTGACCCAGAAGTCTCACCAAGAGTGTGGAATAAGTATGGATGCTTCTCAGTGCCAGGTAAGTTGATCTACCACTGTGAAAACTGGTACTTTTGTCTACTTGGTACCTTCTGAGTTTCCCTTCATTGGTGTCATAACGAGGACCTAAGTGAATACAACTTACTCTGACTTACATGTAGAAATGAGGTTGAAAGTGGTTATAAAAATACAGCAGTCAAATTTTATGCTCTGAGTAGCATAATTGTCTAGTGATCCTCGTGGCTGCCCCTGAGAAGTCACTTGCACTAGCTGTTTGCACTCATACATGTTTCCTGTTCCCAGTCAGTGACTGAGCACGATGGCGGCACTAGGGTAGACCCATTGCAGTGAAGTGTGGGCTTTTCCAAGGCATGTGTTCGCCTGGACTAGAGAACCCTCAACCACCAGGCACAACACCCTGTGAACTAAGGCTACCGATGTGGACACCTCCTACAACCATTCTCATCACATCACTCTTATTTTACATAAGACTCCCATTTATATCATCACCCAAAGATTCTCTCCACTGCCTTCTGCTGCCCCTCTTTGTCACTTTCAACCCTAACCCATTTTTTCCTCTGCTTTTTTTTTTTCTTTCTTTTTCTGAAGCTGGAAACGGGGAGAGACAGACAGACTCCCACATGCGCCTGACCGGGATCCACCCGGCACGCCCACCAGGGGCTACGCTCTGCCCACCAGAGGGCGATGCTCTGCCCCTGCGGGGGGTCGCTCTGCTACGACCAGAGCCACTCTAGCGCCTGGGGCAGAGGCCAAGGAGCCATCCCCAGTGCCCGGGCCATCTTTGCTCCAATGGAGCCTTGGCTGCAGGAGGGGAAGAGAGAGACAGATAGGAAGGAGGGGGGCGGGGTGGAGAAGCAAATGGGAGCTTCTCCTATGTGCCCTGGCCGGGAATCAAACCCGGGTCCCCCGCACGCCTGGCCGACGCTCTACCGCTGAGCCAACCAGCCAGGGCCTTCCTCTGCTTTTTAGAGAACCCAAAGTACTGTAAATGCAAATTACAGAAAACTGGTGGTTATGTAAGGATTTGGGGTTGGTTCCCTGTTCACCGGGCTGGTGAAAAGTACACCATTCTGGGTGGGAATTGGATCATAAAACATTTCTAACACAAGATTGTCACCTGATTGCTAATGATGTCACTGTTTAATACTTGGGGAATATCCTGGTGGAGTGAAATATTCTTGAAGTCATAGTTGATTTGGGCATTTGTGAGCTATGATGGAAACTGAGCCTATAAATACAGGAGAGTTGCTGGCTACTGTCAGTCTGGAGTGACCTCCTGCAGAGGGGTAATGGGAAACTAAGGACAATTAGCAAGCAGTAAGACACCTTTTTGGTAGCTTACAAAAGGGCCCTCATCTCCACAGGACAGTCTGAGCAGCACACAGACAAGCTGTTGGAGCAGAGATCAGGGGACATTGGAATGCACTCCCCTGTAATGCACCCCCCCCCAGAATGCAACCCCAAGGCAGATCTGAACACCTCTGAACCTGGAAGTGGGAGAGGAGTCCTGGAAGTTCACCTGTGAGAACGGAGCTCTGCAGACTCATGAACTCTAGGAGTTTCTAGTTTACATTCTTTAGCCTGTCCCACCTTTTATCCCAAGAAATAGTGCTTCTCCACATTACTAACATTCCACTTTTAAGGTTGTTCTCAGGAAGATGAGCCCATAGCAACCACAGCAAAGCTGTTAACCCAAATCTTATGAAGAAATCATTATGTGTAGCACAAGGCATTGCCTACAGTAGCTTTGAAAACATGATGCTCAGATTTCCTACTGCATGAACCATGATTGACAGATGGCTGTAGTTACTGTCACATTGCAGGCTTCTCCTGACACAGGACAGAGCCTGGATGGGCCAATAAGTCAGGCCATTGCTGTGAAATGTGAAATTGCTCCAGTGGGTGACTTTGGCTCTGGGATGCCCCTTGGGCCTTAACAAACCTTTCTTCAGACAGCAATGTCAATTGAGACCCTCCTCAATCCCCCTTCTTTTGCTCTGTTCTTGCATGGGCGTCAGATCTGCATCGTGTTCCAAAACCTCCTTACCACCTCGTGCTCCTTCCTCTAGACAGTCCCTTTCAACTCTAGGCCTGTCTTACCATTGGCTTTTCCATGGTCCCAAAAAACTCAGAATATAAACTTATTGAGCTGCCTGGAGGAATCCAATGTGAGCTTCTCTCATGCACATATGGGAATTCAGGAAACATTTCTTAAGTGTTGTATTTCTTGAGTGCACCTTTGTTGAACTGTGCGAGAGGAGAAAGACTAGCAGTCAATATTGCTACCTTCCATGTTACCTTATTTTATCTACTGTACTGAGTGGGGGCAGCCAGCTGTGAGCCTGTATGGGAAGGGGGAGGAAAGAAATACGCACTTATTATGCACATAAGTAGAGAATTTTTCAATCAAGGAGGATTGTTTTTTTAGAAACTGTGAGGGATTTTCCCTCTGATTTGGACAGGAAAGGGGAAAAAAGTGGGAAAGAAAGGGAGGAAACCAAAACAGTCAAGCATAACATTATTACTAAGCTGTTGGCAATGAGTATTTAACACTATTATGGAACAAATGATTGTTTGGGAGCTTGGAACTACTCTGGGATTTATTCATAGATACCCACTCACACACAGATATCATACTGCTGTTTACACTGAGAAAGCTGATGATTAGCACCTCAAAAATGTTCTCAAAATTGAACACTCATTTGTGTCCCTTGGGAACTTTTAAGAAATACTCATGCCTGGGCCACACCCTGAAGTGTCTGGATGGGGTCTAGGCATTCATATTTTTAAAACTTTCTCCTTGGATGTTTCTAAAATGCAGCTAGGATTGAGAATGTGTGTGTGTGTGTGTGTGTGTGTGTGTGTGTGAGACACACACAGAGAGAGAGGGAGAGAGATGATAACTTCCATTTTCTATAGCAAGGGAAAATTGTGTTCCCTTGAACTGTTTGCAGAGGTGGCAATATCAATTACATTGCACTAAGAGGACTTCAGAGGCATTTCCTTGTCATCTAATTTCTTGACTGACTAGCTCAGATTACACTTCATCTCAGTCTGAAGACCCACGCTGTACATTTTAAGATTGCGTCCAAATCCTCAGTGTTGCTCTCACTGTGACGAGGTCTTCCAGCCTAGATCCAAGAGAGTTACATGTTTTACAAATGATGGTTTTTATTCATACTATTTTAGATAGTCTTTTCAAATGATTAGCAATTTTATTTATACAATTTTAGTTATCTTTTTTAATGGCAGAATATATTGTGGTGTGTTGAAAGACATTTGCAGAAATAAATCTGATGAAATAGTAAGTTGGTGCTTAAGGATTAGACTCCAGGGCCCTCTGCTCCCCACTCTGCTGAACTCACTGAGGCATGCTGCTAGTACATGGCTTTGATGGCAGCCACAGACTCTTTGGATTAATCCTTAGCCTCAATGCCTTAAGACTTCTTAGTGAGCTGCAACATACCAATTCCCACATGTCCCGTTTCCCTTAGAATAGGTTAGTTTTTGCTTCATCATTTCTGCAAGTGCCATCAGTGTCAAATGGGTCGATAAAAGCTTCCATGTTAGGACAGTTTGTGTCCCAGTGGTCAGTTAGCGCCCATATGCTGAGAGGCAAATGGAGTAATGGAGTACAGTCCTGTGAATGTCCCCAAGACATAAAGATGAGGCTGCATTCACACGTTTCTCCGAGGAAGCAAAACAATAATTTCTAACTGCTACATTCCAATGTTGGGTTGCTCAGTCATTTCAGAGAGACTTCTGGTAACAATTAATACAGCCATAAAAAAGGGAAAATAACAGGGGGAAACATGCACACAAATTGAAAGCAGATATCGGAATGCTATTGTCCCACAAATTTAGATCCGCCACACGTCTGCCTAGAAACTTGTAAATAGCATTCATAAGTGATGTTATCATATACAGTGAGGTGGGGAAGTCACAATGGAGCACATCTGTACATTCCGGAATTAACATCTATGTGAAGATAATTAACAGAACAGTAAAAATATACTGAATGAATGTGCACAGGGGAAGGTCAGAATTGCACATGATCCAAATATGTCATATTGCGGAAACCTTGGGGAAATAAAGCTTTATAGGACACTGGCAGATAGCATTGCTGTTGGAACCAGCATTCTGAAGTCGTGCAGTTTGGAAATAATGCTTTCAGTTTAACAAGGATATGTGGGTGGAATTAAGTTCACCACTCTCACTCTTTTAGTCAGAATTATGTGCTTAATTCCCATCCACTGTCCTGGAAATAATTCTTGCAACTTCTTTTATGAAAATGCTTCAAACAAGCCATGGTAGCATCAAACGTTTTCAAGATAAACCATCTCCCTGTTGCTTATGTGCATGTGCTTCTAACAATATAGTGATTTAGATATGTGTACAGGCATCAGAAAAACTCCTGTGTGCTCCAGGAGAGCAAACCTTAGCCGACTGATTCAATGTAAACTTTTGATCCAATGAAAATCCTTTTGAAGACTGAGGAGGTTCTTAAATGGCAATGTATATGTGCATTATTTTGAGGATAGTGCTTACTGGTTTTAGGAATGTATATTGAAAGAATATTTGCAATAACATAGATACAAGGCTAGATAACATTTAAGTGATTTAATTTTTCTTTTGCTTATTTATTTTTCATATATATATATATATATATATATATATATCCCCCAGAATAATGCAATGAAGCCATCTTTGGGAAAAACAAGACTCCTATTTTAGGTGCAGGTAAGTGCACATGCAACTTTCTGTGCATAATTTAGTGAACTTTGATTTATAGCAGAATAGATTTCAAAATCAACATGTTTAGATTATCAATGATGTGTGTGTGTATGTGTGTGTGTGTGTGTGTGTGTGTGTGTATGTGTTGGAAAAAAAAGAGTTCAAATTCATTTTAAGAAGTCTTTGATATTTCTTTAAAAATAAACTCAAAGAAAATTAAAACAAGTGATGATTTTTATAGAAAAATTTTAAAGATAAAACAAAACACTAAGCACAAAGGAATGTCTGGACACACTTCTCAAATACCCAAAGCCATGCATTTCCTTTTAAGAGAGAGGGAAAAAATGAATTAAGCTCATTGAATAGTGTAAGCACAAAAGTTTCTGTCAGACATTGCTTTAAAATCACGGGTTCACTTATCTCTGCGAAATTGGTAATATATGAATAAGAACAGTATTGCTCTCAAGAATGAAAAATTATTAAATGAAACTTTAACATGTACATTTCTAGATGTTCTTCAGTAAAGTTCTTTATCAAAAGGCCAATAAGTAAATAAATAAATAAATAAAACTGAATATATTATGCCATAATAAGTAAGTAATCTATTGTAATCTTTGTTCCGTACCTTCTGATAATTCATAACAAACTATTTTGCATGTTATTACGAGAAATACAAATTTTCTCACATGACAACAAGTCTTGCTTGACTTAAAATATATTGAGACATGGTATAGGCTTCTATAAACAAGTATTGATAGAAGACTTATGTATTATTAAATATTGCACGGTATTGGTGATGGAAGGGCCATAAAAATATTTGCTGTTGGTTCAAGGAAAGGGCAGTGAGTCACCACAGGAGAAAGGGCCATGCTTTGAAAGACATTCCAATTCTATGTCTATTGTAAGACCTATGTTAAAATGATCTCTTAACTTTCGTCAGAGAAGATTCAGGGAATAGGGGTTTGTATCTTTGATGTTGTCATGCTCCTATTAATTTTCAGGATAAATCATTTTAGATAGAGGAAAGTCCTCCTTCCAACAACAAAACTATGACAAAGGTAAACTGGGGCTTTCTCTCCACAAAGGTACCTGGTGTTACCCTTTGCCAGGTACCTCGCCCTTCCCCAACTCTATGGGGCATATTCTCAGCCCTGATCCCTAGCCTAACTGCAGTATGCATCCATTTATAGTCCCAGGGATAAAGGGTATTTCTTCACTGGGCCTCTGAGATTTTAAGAAATGTACTTACAATAGATTATTTGCCTTAAGCTGAAACCTCAGAGAGAGTTTCAGAAATAAAAGAAATGTCTTAAGGTGTTTGTATGTGTGTGTGTATGTATATGTGCATTATTTTGAGAATAGTGGAAAGTTCTCTTGAGATCACAGTCTGGAGACTATACCCTGTTTTGTCCATATAGGAGGACAGTCCTATCTTTGGCAACTTCTCAGAGATTAAAAGTTCTTCTCATTCACAATACTCTTAGTTTTCACATCATCAAAAAATTGTAACAGAAATAAACTTTTAACTATTTATGAATGTTCTTCAAGATTTCCCTTTACTAACTAGGGTCTCACATGTGTTTTGCTGAGTTACTCTTTTCCAGAGTAGTTTGCACATTGCAGAACTCAGTGTTTATCTATTTTATTGGATATGTGATATGACTGCAAATTATGATTTGCTGGATGATATCATACCACGATGGGTTCATGATGACCAACCTCGTGACTGGTAAGGAGGTCCAAATTTAGTGGCACACCAGCTGTGGTGATGATGTACATAAAGAAAATATATAAGTACAAGTATTATTTGCTTTTAATAGTTGATCCAATGTTGGGATTTGATCATGTCACAATAAAAACAAAAGTTACAAATCATGCTGTACCTGAAACTTTTCTTCTTTAAACAAACACAATGTTCTATTAAAGTGGAAACAGACATTTAGAATTCACAGCATGGATTCTTACGTTCAGGAGCCCCCTGATCTAAAAAATGAATCTCAAAATCTACTTCTATGAATCTCACATCTACAGATCTAAAAATGATTAAGAATGACAGACTCTCAATTCTTGTCAAAACATATTTCAAGGCGTGTCCATTAAGGGCTCCTTCCCACATACAACCAGCTGCTCCCTTCCTCCATTGCTTCCTTTAATCTTTTCAGCATTGACCATGTCCGATTTTAATCACTGGGTGAATGAAATACACCTGTTATGTAAGTCCTTACATTGATAAATTCTCCAATCCAGTGGAACATATAATGTATAAACAAATAATTTTATTGTAAGGTGATCGTGTCTTCCATAGCAACAGTAGAAGGGCTCTGAAGGCCTAGGGAGAGTCACAAACTAGCTCAGATTCCAAATGATGGTGGAAGGACCAGTAAAGAATGCCACAGGCAGAGGAAGATGGAGGACAAGCCAGGAATAAGTAGAAATCATATTTCAAAAGCCGTAAGAGCTTCCTGGGTCTGGGGAATAAAAGTGAGCAAGAGGGGGCAGAGAACGCGGTTACAGGTCTGCGTGATGAGATTGGTTGGATCTCGAGTAGAGAAAACTATGTCAGTTTACAAAAGTAATTTGTGTCTCACCTTCTGCACAGGAAGTGGTTTGGAAACAGTTATGATATTTGTGGTAAAACGGAAATGCATAAATTATAATGGGAAGAGAATCATGTGGGTTGAGGAGGCATATAGAGAGTAGTTCTGACTGATTTGGAAACTTTGTTCCTGTGTTAATGTAGAAGACCTGATCTGGGAAGAGACCAAGCAGCAGACTGTCAAATTTGCATTGATCAAATATGCAAGCGTGCCAGATCAGCATACCCCTGGGGAACGCTGGCTGATGCTGTGTCTGCTTTGCACATGGGAGTTAGTGTACAGTCAAAACATTGAGTGATTCTCATTCCTCATGGCTCATTAAGATGAGACGAAAAGGGGCAAGAATCACATTTTCAGCTCCACATCGCTAATGGAGAGATGTCAATGGGTTGTGGCAAATTGGAATGACAAAATATTACTCTTTTGTGTATTTGCAAGAAAGATCCAGGGTATGATGAAAGTGTGTGTATAATCTAGTGTCAAAATCCAGAACAATAACTCCAGACTCAATGCAGTGATGCTGACTACAATGGTCTGTGTTAACCTGACTTAAGTAGTCTTTCCAGTGTCATGGGGGGAGGTGTCTCATGAAATATTATAATATGATGTATGATGTATAACATACAATCATCAAAAACAAGAGGCAGGCAATTTTTATAGCTGCTTATTTAAAGGGTTGTTTCATAAGTAAAAAACTTAAGAGAAAGGAATAAAAATCCAGTGGCTTGACTATTTATTTTTGTTTAGGGTAGAAGTAATTTAGTGCAACTCTGTATAGCTGGCCACTATGTTGCACCTGAACTGAAGTATGTGAGCTTCTAAGTCACTGATACCATTCATTCATTCATTATTTACTTCCCCATAATTACCTTTTAAAATAACTTGACTAAGCACTGTGGATATAAGGCTAATAAAAATAATGACAACTCTCTCTAGTATAGTCCAGGAAAGATTCACAGAAGAGATACCAGGATTAAGTCTTGAAGCACAAATGGCAGTGAACCAGGTTTAAAGGAGAAATCATACTAACAAAGAAATTATAGCTAAAAAATTATATCAGTAATGTTTTAAAATCTTGATATATAAAAAAATGATTCTTTTAAAAGCAATTGGTGGCCCTGGATGGTTGGTTTAGTGGTAAATCATCTGTCCAGTGTATGGATGTCCCGGGTTCAATCCCTAGTCAGGGCACACAGAAGAAGCGACCATCTGCTTCTCCACTACCTCCCCCTTTTCCTCTCTCTCTCTTCTCCTCCCACAGCTATGGCTCGATTGCTTTGAGCAAGTGGATCTGAGGCACTAAGAATGGCTTCATGGAGCTTCTGCCTCAAGTGCTAAAAATAGCTCGTTTGTGAGCATGGCCCAAGATGGGAAGAGCATTGGCCCTAGATGGGCAGAGCATTGGCCTCAGATGGAGGTTGTTAAGTGGATCTTAGTCAGGGAGCATGTGGGAATCTGCCTTTCTGTCTGCCCTCCTCTCACTTAAAAAAATATATATATATAAAAGCTATTGGTAACAGATACATTTGAAGTGTAGTAAGCAGCTTGGAGTATCTTATCTTTTTAGGAAGTGCTGGACAATTGACTGCATTTGCCAAATCAGTAACAAAGGAAAACCTTTTGTTCCATTCCGTGCTAAGGTTTCTTTCTCCTCCTGAAGCCATGCTTTCCGTCCATTGCACACTCATTTTTAGAGTATCATCAATAGAAACATTATTTTGAATATGAGTATATAGACATATAATATTAAAAGCCTGCCAGTCATATATTTAAATATTATAATATTTAGTCTTTGTAGAAAATAATTACTGGAGTTAGATTTAGATCTGTTGAATTAGATTCTTAGTTATTTTTTCTTAATAAATATATGAACTCAAGCGAACCTATTTATTATGTTTTCAGAACCTTAGTTTACTGGTCTTCCCATTTCCTGGCTTGCCTACTATACAGAGTGGAAGAGGCAAATGCTCCCTGGATCCTTCTTTATATTGGACAATATAAGGGGCTATAAATGTGAATGAATGTGACATTACTATAATAGTAATTACCTCTGTTATTAATGCATGCCTATTGAATCAGGGTCGAAATGAATGTCCTGTTAATGAGAAATACATTCTGCTTAGATTTGCCTTTGGGAGATAATGGGGGAACCTTAAGTGAAAACTATCTATTTTCTCATCTTAGCCCTATTAATTACTGTTCACGTTAGTCTCAGTGTTTCTCGTGTGCAAACTGTCCATGGAAATAATTAACACATATTTTCATAAAATATTTCTATTTACAATAATTTTGTAAGTATTTGTGACATTTACAACAGATTTTAAAAGTGAGCAATTGTATGTTTCTTTTTATTTTATTCATTTTTTTATTTTTTAGAGAAGAGAGACAGAGAGAGAGAGAGAAGGGGGGGAGGAGCAGGAAGCATCAACTCCCATATGTGCCTTGACTAAGCAAGCCTAGGGTTTTGAACCGGTGACCTCAGCATTCCAGGTCGATGTTTGATCCACTGCGCCACCACAGGTCAGGCCTGTATGTTTCTTTTAAGACGGGTTAGTAGCTATGGGAGCCAAACTGCTCACTCTTCTCCTTTGTTATTGTACCCTAGATTCCCTCAACAATATCTTGCAGCCGTCCTCCCTAATTCTAGTCACGCTACATTTGTTAAAAGGTTATAGGGATGATGAAATGAAATAACACAGTCAGATTGCAATTAAATAAATACCCATGCATAAGGTACTGTTATTGTCATCATGCTCTAGGAAATAAGAGTAGAAGACGTAATATATTTGTGCCTCATTCTATGATATGCATGTCTTTCCGTTTACTTCAAATTACATAAATATCTTAATCACCTGAATTATAAAATAAGGTACATTTTCCTCCTTGGATTTTTATATCTTGATTTTCTGTGAGTATGAAAGATTTTAATTTTATTTCAGATAGGTAAGATAAGGAAGGCATCAATGTCCTGCTAATGTGTTTCAGGAAAGGAAATGCCAATTTGAGTCCCAGTTGCTCCTAATTCTCACACTCAGGGTCTCACGTTAAGCTGTGGCATCCTCAAAGAATAGGTTTGGGAAAAGAAGTCTTGATTCCCTCAGAATAACAGGTGACTCACCTGAGATAGGACAACAGGAATAAAACATGAATTTGAATACTTCTAAGCCCAGTGTTGTATTTGAAGACCCTTGTCTGCCTACACTAAGAGATTTAAACAAAATGGTATCCATTTACCTTAAGAAGTCCAAAGTTTATTTAAGAGCCCCTGATTTCTTTAGAATATGACCCGAGTCTTGGCAATGAGCAGAGACACGTGATTTCATGTGAGTCCACATGTAGTTCATGTATTCCACATGTGTTCTTTCCATGGGTCCTGTGACCTAGCTGTGGATCACATGTGTCTTACATATGTTTTGTATTGTTCACATCTGTTTTAAACATTATTTTTTCCTGACAGTAGACACTCTCATTGTATTACCATTGGCTATAATAATTAAATTCATGGAACTTAACTGGAGAGGATTTGTGGGAGAGGATGTTTGTTAGTTTTTTTTTTTTTTTTTTTTTTTTTTTTCTTTTCATTTTTCTGAAGCTGGAAACAGGGAGAGACAGTCAGACAGACTCCCGCATGCGCCCGACCGGGATCCACCCGGCACGCCCACCATGGGGCGGCGCTCTGCCCACCAGGGGGCGATGCTCTGCCCATCCTGGGCGTCGCCATATTGCGACCAGAGCCACTCTAGCGCCTGGGGCAGAGGCCGAGGAGCCATCCCCAGCGCCCGGGCCATCTTTGCTCCAATGGAGCCTTGGCTGCGGGAGGGGAAGAGAGAGACATAGAGGAAAGCGCGGCGGAGGGGTGGAGAAGCAAATGGGCGCTTCTCCTGTGTGCCCTGGCCGGGAATCGAACCCGGGTCCTCCGCACGCTAGGCCGACGCTCTACCGCTGAGCCAACCGGCCAGGGCAATGTTTGTTAGTTTTGATTTATATTTGGTGCTGTGTTGAGTGATACCCATTAAAACCACTTATGTATCTCTTTGTAGGCAACAGTGTTGCTGCATTTAACCTCACCAAAGCCAGTCTATCCAGAGATGCTCTTAAATGCCTATGACTCATATGAAGTTTATCACTTTAGGAGAGATCTTGAAAACACACTAAGGATTTAGGATAAGAAAAAAAAAACCTGACAATTCAGAGAGGAAAGACATAGTTTAAATTTTATATTAAAGATGCAGAGCTAAAAGCATTTAAAAACACATACTGTAAATAATGTAATATTTATCATAATGTTAATCATTAAAATTAAAATTTAAATGAGAGCCTTATGTAGTAGATCACAGTCACAAAACTAGATCCAACATTAATGTGAAGACCTGCCTGTTTCACTTATATCAGGAGAAAATAAAATTCATTGTAACTTAATGAGTTACTTTCTGCTATAGGACACTTAATTATTATCCTTCTCTTACCCCCGGGAAGCGTCTTTTTAAACTCACAACTATATCTGAATGCATGCTATGTATTAAACAGGGAAGCAATAGTTTTTTTTTTTATTAATTACAGTACATTTGTTTTCATCTGTCATTAAAGAACATTCTAAAATTAGAGACGTGGCCCTGAATAAAGCAATACTGAGCTTAGTGAAGTCTGGGAAGCAGGGACCCCAGTTAGTATCTTCTCTTGAAGTGTGGATGCTCTTTAGCCTTAATAATACTTGGGAGTGAAGCCTATTGGATGGCTGCTACCTTTTCCATACACTGAGTAGGAATGTGCCCCCCCTCCAACCAGGCAACAAGTTACCTAATGCTCCCTTGGCCAAACGTTAAAAGAGATTTGGTGCTGTAGGCGATTAAATGCACAGTGTGCCCCTGCAGACCAGGCAGCCGTAAATAAGCATTTTAAAAGAAGCTCAGGTTTTAATGAAGAACAGGGGAATTTCGGTCAGTAATTAGAAACAGCTTTGGACATCTAGGGACAGCGGTGTGCATATTTTGATTTAGTGCATAGAACATTCATTGCTTTAGAAATATTCCAGAGAAGGGATCCAACTGGATTAGTTAATGTGTAGAAGGTTTTAAACATTTTGATGAGTTTAGAACCAACATTCTAGAGTAAAAAGAAGGATCCTACTGATAAATGATGCACTGAATTAAAATTAAATGGTACAAAATGAAATGGAAGAAAGAACAGGCACCAGAAAAGAAAAATACATAATATACAAAATGTAGCAATTCTAATCCTGGCAGGCACTGCTTATGAATGTTGTGTATGCATTTAGAAAGAGCATTTACATGAAAAAGGAAACATGCTTAGCCTATAGTCTGTGATAACAAGCCAGGTACAACATCATTCCCAGTAGCGAGTCACAAAGTTCTCAGAAGTAGATAAACTTTCATCCTCAGGAAGTCAAATATACTTAGATAAAATTAGGACAATATTAAAAGTTAAGGTAGATTGGGGGAAAAAATGAGAACTAGTAACGGGAAGAACACACATTTAGACAGATGGCCATGAACATGATTTAAAATGCATATCTTCCTTTGTGGGCATCCCAATTCTGACTAAATTGGATAATGAAAAATAGTCAGTCATTTTATTTTATTTTTTTTCTGCTGTTTGGGGTCAATAATCACCCTGTATATCTCATTGCATTTGAGGTTGAAGTTCAACAAGCTATAGATTCAGAGATATTATGTAAGGCAAATAATGTCTAAAGGTAGACAGTTGGTAAAAATGGTACCAAGCGTTGTTAAGGCTGCCACTTGTCCTCACACCAGGCAGCTGTCCATCTGCTTGCAGAGATGATCTCTTACAGATGAACAAACACCTTGTTGAATGGGGTGAAATTAAGGTATTTTTATTACTTATTGTCATGTTAACTTGCATGAGACAAAAGACCATCACAATGATGAACCCACCCCTTTGATCTCACTCCCAGAGTAACCACATCCTGACAGTGTACCTCACTGCCTCCTTGATATGACCAGCTGAATATCTAATTGTCATCTCATATTTAAGCAGACTCATAACTGCATTCCTGGGTCTCCCTGATTTCCCGACCCTACCCATTCCATCGTTTTCTAACTCAGTAAAAGTCAAGTCCATCCTCCTAGATACTTTTACCAAAATCACTGAGGTTGTTCATAGCCTCTCTCTCTCTCATGTCCACAGTTAGTCTGTGGACAAACCCTGTTGATTCTTTTCGCAAAGTCTGTGTATACCCAGAATACTATGTTTTCATTTTCATCATGGCTGCCCTTGTCTGACATACCATCTTTTTTTGTTGCAACAGCAGCCTCTTGATCTCATTGTTTCTTGCCCTCTTTTTATTTATTTGCAACATATCAGTCAAAAGCACATTTTTTAAACCATGTTTTAATGTTGGCCCCTTTTTGACCCAACTGTTCACAGGTAGGTCAACTTTAAAAAGATAGTACAGTATTCTCAATGGGAATGACTACACTTTTACGGTATGAGCCTAAATGTCTTTACCTAATGCATCTATTGTAAGACCAGGTCAGATTTATGCAAATATCACTCACTGTAACTGCCTTTGAATTAGAACTTTTGTTGTATTATAATGACTTCTATGAATTACATGTTAGATATGTACAAGCCCAATACTATATCTCATAGAAGTCAAATGTTTGATATTTATATGAGAAGGTATACATTAGGCTCATATAATATTCAATATGTTGTCCCAGTAGTTTGTCCTTTTCTGTGTATGTAGGAGTGGGCAAATACCACAAATGCACATACTTGTGCAATAGACACAGGGAATTGCATTCCTCCTTGGAAATATTTGGCAACACATACAAGGGTAGATACTGCGTTTAATACTGAACCTTGGCCTTTTTTCTTGAAAGTATATTTATTAGCTATGAGAAAAATTTCTGAATTCAACTTAAGAAAATAAACATCTCTTTAATCTTAGTCTAAACTTCCTGACTCCTAGAGATAGAAGACATCTAAGAGTTTATTGTACAAAACACTGATTTGCCATATTGCTAAGCTGAGGAACAGAACAGGTTAATGGCTATGCCGAAAGTATACTGTTATTAAATAGCAAAAAAAGAATTTGGTGGTTGGTATGTTGCTTCTCAGTCTGTTGCTTCATGAATGTTCACAGAGAGAGAAGAGACACATACTTATCTTAAATTCCTAAGCTGTAGGCTTCTTCCACACAGATAAAGATTCTCTATGGCTCTCTGGGGTCCTCTGTGTCACTGTTACTGCATCCCATTGTTTCTGACCCTTCTTTTTATTTCCTTCTATATATTTCATGTGTGTGTGTTTCTCTCTATATAACATAAATCTTTAGCATTAAAAAAAATGAATGCATCAAATGACAGTAAATGTAAATGTGTAGATAGATAGATAGAAAAACTATTTCATTAGCTCTACTGCACTGATAGACATTTATAATTAAAAGTCAGAATGAAAGCATTTGGGGAGAGGTGAGACAGAGGTTAATATCAAAACTGGGAAAATCTACCCCTTTCTTTTTATTTTTGCTTGTTGTTTGAAGACAATTTATTTCTCATTATTTCAGGCCTAGGATCTTATAACCAGGCTCTATTTTTTCTATTCATAAACTTGGCCTTTATTCTTATACTTCTCCCATGCAAAACACTCCTCTTGGCATCCTACCTGGATTAACACAGATTAATCAAAAGAAAGGGCAAACAAAGAAAGCAGTAGGCATGTTTGTGTGGCGTTTGCCATGGTGTATGGAGGAGTATTCTAAGCTCTGAAGAGCTTTTAAGAAATATAAGCTCTTAATGCCAAGACTGTTACTGTGTTAAAAAATACTTTTATATAAACACAAACTCTACAGCTATATGAAACATCTTTTTATTTAGATTTTTGGTTTAAAATTTTTACTGCGGCCATGGCAGCCATTTTTTTTTTATGATCATGCATTTTGAACGTGTTGCTGGATTAAGTCTTATTTCTTTGATCTAATAAACAAGGAGATGGAAATTGAGCAGCTGAATGAAGCCCTACAACCCTGACTTTTGTGTCACTCGACCCGGCCACCTGGTTGCCTACAAAGAGATCTTGGCCTATGTCACAAAAACATTGCTGTGGAGATTGAATAATGTGTAGCTGTGAGTGATGGTGAAGGGCCACTCTGGGTGACCTTTGGGTGTTAGGTTAGCCAGGCTGCCCTGCAAAGGCAGCAATATGGTGCACTTGGACTGCGGTGTTAGACTTGACTACTGGCAGGCAACCAACACACCTTATTTTCATCATAGTAGGAGGCTGGGATTAAAGACAAAATAGTCACTTAAAGATTGAATTATATTCAGTCCAAATAACAGATGATCTTACAATTCTGGACTTCACCTGGTTTTTCAAAGCAAAAAGGAGTTGGAGAAAACCAACAGATCTTAATTTTTATTATTTTTTACTTCTGATTTTTCTTAAATGCTGAGGTAAAAGATGATCTTTTTGGCCTAAGATTTTACTTCCAACTTTTTTGTTAAATTAATTGAAGTCTGATGCCCCTTTTCGGGATTGACTCTCTAAGCATGTGTCAGCAATCACATGTGAGTTTCTGTATATGCAAAAGGACAAGGGCCGCTAAGTGAACAGTATATATTAATTAAACAAGCAAACTTCCCTCCTAAATAACATTTCTGCTCTGTCTTTTATCATCCAGCGTAAAGTGACCTGCCTGTTTTCTAGAAGATGAAGTTCCATACCTGCAGTCTTGCAGTGGAAATCATTCTGCAAGTTTTCTTTATTTATCTGCCCATTTTTATTATGTATTATTTATTATTTTATCTTTTAGTATTTTTCTACATTAAAACTTTTTTAATGCTTTTAAAATATATTTTATATTTAATTAAATTTATTGGGTGATATTGGTTAATAAGATTATATAGGTTTCAAGTGGACATTTCTGTGATACATCATCTGTATATTTCATTGTATATTGAATTAATTTTTCTACATGGGGCCAAACTATAGTCTAGTTTCATTCTTTTGCATGTGGTTTTCCAATTTTTCCAGTACCGTTTATTGTAGAAGGTTATGTTTCTCCATTTTTGGCTCCTCTGCCAAAAATTATTTGCCCGTACACATGTGGTTTTATTTCTGGGCTCTCAATTCTGTTCGATTGGTCTGTGTGCCTGCTTTGATTATTATAGCTCTGTAGTATAACTTGAATTCAGATGGTGTGATACTTCTGGCTTTGGGTTGTATGTTTTTTCTGAGAATTGCTTTGGCTATTCAGAGTCTTTTACACTTCTATACAAATCAGGTGCTATTTTGTGCTATTTCTTTAGAAATGACAATGGAATTTTAATGGGGATTGCATTAAATTTGTATATTGCTTTAGGTATTACGAACATTTAGCTATGTTGATTCTTCCAATCAAGAAAAGAAATACCTTTATATTTTATTGTATCTTTTAAAATTTCTTTTGATAATATTTTGCAGGTTTTAGTATATAGGTCCTTCACATCCTTTGTTGAGTTATTCCTAAGTATTTTATTCTTTTTGGTACAGTTGCTAAAATAATTGTTTTTTTATTATTTTTTTCCTGAAATTTTATTGTTAGTATATAGGAATGCAGTGGATTTTTGTACATTGATTTTGTATTCTGCCATTCTATTGTATTAGTTTATTGTTTCTAATAGCTTTTTGGTGAGTCTTTAGTGTTTTATATGGAAAGAATTATGTCATCTGAAAAAAAGTGACATATTTTTCTTCTTCATTCTCAATTTGGATGCCTTTTATTTCTCTTGCCTGATTGCTGTGGCTAAGACATCCAGAATGATGTTGAGTAAGAGTGATGACAGTGGCATCCTTGTCTTGTTCCTGATCTTAGAGGAAAAACTCTCCAATTTCTACCATTGATTATGATAATAGCTGAGGGTTTGTCATATATGGCTTCTATTATGTTAGGGAACTTTCTCTCTATACCCATTTTATTGAGTGTTTTAATTGTAAATGAATGTTGTGTCTTATCAAATGCTTTTTCTGCATTTATTGATAAAATCATGATTTTAGTCCTTTGTTTTGTTAATGTGGTATATTACATTGACTAATTTTCATATGATGAACCATCATTGTGCCACTGGAATACACCACACTTGATTGTGATACATTAGTTTTTAAATGTATTGTTGTATTCTATTTGCTAATATTTTGTTTAGAATTTTAGCATCTGTGTTAATCAGATATTAGTCTGTAGTCTTGTTTTTTTGTGTTATTCTTGCCAAGTTTTATTATCAGGGTATGCTGGCCTCACAAAATCCTTTAGAATGTATTGCCTTTTATTTAGGGTTTTTGGAAGAGTTTGAGGCATCAAACTTTTGAACGTTTGGTGAAATTCAATAATGAAGCCATCTGATCCTGCACTTTTAATTTTGAGGAGGTTTTGATGGTTAGTCGTCTATGTATGAGTGGCACTTCTCTAGTAGACTGATAAGAAGTCTCTATTACTTTCCAGTATGTGGTGGTAAATCCCACATTTTTTAGCTCTCTTGAGCTTCTCTGGCTTTTTAAATCTCCTTGGGGTGGTGGAAATGGCCTATGTCTCCTGGGGAGATGGGTACCTTTCCTATGATTCAGTTGTTTCAGTCCCAGGGGATCAGCTTCAAAGGGAACTGCAATGGGTAAAATCCCAGTTAGATCCTCTGTAGCCAGATGCCAGGGTAGTGCAGCCTTAATGTGTGGGAGCAGGGTGAGGTGGGGAAACCAGCCACATTTTTTTTTTTGCTTTGCTTTCCAAGAAATGACAGCCAAGATATCTGTGGTGTCCCCCCTGCACCTCCACCTTACCCTGGGATTAGTCAGGGAAAAAGTGTTTTTGTAATACCAGTTCTCAGGTTTGTGGATAATGTACTCTGTAACCTGACATGAAGGGTAAGGATAGGAGAGCTCTGGGGGGTTAAAGGAAGGCCGCCAGACTCAGAGAGAGAATGTCTAAAACGCTGATTGCCAGATAACTATGGCCACACCTCCCTGCTTTATCCCTCCCAGCTGCAGCTCATACTGCCCATTTCTGCTGGAATGTTCACTGAACCTCTTTGCTCCTCCCACTGAAGGAAGCACCATCCACAATCTGATTCTGGAGGGACCAGGGGGATCTTTCATATTGCCATTCCTCTGATATCACATCTACATAAAACCTTTACTTCAGCCAAACTATTAATGAGTCCTCATACCCATAAACTCAACAACTATCTATTTATGACCTGCTCTGTATAAGATCTGGTCTAGTGTCTGTGATGATTTGAAGGAATGCCAGGCAATGGTTCTCCATCCGCCTCAATGGGGAGCATGGTCTTCTTCCAGCCAGGAAGTCCTTGCTCCTTTCTTGGCTTCACATGGAAGATTTCCCAAACAGTTCAAGGCTAAATGATGAGTTCTTCTTCTACATATATAAAGATTACATCACTGTATCAGTAAATTTGCTCTATCAGTCAATCCCTAGGAAGTGAAGACCTAATGCTTCTTTGTAGTCTATGCAGTACCTTCCCACTATCCATCATAAGTTACAATCCTAGTAATAATTTATTGGGAGAAAATATAAGGAAGCAAGAATATGTTTTAGTCAGATACAAGTTTGAGTTCTGTTTGGGCCACTGTCTAGCTGTGTGTCCTTAGGCAATTTATTTAATCCTTTTTAGTGTTTTCTTCTCATATTATAATGGGCATGATAATAACTACTCCACAGGGAGCTGTGAGTGCTAAATATTTAATCACCTTTCTTCTTGATGAAGAGGTACTGAAATTAGAACTTGCGAATTTATTCTTTGGATAATCATTTTTTTTCCTAATGGTAATCCATTTCTACTACAATCAAAGATGAATTGTCTTTCTGGTCTATGTCTCTGCATATCATTTACATCTGTATGATTGCATTAGGGCTGATTTGAGGCTATTGCCTCCGTTAAGAAGGTCTGGTTTTGATATTTGGTGATAAATTAGAAGAAACACATTTTCTGTTTACAAGTGTCATTAAAATACAGTTTCCACTAGGCTGGAATTGGTCTGTTTAATCATATGTGCCTTTAACATACTTCTTAGCAGAATATTATTAGTTCAAATAATCTGTTGATTTTGTAATGGTCCCAACTGTGTTGTAGGCTGCTTGGACACTAAAGAAGAAGTGGTCCTCCCTTCTGGACTATGACCAGCATTCTTCCCTCATATGACACAGCCCAGTTAATCACGTTATAGAAACTACAGGTCCTGGCATCTTGGAGCTCTCAGCATAGGGAATTGTTACTACAGAAAATTAAGGTGCCAACACCACTCCATTAGAGCGAGCCCTCATGGTGGTTGGCTCTGCAGGCAACCTATTTGTTTCCTAAGCTTTAATAAGAAATATCTCCAGACTGGAAACTGTTGTAGGTGCTGACCACCTGGTTCTAGGGCCTCAGCATCTCAATGCATGACGACGTATGTGTAGGTATCTATGGGGCTTATACAGAAGCAGATTTAACAGCGGGCACACAGGGCGCATGTCCTGGGCCCCAATTTCTGAAGGGACTCGAGAAAATCCAACTTTACACTTTTTTCTAATGATACCAAGTTTGGTTTCATATGTTCAGTTTTAACATTAATAGTTCATAATATTTTTTATTTATTTAAAACTATGGTTAACATGTATTTTTATTTTTATTTTCCCTCTCTCTTTTTTTTAAGGGGCCCAATATTTTCTTCTGCACCCGGGGCCTCAACTGACCTTAATCTGCCTCTGGACTTATACATGGTTCTGATAAAAGCAGAAAAGATAGAACCCTATGACAGAGAAAGTATCTGCAGATTTTTTTTTTACCTCAGTAGGGGAATCAATCTGAACAATTATGAAAAACAAAAGAATAGCATTTTTGTTTTGGATAAGAAGAAAATATAGCAATTGATTGAGTATGGTCAATATGGATATTTACTATTAACTTATTGTGACAAAATATATATAACAGAAAATTTACCATTGTAACCATTTCTAAACATCCAGTGCAGTGTTAAGAATGTCCACATTGTTGTACAACCATCACCACTGCCCATCCTGGAACTGTTTTATCGTCCCATCTTATACCCCCAAAACAATCATTCCCTGTGTCCCTCCCTTATGCCTCCCGCCGTGGTGAGTACTGTCCTACCTTCTTTCTCTATGAGTTTAACCACTTGGATATCCCTCACATATTTGCTTTCTTTCCTTCACTTTTCACCTCCTAAAAATATCAATTCTTAACTTTATTGTCTTTTAGAAATGTGGACTTGATTACAGGCAATTAGCTGAGGAGTGGCCCAGGCCAGCGAGGGCCCATGTGCTGGTATCAATGTGATTCCAACACCGGGCAGCGCAGGCCTGCCACCGCTCACTGAATGGAGCCTGGTAGCCATGCCTCGGGACCGCTCCTCAGGTTTACTTTAAGAGACTATTAAGTGACCCTGTGGAGGCAACCCTTGGATCACAGATGCCCAAGGAGAAACGTTTGCCATTACATTGTAATGGAAAGCAGATTTTAACATTCAGGGAAAATGTGATTTCAGAAATATTAAAGATTTTTATGTGGAAAACGCATCTTTTTAACGGAGTCCCTGCAGGAAACAAATTTCCCCTTGGGTGTTATGTAACGTAAGCACGGTTCAGGTTTTGAGATAGGGTTCAAGCGATTTAATGGGAAACAAGCCACAGACTCAAGATATCCAGACTTGAACTTGAAAATAGTACAGATGGAAAAAATATAAAATGATCAAAATTCATACAACATTGCTCTGATCAGGAAATAAGTTCATCAAAAGGAATGGTTTGCACAGTATTTGTAACTCAATAATTTAAACTATTCATTTTTCCATCAGTTGCATTTTAATGCTCATTACTTGATAGATGCAAGGTAAGGTAGAGGACTATGCAAAATAAATTCCTACAATTTGACTTATTCTTTCATAATTATTTACACATATAGAGAATAATGCACTGCCCTGCAGAGAAGACCAGGTTTTAATTCACTTAAATGACTTTATCAACATACAAATTGAAAAAATATGTATTCATTTGTCCTTGGATCATCTCTTGGTGTTATTATCACTGGCAATAATAATCCTAATATTGTATGCCTATTTATAATTCAATCATTTTTTAAAATTTATAAAAGTGCTGAATTTTTTCAACACTCATTTCCAAACGGACAGATGCCAATGCGCAGGTACTGTGAAGGCATTAAAACAGAATTATTATGCATTGATTTAGCAGGAAGCAGCTTCCACTGATGTCGGAGAAAGAAAATTACTGGTTTATTCTCTGTGACCCATCCCTGAGAAATAGGCTGGCGTTTATGTGTTATAAACAGCCAAGCAGCATCCTTTAGATGTAAAACTTTACAGTCAAATGCCAGTGTTTAGATCTGATTTGAATTCTCTGATGGACATTGGATATTACAGTACAGTGAATAAAATGCCAGGAAAACAAAGACTTATAGGAGGAGAATTTCTCAAGGGAAACCAAGTTCAAAACCTTTCAGTCAAAGCATCAGGCACATCTCTATTCCTATATTCAGTCAACAGTATTGATAATGACTCATTATGAGGGGAAAGTAATACAAAATTTGAATAACTGAAGGGCATACAATAGACCTTCTTTATGATCTCTGCTTTTGCATGTAAATAATGTCCTTAGAGTGGAGAAACCATCAGTTTGGAGACAAAGATAATTTGTAGAAACATCTTTGTCAAACATTTGACTAGGCCCATTTCCCATAATTCCCCACAAATCCTGTACTGTCCAAGAGTTTACAAATATCAATGGACTCCTGTAGTACTTATTTTGTATGTCACATCCACACTAAAGAAAAAACGGTCCATTACTTTTTAATCTTTATCTTTCTATTTCTTAGGATTTAATTTTGACTGTAGTGGTCATTGCAAAAAAATATCATCAATAACGTCTGCAGGAAATGTTGCAGATCCCTGTGTCTGTCTCTGAGATAGGCTGGCATTCCCATTCCTGCTGGAGAGTAATCCAAGTCCCATTGGCAGTCATCATGAAGCAGGGGTAGCAGCTCTCCGTCACCCACCCTTCCATCACTGATTTTCTCATTGCTCCCAACACAACAATCCATTTTCTCTTTTCCACTGCATGCTCTTTTATATTCCAGCCCGTCCTCTGAAATATTCTCTCTCCTCTTCTTTTCAGTGACAATTCTCGCAATCTTCCATATCTAAACTCTTCCATGGAGCTTTCTTGAGTCATTTCAGATGAGGTTTATAGCACTTAATAAGACATTACTACTTTCCACTTGTAAGTAGATTGTGTTTATGCCTGTGTAAATTCTAAATTTTTAAAAAAATCAAATATAAACTGTTGGAGACCCAAGAATGTGTCTCATTTGTCCTCTGTAGTAGCTTTAGTACTAACTTTTGCTATAGGACAGGAAGAGTCTTGTCTCACTGAAATCTATCCTCCTTTAAATTATAAGGAGCCAATCTACAATGAAGAGTAAGGTGCTCTTATTAATTAACCCCCCCCCCATACTTGTTAGCAATGAATGAATCCTCTATGATCTCACCCCTGGCTGTCTCTCCAACTTCATTATTAACCTGTCATTGTTTTTATACTCCTATGGTCAGGAAGTGTGTGTCTCACAGTACACACTGTTGTGTGTGTGTGTGTGTGTGTATGTTTGTGTGTAGATCTTCCATCTCCTTGTCCTGTCATTTTCTTCCCATTCCTCTATCAATCTTAATTATCTTTTAAGATTCAAGTCAAATATCACCTCCTGGAAGCGTTTGTCCCCAAGGACACCCACACTTCCCCATAAGTAACATCTGGCCTCTGACAGGGCCTAAAGAATCCATCTGTCAAGGTAGGCTCCATATTACAAAGTGTTCAAAAGTACCACCTATGTCTCCTTTTCCCCTGGTGGACTGTAGACTCTTCAGAAAAAGGAACTGTGTTTTATCTGTCCCTGAATTTTTGGCACATGGCCCAGGACTGTCACATGGTAAATAGGTAACAAATGTGACCAGAACTGAGGATGCAAGGATTGAGTGCCTGTTTCTGAAGTAAATTGGGGCTTCCTGCCCAGCACTGAACTTGGGCAACATCTTTAAGTAGGTTAACAACTCTGACCCATAAAACGGGGATGTGTTTCTAAAACTGCAAAGCACTGGGAAGGGGTGGTGAATATTTATTATGCAAGAGGCTTTAGCAGTGGGCATTGCTTTTGAAGTTATTTTAATTATGCAAAATATTAGGACAACTGCAGAGTTTTTTTGCTTAGTCAAACTATTTCTTTGCACAATTGGTCACAGACATGGGCAAACCAAAACAGCTTTGAGTTGTGGCTTTCTGTTGCTGTGAGCAAGGAGATGAAGACTGTCACCTCCTTCAGCTGGCTGCATAAGAAGAGTTCAAGTTTCATTCCTCTCCCCCAACAGCCCCGAGCAGGGGTGTTCCCGGGCACCCTTAGGACTCTGGATGGGCCTCTGGAGGAAGGAATGTGGTGGTGAAGGCCCCAACAGGGGACGATAGAGCAGAGGGCCAAGCAGAGGGGCTTTATGAAAGATGGCTGTGCACAGAGAGAGACCACTTTTCCTCTCTAAGTGGGCCTTTCTCCATGAAATATTTCAAGAAAGAGCTACATTTCCTTTTATTAAATTTTTACTTGTTTGCACCTCATGCTATTCATTCTTATTGAATTACATATAAACCTATGAACTTTTGCTCCTTTGTACTTCTACCACTTTATATATTAAATTAAAAAAAATGGAAGTGTAGGATTCCTAACATCCTTTAAATCTATCCTGTGTATGCAGAAAGATCTCAGATGTTTGGAGAATCCAAATGAGAGGAAACGAGTGATGGTCAAAGTCCGGACTCTGAGAGTGTTACAAACACACACAGACACTGTTCAAGTGATCGCAAGGGCTCTTCTTCAGTGTTCTTTTCATGTTAATTCTTTCATTGTTTAAATCTAATTAAATATTTAAACAATATGCAATTTAAACAAATAGGTAGCTTAAAGTATGTTTTAGTTGTGAATTTCTACTTTGATAGGAGTTTACTAAAAATGCAGATATTATTTGTCCTAACAATTGAAATACATAACCTCCCAACGGGTACAGATGCAAAAATCATTACTCTCCCTAACAACGTAAAACAAACTAGATGCAATTACTTTTGAAAAAAATGGATCATAAGATTTTTTACCCGTGAGAATACGTATATGTTATTAGGCTCGAACATATTTACTCACCATCTATGGAAAAAAGGCCATCTTTTCCTGTTTCACACACAATTCTCTTATGTGGGTATCTTATGTTTTCTCACATCTCCTGCATATAATTTAAAGAAAAAAAAAAGACACAAAAAGAGAATGGTCTTGTTGAGAAGTTTAACTCTTGTGTGTGTGTGTGTGGGTGTGCTGTGATGGCTTTTCTATTTTCTCTAGTTTTATTGAGATGTGATCGACATATAACATGGTGTAAGTTTCAAATGAACAACATTGTAATTTGATATATGTATATACTACAGAATGATCACAACAGTAATTTTTACCTCACATGGTTATAGTTTTTTCCCTGTGATAAGAACTTTTATGATCTACTGTCGTAGCAACTTTCAGATATGAAAAACTATAGTCAGCATGCTGTATAGGACATCCCCAGGCTTATAGATCTTATAAATGGAAGTTTCTACCTTTTGATACCCTTCATTCAATTTCCTGACTCCCTACCCCCTACCTCTGGAAAATACTGATTTGATCTTTCTTTTTATGAGTGTCCTTTTTTTTTTTTTTCAAATTTCACCTCTAAGCCAGATCATATAGTATTTATCCTTCTCTGTTGGACTTCATTTCGCATAAAGCCCTCTCTTTCTTGATGACTTTTTTACTTGCCCTAATTTAACAACAACAACAACAAAATGTTTATTGAAGATCAATGTGAAGATAAGACTATACTTATAAACTGTCTCACATTTACTAAATGTCTCATGAATCATTTAACTAATCTACCTACTGTTTATACATATCCTAATACCACATTTGATTCCCACTTGATTTTCAGTTTTGTTATTGAATTTGCTGGCTAATTTGGTCACACCGTTGTTGATGAAAATAATGTGTAAAACTTGAAAAAATGATTTGTCAATTTCTCTGCTTCTTTGGAACCATTCAAAGCATTCAGCACCCCTCAAATACTAATATTTGTTTACATTTTAGCCATGGTGGTTAAAGCATTTGTGAACCTTCCATTCGTGGTGAAATCACCACTTTGCAACAGAAGTGACCTTATCTTCAACTATGCTGTGACCAAATATGGTAGAACAGGGGGACTGGTCCTTCACTCTGTCCACAAGAGAATGTGCTGTGAAGAACATTCTAAGTTGCTATTGTGACCACAATAATTGCCTGTGTGAGGATAGTACACACTTTGTTTCTTCCTCCTGGGATCCTGTCTCCTGCTCTCTTTTCTTTCATGCTGTAGATGTCAATATTTGTAGCCAATTCTGTTGTTCTTCAGTGATGTGAGAGAAATAGCAGTTTGAACTCATGCCACTGACTATAGTAGAGAATTGGGGCAATAACAAAGTGATTGTGAATTGGAGACTATGCCTTACATTAAATAAGTCGGAGTAGGTCTGGTACTTTCCCAAAGACGTAGAGGCTGACATTTTAGTGTATTTATAAAGATAAAAAACTCTAAGAAGACAAACTATATGTTAAACTAAAATGAAAATAGCTATGTAATAATATGTTAGCTAAATAAATCCAGAAATATTTTAAGAGTTTTATTTCAAAATTATATTTTCAACCTATAAACTTGATTATTTAACATCTTTTTTTTTTAATAATGTAAAATTCTGTCTTATTTTTACTATCTTCTCCCAGTATGATGGATTTTAACTTACATATTTTTTAATTGGTAATATGTAAATTAAAATGCATAAGAAGTAGTTCCTAGTTTTAAAGCATTATTAATATTTATATTTATGTTCCTATTTACTTTATATAACAAGGTTCAAGTTTGTCAATAAAATTATACAAATTTTGCATATTTTCTTATAAAAATCACTTTTATCTAAACAATAAAAGTTATGTAATGTATTTATTAGTATCTGAAATATTTTGGTGAATAGATATTTTAGAAAAACAATAGAACTAGTGAATATATCTAAAATATCCTTTATTAAAAGTCTTGGACCACTTAATTCTCTTGTGTCTTCTCCCATTTTTTTAACTGTATATAAATAATTTTCATAAACTAAAAATTTGTATTAAAAACATTTTTACAGAGGTCCTGGCCGGTTGGTTCAGCAGTAGAGCGTCGGTCTGGCATGTGGAATTCTGGGTTTGATTCCAAGTCAGGGCACACAGGAGAAGCACTCATCTGCTTCTTCACCCTTCTCCTCTCCTTCCTCTCTCTCTCTCTCTTTCCCTCTCTCAGCTAAGGCTCCATTGGAGCAAAGTTGGCCTGGGTCCTGAGGACGGCTTCAAGACCTCCACCTCAGGGGCTAGAAGGGCTCTGGTTGCAGTGGAGCAACACCCCAGATGGGCAGAGCATCAACCCCTGATGGACATGCTGGATGGATCTCAGTCGGGCACATGCAGGACTCTGACTGCCTCTCCACTTCTAACTTAGGAAAAATACAAAAAAAAAATTCTTACAGAGTACATTGTATTTTCAAAGGCATAATCCTCCTGAATGAAAGTTTGATAACAAATCCTAAAAAAAAAATTTCCCACCTACAAGTTTAAAGAATTGGTGTATAAACAAACAAATAAGCAAATATAAATAAATATACAGACAAAAGAAAAAAGCCTGCCTACCAGCACGAGGCCATCAGTGCTTAAGAAGACCTTCATGTGTAAAGCTCAGTCCACATAATGGAACAGTTAATGGAAACATACCAATAGTCACAAAGAAATTTCACCTTCATTAAAGGTAAAATTTTCAGAGGTTGTCACAGGATTCTTCTAGGTATGACAACCTTACCTATGCCTTTCTCCACGTAACTTTATGTCCCCCTGTGGGAGGGATCAGTAGGAACTAGACATTTTAATGTGGAATCTTTGGAATGACCTAAGAAATTATATTTCTGGACTTTTGCTACGTTGCTAAGAGAGGCTCAGCTGCTGTTCCTGGCTCCTATACTTTTATTCTTTTTTAAACGAAGTTAAAGAAGCAAATCACAGCAAAACTTTTTTGACAAACTGTGCCTAAGATTTCAATAGAAAACTTGTAGTGTTAAAAGTTTGAAGAAGATGAAAACTGACCAGAAATAAGAAAAATAGTTATCAAAAGCAACTTCTGAATCTAGTGCACCAGTGAGTTTGAGTGACAAAAGCTTGTAAGTTTTCGAAGAGGTGGGCATGGGATGGAGATGAATCGGCCAGTCTGCGCTCTCTGATCAGATAGAGCATCTTGCAAGGAGACCTCACATGTGCATTCTAGTCTAAATTCCACAAAGACTGGGTCAGTATTTTTATTCATTGTTTATCATCACACAGTTTTTTTTATTATTATAAAAACAATTATACATTTGTTTAAGGCAGTTCTCCTAAGAAGTGTTATGTGACTTAAGAACTTTAAGAAACTGAAGAACATTAAGAGATCTTTATATATGAAAACCTAAGGGGTGTGGCCAAGTGATAATCTTGGAAAATATGCAAGTAGACTATATTTGACAATGTCCATATCAGTATGGACTTATGAATATGCATTGTATTCTAAGGGATAAAATCCAATACTGTCATATTAATTTTGTGCTATCCTTGGTCATTAAGAGTTCCTACTCTAAATATAAATAAATATCTAAAAACAAAATTAAATAAAGTTAATCAATTTAAGTAGCTAGAAAAAGGACAATATAATGTGAAAAATAGCTATTGATAAAAATATAACCTAATATAAAACCAATAAATAAAACTAAATTGAGTACTTTAATGAGACAGATACAATTTATGTAAACTATTTTTTTCAATGACTATTATCTCTGAGTTATGGAAGAGACTGAAAAATCATGTGACTAATTAAAAATGATATCAATAATTTTAAATTTAAAATAGTTGTAATATTTTTCAGACACACACAAATTGCTAAATTCATTTTAAGTGAAATTGATCAAACAGAATAGACGAGTAACAATAGAAAATGTGTTAGAAGTTGTTCTTTATGCAACTACTGAAATGTTTCCTCTGTGAGATTTACTCTGACCCCTGTCTTTAAGATTATAGCTCCTCTTCTCATCTCCTCCCTTTCAGTCCCCTAGACCTTGCCCTACTTTTCATTTTCTTTCTCAGTATTTACGAACTGCTAAGATACTATATTACTTACTTTGTTATTATGCTTAACATTAACTGGCTCACTAGAGTGAAGTTTCAAAAGTTTAAAGCTCTTTGCATTGTGCACTGATATACTCTAAGAATCTAGGACATTTTCTAGTGTATAATAAACATTCAAAACTTTTTGTTGAATAACAAAAGAATGAACATAAAAGCATTCCCATCAAAGTGGAAAAATGTAACAACAGCATTTAGGCCAAGGTGTGGGATTGGACACAATCTATTGAAAGATAAAATATGTAAAATGTCATAACAGATCATTCACAAAAGGTGTACATTTGCAATTTGTAAATGTTTTGATGACAGGGAACAGTAACTGAATCCCACTAGATAAATGCTACCCCCTCCAAAGAGAATTTTATTTTGTTCATTAGTCAACTTGGATTACAAAAAATTACATTCAAGTATTATTAAATTTTGAATTTTGTGGAAATTTGTTTTCTCGCTTATATAAGTACACAGGGATTAGCCTCAATTTTGATCTTTGTCTACAAAAATTTAAATACAGAACAGAAAAAGTTTTATTCTTTTGCATAAAAAAATGGTGAACCACTCTTGTAAAGGCTGCCCAGTGAGCATCTCATACATTGTGTCTTCACAATATGTCAGTAATAGTTAATTTTATGTTTCCAACTACTCTGGGCCAATGGATGACCAGAGAGCTGGTTAAACATAATTAGCAGGTGTGTCTGTGAAGGTGTTGAAGGAGGAGATGATGAAATTAACATTTGAACCTGTATTCTGAATAGAGCAAATTGCTCTCCCCAGTGTAAATGGGCCTCTTGTTATCTTTGAAGTCCTGAATAGAACAAAGCCACGAAAGAGAGGTGAATGCTCTATGCCAGGATGTTGGAGCAGCCCTGTGCACTCCTGGTTTTCAGAGGCTTCCAGTCTCAGGCTGGAATCTACACCATCAGCGCTAAGTCTTTCCAACGACAACACAGCTTTCCTGGCCCTCCAGTTACGGATACCACATCAAGGGACTTCTCCATCTCCATACTCATGTGAGCCAAATCTTTATAAACCCTTTATGGAGAGATATGGATATGGATGTGGCTACAGGTAGACAGAGACAGAGATAGAGAAAGAGACAGATTACATAGGCATTCTGCTTTCTCTGTATAAATAGCTTTTCTTTCCCTGGAGAACCATGACTAATACAACATCCCCTTTTGCTGGAGAAAAAAACTGGAATTTTTCTTCTTAAGAAAAAAAGGGACAACTACAACAGGTGTAGCAAGTGTGTTATCTAAAATGTAAAAACTGGAAGCAAAATTTATGAATTGAAACTGAATGAATAGCTTCATATTAAAAAGTTGTAGGTAGTAATGAATACATAATAATGACTATGTTTTATATAAAACCTGCAAACAATTAGAAAAACAGATGAGTTTTATGTAAACAACCCATTTGTCAGAAAGTAATGCTTTTTTTGATTGTGACAGAATAACAAGAAAAAAAAATAAGATAGAGAATGAGGTTGAAGTAATAATGTCTATAATACAGTATGTCCGTAAAGTCATGGTGCACTTTTGACCGGTCACAGGAAAGCAACAAAAGATGATAGAAATGTGAAATCTGCACCAAATAAAAGGAAAACCCTCCCAGTTTCTGTAGGATGATGTGGCAGCATGTGCGCATGTGCAGATGAGGACGTAACACCGTGTATACAGCGGAGCAGCCCATGGCCATGCCAGTTGAGATGTGGACGGTACAGAGGAAAGTTCAGTGTGTTCTGTGGCTCGCTAAATTCAAATCCATGACCAAAGTACAACGTGAATATCGGCGTGTTTATAACAAAGCACCACCACATAGGAATAACATTACTCGGTGGGATAAGCAGTTGAAGGAAACCTGCAGTTTGGTGGAGAAACCTCGTTCTGGTAGGCCATCAGTCAGTGATGAATCTGTAGAGCAGAGGTCCCCAAACTACGGCCCCCTGAGGCCATTTATCTGGTCCCCGCCACACTTCCGGAAGGGGTACCTCTTTCATTGGTGGTTAGTGAGAGGAGCACATTGACCATCTCATTAGCCAAAAGCAGGCCCATAGTTCCCATTGAAATACTGGTCAGTTTGTTGATTTAAATTTACTTGTTCTTTATTTTAAATATTGTATTTGTTTCCATTTTTGTTTTTTACTTTAAAATAAGATATGTGCAGTGTGCATAGGGATTGTTCATAGTTTTTTTTTTTTATAGTCCAGCCCTCCAACAGTCTGAGGGACAGTGAACTGGCCCCCTGTGTAAAAAGTTTGGGGACCCCTGCTGTAGAGGCTATATGGGATAGCTACCTAAGGAGCCCTAAAAAATCTGTGCATGAGCCCACATCAAACTGCACTGAATAGGTATGAAACTGGAAGAGTTTTCCTTTTATTTGGTGCAGATTTCACATTTCTATCATCTTTTGTTGCTTTCCTGTGACCGGTCAAAAGTGCACCATGACTTTACAGACACACTGTATATCCAATTTTGTATGCAATAGCCTGAAAATGCCTTTTTTTTTTTTTTTTTTTTTTTTTTTTCAGAGAGAGAGACAGAGAAAGGGATAGATAGGGACAGATAGGAATGGAGAGAGATGAGAAGCATCAATCATCAGTTTTTCATTGTGGCACTTTAGTTGTTCATTGATTGCTTTCTCATATGTGCCTTGACCGTGGGGCTACAGCAGACTGAGTAACCCCTTGCTTGAGCCAGCGACCTTGGGTCCAAACTGGTGAACTTTTTGCTCAAACCAGATGAGCCCGCGCTTAAGCTGGTGACCTTGAGGTCTCGAACCTGGGTCCTCCACACCCTAGTCCGATGCTCTATCCACTGTGCCACTGCCTGGTCAGGCATGAGAATGCTTTTTTAATGTCTAGACATCTTTTACAAAATTGTTCATATTCTAGGCCATCAGAATAACTTTATTTCAGTTTCTCATAATTTAATTTGATCACAATGCAAGAAAGTATTTTTTAAAAGATAACTGAATCATCTAAAATTTAAAGAAATAGATACTTACCAAGATAAATTCTGTGTGAAAGATGATAGCAAACTAAAATATTAGGAAAGAAAAAAAATAGGAATGCTGTAGACCATAGTGTACAAAATAGGATTAAAGACTTGTTTGGGAGACACAAAACTTTAAATAATGGAATTATTTTTAAAACAGAATGAAAAATAATTGAGTTAAGTATTTCATTTAAAAAGCATAAAGATCCACAAAATAAAACTGAGAACACAAATGAAAAGAAAAAATTGTGCTGAAAGTAGAAACAATAAATGTACTGTTGACAAGCAGACACAAGAGAATATTAAAGGTTAAACTGTAATGAAATAGAGCCAGTGTTGCCTTGGTAAAGGCAATCGAGAAAAAAGAATATACACAAACATAAAAAACAGAGATGCAGCAGATTATTTGAGGTTTATATCTTTCTACTTAATAGTCAATTTGTACATGATATAAACATTTTAATTAAATTTTAAAATCTGGAAAATATAAATATATAATATTGCTTGCTTCAAGAATATATTTAAAAATATAGACGATATATCAAATGGAAGGACTTCTATCCATATGGCTATGTAGATAATTCTTAAAATTTTCATAAATAAATAATTTTTATAATATGTAAGCAGTTTAAGAATTCAGAAGAATAAAAGTTCTCTCATTGGATAAACCCAGGAGAAAGGCCATGCAGATCTCTAACCTTTGGGTACATTTCACTCCCTCTTTGTCTCTAGTATAGTCAGGTGGTTTTACTTTTCTTTAAGTAGATCTTTGAAATAAATATTTTTCAGCTATAATTTGCACTGATTATAGTTCCCAAGTTGTTGGTAAATAATTCTATAGAGTATTTTCTGTGAAATGTTTAATTCTTTTTTCTGGAGTTATATTTCATTTTAAATGTTTTGCTATTTATGTTCTTTAGTTGTTCATTATTTTCTTGGTCAAACGTCCATTTCTTGACAATTCTATTTGGTTTCTTTTTTGAAGAACATAAATGCCATAGGTCAAGGTTGTTACAATGCTATTGACACCTAGTATTCAGAGCAATAATAGGCATACAATATATCTTTTAGTGAGTCCCTTCCATGTGAAGACAAGTGTGTGTCTGAGGAATGTATTTGAATATTCCTGCCTGCCTCTACCCTCATTTGCTCAGCTGGATTCCTCTTCTTCCAGACACAAGCAAGGGCTGCATTTCCTCCCTCTTTGAAACAGGACTTGGCCATGGTCTTTGCTTTGGGCAGTGAACTGTATAGTGCAGACCCAAATGGGGTGTCTGCTGTCACGATGATGGTACACCTGCTGAATTACTAAGTTGGCACATGCTGAACATTGCTCTGGAGAATGACCTAGATTTGCAGGAGATTTGTGAGGCTGAAATGAAATCTCAATGTTCTAAGTCACTGAGGTTGTGGAATATTTGTTTTTAGCCTAATATTGGTTCCAATAGAAATATATCCCAACTTCTGATCAATCCTTTGTGTCCCTTAGATTTTCTTCATTTTTTTTTAATAATTCTTTTAACTCTTTGGGCTCTATTATTCTAGAAATTTCCCACCCAACTTTCTGCTCAATAATTCCCTCTCTAGTTAAAACCAGTCTTCTATTTATTTCAGCTACTGTTTCTTTTGTATTAAATAGAAATAATACCTAATTTTTATAATACTTATTGAATTTTTGGACAAATGCCTATCATTCTCAGAATAATAAATATACCCATTTTAAACATTCTATTGACCTAGTTTTCTTTGATAGAAATTATGCCATTTTTCTAATGGTGCACTTTTTCAATGGAGTTGCCTTCCCTAAAATTTTCTGTGATCATCAGTAGGTGTCATTTTAGACTAGTATTTACTGAATACAAGCAGCTTGTGGAAGAGCACTTGAAGACCAGATACAATGTTCTGTCATGGGTGCCGTAGAATGGAGGCTGGAGAAGGAATACCTGCTCTCAGAGAAATGCCTGGGTGGTGAGTCCTCTGCGAGTGGGTTCTTCCTAAACATCATTAACTTCCCAGCCCACTGTCTCTTCTCCTACAGAATCACCTAGAATCACTGCCTTAGCAGTATTGCCTGGTCCATTATGTGTGCATAAACACACACAACTCTACCCACATAGTTTCTCCTGCTACGAAGATGAATCTCATATTTATCTTAATTGTCCTGTAATTCCTGGTTGTGTCCAGATTTCACCACCTTTAGGCAAGGGCCCTCTTTTTGCAACATTATTATTTTTCTGTGAGTGTACAGTCAGTCATTGGAATGAGTTGGATGTTGAAGGATGTGATCAGACACTAACTTTGTGAATTCTCCCAATGACTTCCTCTTCAGATCTTCTCAGTGGACTAACTAACTACTGCCTCACAGATGAAATTTCAAGGAGATTCAACAATATTTTCTCTGGTTATTTTTACATAATAACAATTATTTTATTCCAAATTATTAAAAAATCTAATAATGACATGTCTGTTACCCAAACTCTATTCCAGTTAAATATTTGTCATATTCTAGCCTAGCTAGTTCTGGAACATCCAAATAATAGATTCTGGAAGATGGACAGAGGTAAGGGTGTAGTAGAGAAGGTCTTACATGGCAATGCCATTATGGTCCAGCAATGGAGCCTCTGGGTGTGATATGATCCCACAAATTACTTTCTTTCCAAGGTGGCATTTGTAGCCTCTTTAGTGACTTTGGCCTGCATTTCTCAGGTTTGGCACACACATCTCCTCCTGCTGGAAGGCACATAAAATCTCTCTCTTCCCCTGAGCTTTTGGCCACTTGTCTCTTCCTCTGGGATAGTCCACACTTTCCAATGTTACTCTTTGGCAATTCCTCTTTGAGGACAGTTCCAGACTGGCTTCCTCAATGGGCCACATGTGGTCTCCAAGAAAACATGCCATCTATACCAAATAGCTTCCCCTTAATAGCTTCTTTTGCTTTGCTCTGCCAGTTATAGTCAATCATCATAATTTGACCATATATGTTAATCAACCATCCACACTTTCCAAATGCCAGAGGATACAAATCTAGTCTTTCTGAGTGCTTCAGTGACAGCCTTTGGTGTGTGCTGTGTTTTTTCTTCTAAGCCTCTTCTTCTCCAGCAAAGGGTCCCAACCAGGATAAGGGAATCCACTCCAGAGGCCACTCCACTTCAGAGCTCACTGCAGGGTAGTGATGGGCAACAGAAGAGGCACACACTGTATTTCCTAGTAAATCCTTCATCTAAGTGTTCTTGGTAATTTTCTTATTCCCTTCCTATGGGTTCTTATTTGAAAGACACTAGTTTAAAATGTTATTACATTTGTCAAAAGTTCCAATTTGATCTTGTCTTTTGTGTTTCTAGTAGGAACCTTGACATAATTTTCTATTTTGATAAGAGGTACTCTTCTTGTTTTTCTGTACAGTTATGGTTTATAAAGTGAGCATTGCGTGTTAATTGTAGAGGTCTAGAGTGGGAGTGGAAGACTGGAAGCATGGGCTCGGTCCACAGGGTGGAAGTTTTTGAGTACTTGAATTGCTTATAGAATATGTTACTTTTTTTCACCGGACAGCTGCTCCTTTCATTGTGATCAACCTTATGTAAAAATATTCAACTTTGTAGATAAATGCCCTCCATTGAACACACAGTAGTATTTATAGAATTCCTGTTTTGTGCCAGTCACTCAATGTTTTAATGATTAACAGAATTTCATAATAGACATATCATAGATATATATGCACCTATATTAGTAAATATTTCAAAAACGGAGAATTAATATAGTAATATGGAATCACAGCATCAGGAATACCACAAGGTGTATGTGTGTATTTGCGTGTGAGTATCATGGAGGGAAACATTAGACACAGAGACTTTCCTAGACATTATTTTCACCTCTTGACACTTGGTCTTGGGTCAAGTGTTATTCTATGTCATTTTATTTCTGGTTGAATCAGAATTCTGGAAGCACTGCCAAGTTTGGAAAGGGGCCATAACTTGAACTTGTCCACGTCAGTGATATAGATTCTCTTTTCGCCGTGGTTGTGAAATCTGCTGCCAGGCAGCATTCTCATATTTTCAGGTGGTCATTCAAGGCAGTAAGCAAAGACCTTGATGTTCAGTTTATCTGTTAAAGAACAGGACAGCTTGCAACAATAAGTCACTTGTACTTGAATTATCCCTGAGCATTCTGTGAAGTTCCTAAATAATTTTCTTTTTTTAGTTGATGTCGCATGCTTTGTTGTGCTGGCATTATTTTGGTTTTGTGTCACCGGGGATATTTAATAGGCTGCAATGCTTTGTCCCATATTGTTACTTTCTGTATAGAGAGGGGTTGCCCAATTAATGCAGTGATTCATTGTTTTAAATGGCTACTTGTATAGCCATTTGAAAACTCTTCTTAGAAACAGTGTGAAGGGTAGAACTCAAACAGAGATTAGATCTGTATAAGCTCTCTATTTTTAGTTGTAGGTTTGGTTTTCTAAATGGAAAAAAAATGTTTTGTAGTGACTCAGCTCCATCTTTATACTTAGAATTGGGAAAGAATCCTCACTTTTCCCAGTCTGGCAGCTTTATTCAATTGTCAGGTACCTGTGCCCATGACAGCTGGGATGTGAAGACCCATATGTCAGTGAGGGCCTGAAGAAACCTCTTACCCATTCCTAGAACAAGGGTACTCCAGGAAATCTGGTGAGTGTCTATTTCCAATTCTAAGTCCTTTTTTTTCCATATAAAAACAATGATGATGGTACTAAATTAGGCAGCCCAAGTCCCTCTGCTGTAGTACTGAATTGCAATGAACCTGGCTCCAGTGCCTGTGGAGTGATGGCATTCCCCAGTCTCATTACCAGAAACTCAGTCCTGTCATTTAATATTTAGTGGAGCATACAATGTTGAAGGTGGGATTTTTCTACAGTTTAAATACAAGACTATAGCAGCAAGTTGGAGTGCTCATCCTTTGCAGGAGCGTGGGCAGGGACATTCATTCTTTTGTGCACATATGACACATTTCCTTAAATACTCGCTGTATGCCAACACGATGACATTTGCTAAGGGAGACGGGGAGGTATCATTCATGATCCCAAGAGTAGAGATGGTTGCACTGAAATCTCCCATTTTATTTGAAGTGCCCCTTTCCCTTTCTTCTTACTGATCACCATGATGACAGGCACCACATTTTGATCACTCACCATGCTCCAGATGTCCTGCTTAAGTACCTTCTAAAATCAGCTCATGGATTGCGTTATTGTCTTTACAAAAAATACCAGTTTCCACATTCAGAAACTGAGTCTGAGAGAGGCTAGTATCTTTCCCTGAGCAACATAGCCAGCAAGCAAAGCAATATCATCATAAGTAAAATGGTAGAGCCAGGAACCTCAGTTCAGGTTTGTTTTATTCCAAAGTCATTTATTTTAGCCTCCCTTCTGTACCACCCTCAAAGAGCTCAATCAAAACCGAGGTTCTAGCATCTTCAAAGTAAAGCAGAAGTGAAAGTAAGGAAAAGACCTGTTAGAAACACTGGGAAGCCTGCCTCTGCATCTGAAGACGAGAGGGCCCAGCTGGTTATTCTCTCCTCATTGCTCACATATGTGTCTTTTCCAAGCATTCCTTCTCTTTATTCTGACTAGTGATGCTCTATTACAACCACTTCCTGACTTGTTTCTCTGCCTCAAATTTTGTCCTGTTAAGCCATCCTCTGCATGATCACACCAATGATTGCTCTAATACTCATATCTGACCATGTCACCCACATGCCTTGTCAATGGCTTTCCACCATTGGATCCAACACCCAATTAAATAGCATAAAATTTAGCCCCCAACTTTCTATCCTGCCAAATAGTTGCTTCCCACTAGAGCCCCAGATGATACAAAAAACACACATATTTTTCTCACTACTTTTTTCTATTGTACACATCCTTTTCTTTGTATGTATGATTCTTGTCTCCTTGGATGTGTGAGGACCTCTCTATCTTTCCAGTATACCCAGCACACATTGTCATTGGAGCACTTCCTGTGTGAGACTATTGTTTCTCTACCAGCCCGCTAGACTACTTCAGCCCGTGTCTTTTCGTATTTGAACCTTCAGTGTCTAGACAAGGAATTAACAATCTGTTTCCTAATCTGAATCAAAAGAAACAGCAAAACAAACTGAACAACAAACAAAAACCTGAGACAGTGGTCTCAGTTTTTCTAGTAAAACACAGAAGAACTGAGTTGTTCGGAGCCTGGCAGTTCACTTGCTTTGGCAAGTGAATTTGGTGAGGAATCGAAAGAGCTAGGTATTTCTCCCAGGTTTACCACCTCTTTGTGTTCACTTGTTTTGAGATCTCAGTCTGACCACTTCAAGATCAAATGTGAGTCTCAGATTCCTGATTAGTTATGTGGTCGCACTGGCTCATCCTTGGACATCGTTCCAGGCATAAACTCGATGGTTATCCTTATAAACCAGAAATGATATTTCAGGAACTAGAATTCTTCTAGGGGCTACAGTATGAATCCAGACAAGATCTACACACAAAGAAAAAGTAAAACATAATAAAAATTCTGTTTTGTAGGCAGAAACTGACCCAACTATTCACCCTAAAAAGACACGCCACTAGTTAGAAGGAAGGAAGTATAAGAACATGATATGCAGCCCAGCACCCCAATGGAAGGCACACCTCAACATTGGGGCCCTAGCACAGAATTCATGTATTTTCAATGTCTTAGTCAACATTTAAAGCTGCCACAATGTTCCCACTATCTACCTCGACACCTAGCTAACAAGCCTGCTGAGACCTTATGGGGCTGGAAATTCAGGAGCAACCAGCTCTGACTGTAAAAAGTCTTGCTTCCTCAGAAACAATGGTGTGGATTGAGAAACAAAATCAGCTATGGCACTGGATTCCCCACGAAAAGCTCCCTCATCCATGTGGCCAGGCTGTCAGTTTCCTGGGTCTGGCACAGCATTCATCTTTTTAGTTACAATGTACTCAAGTTACTGGTGTTGGAAAGCCTTCCATACATAGAGTTTACAAAAATAGCAACACATTGCCTGCAAGAGTCAGACACAGGGTGTTTCAGTCGATTCCCTTCAGAAGGCTAAAATCGTCGTTCTAGAATTTGGGGTCTTTGTGAGTTGGGTGAACACATGAAAATAAAAACTCACTGTCAATTTTTACATCGTTAAAGGTTGAAGGTTTTGATGGAATGAGATGTGGTCATAGTAAGCTGGTCCCTGGAACTGGAGTCCTTTAGAGGTTATTAAGAATCTATTAAGTATTGTTTCCCTAGGTATGGCCATGGTCCCGTGGCAATGTATCCAGGCTTTTGTCCATTTATAGCCTCTTTGTAGGTGCAGGATAAATAGGTCTGATTTAGATGAAGGATAGTTTTTAAACTCATTAGTGGATCTCAGGGACAGACTAATAAAAAGCTTTACCAGAAATTTTCTCAACTCTCTTCTCTGCATGCTCCCAACTTTAAAGCACTGAGCAGCTCCCGCCACCTTCCTCAGAACAAAGCAGCAAAGCGAGGGCCCGTATTTATTACAAACCCAATAAAAATTACACTGAATTATAAAAACATAACTAAAAGTACATAATTTATAATAGCGTAGAGACTGAAATTTGTTTTCAGAAAAAGAGATGGCTGATTTCACTCTAAGAAATTACAAAAATCATGATTTAAAAAAAAAAATCATTGTGGAGGGACTTGTTAAAAGCAGATCATGGGCCTCCGCTTTTAGTGAATTTATTTTGAACCCCCTGAAGCAGACACTGCAAATTTTTACATTTTAATGAGTGAACTAAAAACATATATTTCAAAGCAAATAGCACACATAAATCACATTTATGACACGTGAGGTTGCCGACCGCTGTGCGGGGAGCCCCCAGTAATGGTGCTAATATGCACTCTGCCTTGATTTTCTCAGTTCCCAACATGCTCTAATTCCACACTACAAATCTTTAAATGGCAGTTATATTTTAATTAATGTGATTATGTGCTGCCATTAGCAAACCCTCCCCCAGCACGCTTCTCCTGCCAGGCCCATGGATGCCAGTAAACCATTAACATAAAAGGGCCATTTGCTTATTAAATCCATCGACACAAACAGGCAAGGGTTGCAATTGTTGATTTGCCACCCGAAAGATCAGAATGAGAAGGGGTTGTTCGGAGCCTGGCAGTTCCAATTATCTGGTGTAATTAAGTCTAATTTATAAAGCCCCGCCCTCAAATGAGAAAGTAACAATTTTTGTTAATTAACAAGAGCATTTATAAAGCTCGTTAACTCCATCATTCACAGCCTGCCTGGAAAAAATGGGAGCATATGGCTGTTGCATAGGACATGTTGCATGTGCGTATTTGGGTATTAATCTGTTTGCAAGGTCTAATGATTAAACAGGAGTGAGAAATGGATGTTAGGTGGCCAAGGAAAGAAGATCTACTATTTTCATTTATCTTTACAGCAACGTGAGTGCTTTGTCATTATCCTGCGAGTATGGTTTCATTATTCGAATATAGCACTCCTTGCTGGCTCATACCTTCATGCCCATAAGCCTGCAGGGTACAAGAGCACTTATCTTTCCTGATGACTGTTGAATCATTTAAAACAAGTTATTAGTGAAACAATTAAAATGATATTGGTTCACAATTGTATTTATAGCTGGCAGGCATAATGGAACATTCTGAATAGCTGTGGTGTGTGTGTGGGGGCTGAGGTGGGGGCGGCAAAGGTTGGTCCTCAGAATGGATGGAAAATGCTGTTAATCAGAGACAAGAGAAACCTCTAAAGAAAACCTAAATTGCACGAGCACATTAATTGTACTGGAGCATTTCATTTAATTGAGAACAAAGGAAAGGTAAAAATCATATTATCAATGTTTTATGAACATGAAGAAATAGGAAAATTACTATGTCATTTGTCACTTATCTTGCATTGGAAAGTGAAAATTAAAAAGGCAGTATTTAACTTTAACTTGAGTAGGCCAAATGCATCTTGTTGTTACACATTTTCATTTTCAAAGGGAACACCAAAATAAAATGCAACAAGTAAATGAATTAACTAATAAATACAGGGAAAGACACGGGGCAGAATACATGGGAAGATTTCCCATGAAACTCAGAGGTTATTAAATGGCTATAAAGGACAAGAAACATTGTCCCTGCCGAGTTCCACTCATGATTTTTGAGAAATTACTGTGCTCAGATTATCTTCCAGGAGAATATAAATATGATATTTCTTTTTTTTTCCCCCCCTTGGTCATAAAAACCACTGGAATTCATCAGAGATGATTGGCAGCATCAGGTAGATGAATAGCAAAGTTCTTCCCTCACATAAACCAATTCATCTGAAGCATGCCCTAACTGGTATTGTGAATGGGAACTGTCAGTGACAGCATGCCTTGTGTGTGGAGTATGTTTATATCTGCTTGGAGGTGGCAGGGATGAAAGACAGTGTGGTCGTTGGGGGTAGGTGATAATGAGAACCAGGTTGATTGGAATAAATGAGGCTCAGATTACAGTTTTCCTCTAAAGAACTAAATCATTTGGGAACTCATTTTTATTTTATTTTTATTTTTAGTAAAAGGCTACTTGTTAAACCAATGAGATGGTCTCAATCGTTCAAGTCCATTTATTTTGGGGTTGCATTCAAAATACAGACCTTGATGTAGATAGTTTTATTGCTGTCAACAACTTCAAAATCTTGATTGGCTTGAGCATAAATAGAGAATCCAAGTAGCTCAACTGTGGCACTAGCTATCAACCCACACACCGTGAAAGCAAAATGGCAATTGTGTGGATGAGGTCAGGAATGCACAGACAGGGAACAAACCAGGTCATTGTATATGAAAACCTAAAGTGAAAATTAAAATAGTTAGATGAAGTTGCAGATGAGGGCATGTTTTATTGATTGAGAAAGCCTGAACTTGTTGAAATGATTGCATCAAAAATTTTTAGCAATTTAGGAGTAGTAGTAGCAGATAAGCTGAGTTACTGCCTACCAAGTATTGTTTTACATTCATGAACTGACTTAAAAACTATATCGCATTTCCCAAAACAACTTTACAAGCTGTTGATATCCTCATTTTATAGATGAAGAAATTTAGGTACAGAAAGTGCTTGTAACTTGCTCAGTAACATATGGCCGGTCACTGGGAGATATTCTTTGTCAGTTGTTTAAACTAGGTATAATCCATGAAAATGAAAATTTCAACCTATTTATTGCTTCTATTAATATACCCTTTCCATTGAGAAATAAATATTTAAATTTTTTTCCATCATAGTTTCCCTATATTTTTTTTTTTACCAGTTTTACCAGTTAGAAATTACTAACCAGATAATTCATGTTGCAAGTCTCTTACTTAGAATTACTAGGACCCACTGTTTGACAAAAGGAGACAAATTAGATTTATGCTTGACTTTCTTATCTATGGGTACTATTCTATTCCATTTTACTGAAGTTTTTTCTTATATATGTTTAAATGACTTGGAAGAAATCAATCTAAAATCTACTAAAAAATCATTACAAGGAATTTAGTGAGATAGAGAATAAAGTTTAGAGTTTATAGGAAAGGGAGGAATTGTTTTTGTTTGCCTGTTTGCTTTATTAATTATAACATCCAGATGGGGACTAAACTTATCAGTGGGATCACTTTGTCAGGTATATAACTACCTAATCACTGTGTTGTGTGCCTGCAACTATTATAATAATACTGTATATCAACTGTAATTCAAAAATAAATTTAACAAAAAGAAAAAGAATCATTATGTCTGTGGTGAACTAAGCAATAAGAAATAAATTTAATTAAAAATTCTGACAGAAGAAAGTAGAGAAAGCTCTTGATGTAAGTGCTGTTAAACCTGAAAAATGCCATGGGACTGCTTGTTGGATGTCGTAGTCTGAGAATTTTAGACAACATGGATAATGACTTGTATAGTTTCTTATGAATCCCAAAAGAAGAAATTAAGTAAAGGAGTCCTTTCCCAGTTTAATGCATTTAAGAAATGTTTCTTAAACTATACATGTAAAAGAGTCATCAGAAAGATAAGGTAATCCAAATGTACAGTTCAGTGCCACTGACACATTAATAATTGCCTAAATATTATGTTTGGTTACAGCTTAAAGTACATTTTAACTCTTAAAATGCTATCATTCTAATTGCTTTACCAATGCAAAAGAGCTTCTAGCATTGTAAAGCAACCATAAGTCATTAATATTCTCATTTTTATAATGGTCAATTTTACAAAGTAATAAGTAAAAAACTAATCTCTGATAAACATCTCTCTTCTATATAATCAATGGTCAATTGTAGCAGATATTAGCCAGAGGGGAAGAGTATTCCTGCTTTGTGACAGTGTCACAAAAATTTAACTTGTAAGATATATGAATAACTACTTTCATCTCTCCTTACTAACAAGTGTACCCATAGATGTGTACAGTTACTCTGGAAACCAATTTCAGAATAAATAAAAGTTTAGTAAAAATTATACTTCTCAAGAGAGTTTATCAAAATAAGTTGAATTTGTGTTGTACGTTCACCGTGCATTACACAGATGCTGTATTAAGACTGTGGACTTGAAACCTATATAATTTTATTAACTAACGTCACCCCAATTAGTTTAATAAAGTAAAAGAAAAAGGTAAGTTGAGTAGACCCTTGCCCTACAACCCCCTTCCAGCTGGTGGTGCTCTGTGCTCAGGACTAAATTCTGGTTAGCACAATTGTAATACAGTGTCTAAGGGCTGTGGTCCGTTTCCCAACCTGGACAGCCTCAGGAACACTGGGAGCCTGGGGCAGGTACCAAACAATAAGAATATTAATAAGAAAAAAATTCAAATATTATCTTTTCTTAGACATCCCCAAATTTTCATGGTTAAATATTTCTTAGGAAAAAATATTACAGTTCCCTTAAATAGTCTGTGTCTCGCATTCTAGGGGGTCTCCAAGAGCAGGTCATGTGCTGATTTTTAGTTTAAATTTACCGAATGAAGGGAATGGAGACAAAATAAACTTTCCTAAAGATAAACTTTATTCTGCCTTCCCTCTGCCCTTCTCATTTCGAGAGGGAGAGGGGAGTAATGGGCAGGCAGCTGGAATGGACCTGCGTCTGAGTCTGAATTGTTCCCTTTCTTTTCCCAAATCCCAACATTCTTAAACAATTCTCTGGCTTCTCTAGGGCCAGAAAAAGCAGGAAAAAATGAGGAAGTCAGGAAAATTTTTGTTTGGCTACACTAGTAACAGGTCTTTCCTAAATGATAATGGAATCCAGTGTGGTTTCATAATGGATGTAGTTAAATTTAATTTCTATTTTCTCAGTCGTGTGAAAGCCATGTTAGACTCTGCCCTGTTGGAGTCTGCCGGCGTCCTCGCTGTGATCGCGTGCTGCCAGACCCATGACTTTCCAAGTGGAATATTCTCTCTGGCAAGACTCCTCTAATCCCTTTGTCTGACCAGCTTCAAACGTTATTTTACAATAGCGTTTAACCTAATTTTATCACGTCTCATGTTCCAGTAATCTCCAGTCACCATGTAAGCTTCCCGGCCCTTCAGGAACCCCTGTCCTATTGGGTCTTTGTTCCGTTCCTCCCTGCTTCTGCCTCCTGCCTTCTCAAACCTTTACCAGGAATATTCTGAAACAACGCAATGTTGAACAGTCTATACTCATTTTTAACTAATTATTTATTACAGGATCCAGTGATGGGAAAAGCATTCTCCGACTGCTGAGTTACTAGCTTCCAACCACACGTGCTGCCCCGATGCCTCCCTTCCCAGCACACTGCGTGGCCCTCCCTCCGTGCTGCTATCCTCTGTTTCCCTAGTAACTGCTCTCTAGATAGGAATTTGTGTTGCCTTTCCCCATTCCAGCAAATGCCCTTTGACAATGCTCTCGCGCAGGTGGCCCATCCTTCTGTTCACATTCATGGTTAACTTTTGATCTCCCCTGATAATCCCAACCCCCATCACCCATGCACCCACAGACAAAATAGATTACGCATTCAGCTCACTCACCCATTCCCATGAATATATCAGAGAGTTGTCATCTAGGAATGCCATCAGATTAAAACATTTCAATTCTAATCCCTTAATCCTTTGTCCAAAGCTACATAATTATTCTGACTCTCATGCTCTCAGTACAACTGGTGCCATTCATGACCTCCATTTTCCTTTTCATCCTATGTACATCTTTCTCCACAGAGTACGCCTCACCTATCGGCAACATCTCTATCAAGCTTAGATTATAGTGCTCAGGGGTTCAGGAATTATAAACTACCTATTTCTTGATCTATGCAGAGTGCTGGAAGGTAGTGCAGTGTGGCAGAATTCACCTTTGATTATCATGCATTTGACATATCTGTGTATTACTTTGCTCTTACCCCCAGTGCCAAATCGGGTCTGGGTTTATCTTCGGCACAGTGGGTCACGGGAACCAAACGCCTGTCGAACCCCTATACTACAATATCTCTTCTTCAGCTCTCCATTCATGAAACAATTCTAGATCAAGTATACCATTACCTTTTTTATTTTATATACCTGGACTACCGAGTGAACTGTTGGGGGGAAAAATACCACAGCTTTGAAGACTGCTGTGTTTACCAATTCATAATTTCTCACATCTTTCTGCTCTTTCAATTGTTTAACACTTAACCCTGTTATTGTATGATAATGGCTCTTTGAGAAAACAAAAGGCTCTCAGGTATTGATTTGAAAGTGTTTGTCTCTGTATATCCTACTGTCTTTTACATCTGCCCCCCTGCCCTCCCCCTTCCTTGGTCCAGAGGATAGCCCATCTCCCATCCGTGTGAGGCTAGGCCTTCTTGCATCTCTATTACTCCATCTTCACCAAGACCAGGGTTTCTTTGCTGTCCTTTCTGTCTTGTCTCTATCCTGTCTGTTACACACACATGCCTGTCATAGTGATTTCCCTAAAACACAAATCTTATTATGTCAACACTCTCCTAAAATCTTCTTTAAAATTTCTCCATTGCTTTTGAACTGAGGTCTAGATATCTCATTTTAGCTTCCAAGATTCTGAACTACTTGATTCCAGATGTCCACTCTCTTACCACACAGACCCTTGTACTTGTTTCTTCTCCCTTTCGGACCTTAATGCTGACTCTTTTATCTAGAGCACTCCCCTGTCATCTACCCAGTCTTCACTTTATAATGCAGCCTTCTCCACCTTTCTCCACTTTTACACCTACCTCAGGGTTTATTTAATTTCAATGTAGACTTCTAGTTTCTCTAAGAAGATTTCTCTGAACATCCAGATTTGGATTAAGTGATATGCTCCCATGATATGCCTAACATAGCTTTTATCACAGTGTGTTTTAATTTTTGTTTACTTGTTTATGTTTCTCACTAGACACTAAGCACTGTGAGGTCAAAATCAACACTTGTCTTCTTTTTTGCTGACTTTTCTTAGAGGCAAAGTGTCAAGATTTGACATAAATCTGTATTTTTGTTAACTGAACAGTGGAGAACTGGTCCAAGATCATATATTTAAGGGCACATGTAGGTCAGCATTTGAAATCTAGAGGAACTCACAAGAGCACGTGATCTATTTCACAAACACAACCAGGCATGATATGTAAGTGATCCCAAAAAATTAAGGTCGCTTAGAAATTTCATCCCTCAAAGAACAAACAAAGAAACCAACCAACAAAAACAAAGGCCATTAGACTTAAGGTAAAGGTTGTTATCTTCATTTCTAATTCCTTAGGAATTATCTAATAGTTTACCTGAAGAAAAAAATAAAAAATTCTCAGAATAAGAAGACAGCTGTTTCTTCCTCAACCTTACTACAACCTGACGTTAAGTTTTAGACCAAGCAGAGTGTTTTCTGAAGAGAATACTCCTAGTGTCTTTAGATGGCCAGATGATGAGTAAATTTGCATTACCTATTGGTTGTGTGAGAATTCAAAAACTCAGAATGGAGATATTTTACAAGTATGTTGACCATCACAAATAAGTTCTTATGAATATTTTCTAAGCTGAGATGCAAGAGAGATTTAAATCATCTATTACTATTTTTTTGACTGTTTGATGGTCTTTGTCAAATACACGATAATTTTTACACTGGTTGAAATGGATTTGCTCTGTTTTTGTTCAGTATTTTCATTTCTGTTTACATAAAGTGATCTCTCAGTATTCTTTTTAATTATATGTGTTATTAATTAAGTGCCAACTGTACAAGACCCAGGGCAGAACCAGACTCTGGCTTTTGAACTGGTCTTTTAGGGAGAATGAACCACAATCTGTCAGAAGGTCATGACAGTTTTGGAAAAAAAAGATACACACACACACGCATACACACACTGCACAGGTAAAGCTAGAGGTATCCCCAGGATATTTGAGAATACCTGTTCGGGTGTATAGGTTAACAAATGGCCCCCTAGAGTGTTTATTTCATGTGAAATATTTAAGTTACTTGGTGCCTTTCAAACCTGTCTGTATCCTAGTTAATAAAGTAAGTGAAGCATTTTGGCATCATCAACCAGAAAACACACTGAAAGGAGCAAATTTACAAGAATTTCTACTTAAATTTGGCAGGAAAAAGGAACCTAAAAAATTTCAGTTTCTAACAAATAAAAATTAATTATAAATATTTCAAAATGAGTAATGCCTCATAGATATTCTCTTGATTTAGTTTGCTCTTTATTTTCTTTTAGAAAAGATAAAATACTTGTATGTAGTATTTTAAGGCATATACACTCCTGTTTTCAAACTTTCTAGCTCTATTTCTTTATAAAGGCACAAATATTTTGAGATTTTAATATGACTGTCATGCATCTTTTTGTAACACAATTCTGAAGGTTGCAAAGGTAACATTATTTATATTTATTAACATTAAAAAATGCAGATCAGAATTCAAAATTTAAAAAATTATAATCCTCTTTAATCTTATATTTAGTTTTTAATTGACTATATTATTGGTAAAATTACCCCCAAATGTTGTGGGAATGGGGATCTGCAGCATTTAATTCAGCACTAAACCCCAGGTCAGGGTAATAATTATATCTATGAAATGATGCCCTGTGGTTGGCAGCCACTAGAAAACACTAACACACACTTGTCCTTAGGTATCCCAGAATAAAATGTGCCTGGTGTCTGTATTTTTAGGGAAATGAATAGGCAAAGACAGAGGAATAAAGATGGAACTTGAAGCATCTACTAAGTTTGCTTTCTCCCTTAATTATCAACATAAAAGAATAACATCAAATAGCAGCCCAGATAGTACATTTGCAGTGACAGTGAAAACTGACTCATTGTCCTGAATTGACCGTTCCCTCCAGCATGACCCTCAGGTCTCCAAAATGTTGCTTACACGAGGTACTAGGAATTTTAATTACTGGCTGAGTCATCAGGTCACAGAGACCTCAGATTGAAATTCCTGTTGTTTATTTAGGAAATGAAAGAGATTTGTAGAAATATGGAAATTACAGTCTGTCATTTGCAAGAAAGTCTCTTTGTTTTAGGCATTCTGGAGAAATACGCAAGTGTTATAAACAATGTAACATTGAAAAATTTTTTCAGTGCCATAATTCAGAGAACTATTAAAAGGAATTGATAGTAGGAAAGAGCATGCTTAAGGCACTGGTGTTTGCTGAGAGTTTGTGTACCACAGTGTTTCCTTACTGAAATAATTTAAATTGCTATCTGGTGCTGGTGTTGGAATCTGTACATTTCTGGTATAAAATAACTTGAGACACTTTAAATGTTTTATGTCCAAGTGAAAACCAGAAAAAGCACCTTTGGTGTTCCTAAAGCACCCTGGATGTCTTATATTCCCTTCTGTCCGAAGTGCACCACACTCATTCAATGCACAAGGAAAGAAATCTGCTCGAACTCTGTTCGGCGGTGGGGAGAGTGCACAGCCAGCTGAACAGCTTCCCAGATCGGAGCGGGGATGTTGCACTCCCTGGGCTGGCTGCCCACACTCACTGATCCCTAAATCACCCAGACTTTAATATCCCGGCCCTGCTGAAGGGACGGGGTGGATGCACGCCTCATGACAAGCCTGCCCCTGCTGGATTTGACTCAGCTGGAGAAACGAACATGAAACAGCCACTGGGAACGGGCTTTGCTTACATGGGAAGTTCTCCCAGCCACTGCTTTAACTCCAGCAACCTTTTCTCCAACACTTAAGACTGCAAGGAACTTGGCAATGTGGGAGAGAGGGGAAAAAAACAGTTTTCAGAATTTTGGTTGGCAGGGCAGCAAGCTACTGAGATCGTATGAATTCTGCAGCAAGAAGCCAACTGGGAATACTGAGGCTCCCTCCTGTCAGCATAGAGAGCCTGCTTAGTGATACACGTGCCTCTTTTTTCTTTTAGAGAATATTTTTGATGATGGAAGTATACCCGTTCATATGCTCCTCCCACCAGTCTAAATTAAGTTCCCGCAGCCCTTCCAATCGGTAGCGGTAGCTACAAGCCTCTGCCTAGCCGCTAAGATGCCTTCATCTTGCTGACTGGATGCTGACTCTTGGTTAGCTAATTGTTGGTCTATGCACTTCCAGAGTTTCTCATTTACCCACAGTGAAAAATGAAACCTCCCTGGAAAGCTAGCACATCCTTATAAGAATGGCTGTTTTCTTGCTTGTCAGCACTTCAGGAGGTGGGTGTACACAAAGCACCACTTTTCACTGGATTTGACGTCTTGTTTGGCTCTTGTCCCACTTTACAGATAGCAAAATGGAAACAAATTCACACTATGTCCTAGAGCAAACCAGGGATATATGGGAATTCTGCCACAGGAGATGAAAATATGTTTTATTCTCTTTCAAAACTTTAGAATGTTCATTATTTGCAACTTTAATGGCTATATATATATATATTAATATATGTATAATATATGTATAATATATGTATATATAATATATACATATATAATATATATATAATATATACATCTGTTAAAAACTATCCTTTATATTCTGTTCTCTTGAGAAGTTACTACATACAACTGAACACTGCATTTGGGAAGTAGATACTTTTATTATTGCTCATACCACAAAGTAGAATTCAAAACACTCCAACAATCCTAAGGGCTGTGGTGGTTGTTTTCTTGGGAGGAAATCCTCTATTTCTCAACCCTCATTTATTACAAAATGAGTTTGGATCATTAAAGAGAATCAAGAATTGTTTTTGATCCCGAGAGAGAATGTTGCGTCAAAGAAATTTGTTCTTTGTCAGTTTGTTACACAAATGGCCCCTAACCTTGCTTTGTAAGGTCTGAAAGATCTTTTTGTATGTGGAAGGCAGCAGTGGCTTGCTTCCCTATTATTCTGTCTGATGACTCTATTCATGTGCATTTAACTTGCATTTGGTAGGTATAAAAGGGAATATGCTGATTCTAATTTATGTATTTCAGGGACAGATTAGTTAACAAGTTTCTAATAGCAGTCTTGATATTACTGTAGGTGAAACCATCTCCAATTAGAATAATACACAACATCTATGAGACTATTTCATATTGAACAAAACACCTACTATTTGGTGTCAACTGAGCCCCACGCCTTTTGTCTGTGGCAGATAATCAGTTACAAAATGAATTGAATTCTCAAATATTGCAGAAATATTTTGCTGCTAAAGCTTTCTAATCTGTAGAATATATTAGCCTTTGATATTTCAGAAACCTAGCTACCTTATTAACCTGCAATCCACAAGGTAATTTTTACTCACATAGGAGTATAATAGAATCCTCTCTGTCTAATATAGCAATGAACACATGTAAACAAAAAGATAGAAAATTGAAAAGACTGATTCAGAATACACTAGCCTTATATTCTGTGTATAAATCCTATGTAGATGTTGATGACTTGATTTACTTTCCATATCAAAAGCAATATTTTTCCTGGGGCAACATTAGACTAGTTTTTAATGGTAGTGGACTGAGTTATGATAATGGCTTAAAAAGAAATTTAATTATTTTTACCTTAGGTTTTGTTATGTGAAAACCTACACGAAACCAGATGACTGTTAGCTAAATACTCCAATTTAGAAGTTGGTTGGACTTTAAAGTGATAATGTCTTCATTTTCAATATTGCTGTCTGACGGACAGCAGGGAAAAGTTTGCGAGAATAACACTGCAAGATTAATGCTTTAAATTAACAACTCACAACTTCGTGCACTGTATCGCAATCAATCATGCTGAAGAGAGGCAAAGTTTATATTCAGGGATACCTCTTACATTTTCGAGGATTTCTTGGCCTTGTTAATTTAAATCTTACTCTCAATGCATGCATGTAGCCAAGATAATTACTAGAAGGCAAGATCAAAGCCAAGCATATTATAGTCCTATTCCATTTTCTGCTGATGTGAGTGATCTGCCTGTCCTTTGATGTTGTGTGCTTCTGCAGGGAAAGAGCAGAGGATAAAAATACTGCACCATGTAATCTGGCATTTATCCCATGAGAGCAGAATTCCAAATTGTGACACATGTCAAGAAGTTAAAAAAAAAAAAAAACTTAAAAGAGTCCTATGCTTTATAAAGTGACACACTCCGCATTTAAACACCATCAAACATCATTTTCCATTACAAATTTAGTCCCTAATATAAAATTCAAAGAATTTTTGTAACTTTAGTAGAAGAAAATAGTTACCATATTTACTAGCAATTACATTAAACATGTGTCTGAGCCTTTATCCCCCCTAATGAGGGTCGTTGAGAGGAAGCAGGCAGAGAACACGCACACACATATATTTGTGTTTGTACATCCATTCAGAGATCCAGAGTCAGTTCATGTGTACTCCACACGTGCGTCCAGCTGGTTTGAGTTTGCTGTGAATCTTCTATCACCTTAAGGCATGAGGTTGAGCAACTGGCAGATCGCTGGACTACTTCTTGTTGATCAGAGAAAAAGAGTTCTTGGTCTATAATATTGTATTTAACAAGTATTTTGCCATATGATCTCTCTCTGGCAATGTTCTATTGGATACAAAATGTTGTTAGTCTGTTCTTACTCTATCTAATAGTAGTATCCTTTCCTGTTCTAGTTTACCTTTTAGAAATATGTGAAGCGTGTGTGTGTGTGTGTGTGTGTGTGTGTGTGTGTGTGTGTGTGTAGTTTGCTTACATATATACATGAGCATAGGCACAGCAGTATTATTTCTAAATTACCTTCCCTGGTAAATTAAATTTAGTCCTTGCCCTCCTGAAGGAAAATAACATTTTCCAATCATTTTAATCACTAAGTGTCTAGTTAATTCTGGCCCATTCCATTTTAAACTCACAGCCCTCCAAGGGATGGTGCTCAGGCAGAAATGTTTGGTCAGGGACATGAAAAGTTGTTTAGACTGCATGGCTATCATCTTTAAAGTACAACACCCAACACTGGGAAAACTGATTTGATAGAACATACCTTAACCCACACATTTACTTCAGATCAAAATCAAAACTATTTTTATTTTGAAAAGTAATAACTTTCCTTTTTCTCAAAAACAATTTTCAAGGACTTCCAATTCCAGAATAATTGTGAAGTGTGGTGATGTACAAGACTACACAGTAATGTAGAAATGTGTATCTTAGACTTATCATGCCCTATATCTAAATCTTGATTACCCCCACCCCCAACCACCACCAGCAACCAGGGCTGGTATAGTCTGTTTTCTATGCCATCATGTGGCACATCCATCCATTCTTCCAGTTGCTTTACATCAACTACTTGCATTGGTAGAATACCTCCATCAACCTAGATCTTCTTTATTGTTGGGCACACTACATGCAAACCATCAGCTAACTTAGTCCAATGTCTGACTGCATCTTGAGGCCAACAGCCTCATCTCTCATCTGGACTATTGCTTTGCCCTACTAACTGGTCACCCTGCAGCCAGAGTCGTCCTACTGTGATAAAAAAAAAAAAGTAAGTCACTTCTATGCTTGGTGTCACCTTAGGGCTTCCTGTCTCACTTCAAGTAAAATGTGACATCCTTAGTGTGACCTAAAAGACTTTCTTGATTCCCCCCCCACATTTCTGATTCTTCTATCCCCATTCTCTTAATTCACTAGTCTCTACATCAGTTTGTTTGGATCTATACTCTGATGTCATCCTTTACTAAGGCTGCTGTTCCTCACCTCGCTGACTACATACAGTAACACCTACCTCACCCCATCGCTTTATGTCCTCTTTTTATTTTTCCCAAGAGCTCTAGTTTTCAAAAGAAAACTGTTATATAAATTATATAGATATATTATATAATTATATATTATATAGAGATGCATATCTATATAATATATATATATATCATTCTTTCCCTATGACAATGTAAGTGCCATAGGACAGTGGCTTTTTACTTTTTTTGTTATTAAATTCTGAATGCCTAGACTGTAACACTAATTAAGTATCAGGAAATATTCTATGATTAAATTAATGAATTAGTAAAATAATTTTGACAATTGCTCCAAACTTGGTATTCTATAAATGCCAATCAAAGTATAGTAAGAATGATAAATTTTGTAAAGAGAGGTATTCACTAACTTGGATAGCAAAGAAACAGACATAGTAAGATTATAGGAACAAAATAGTTAATATGTTACCTGTAAACAGAAGCTATTTAAATAGGTTAAAATTTATCTAAACTACTCAGGTTTGTATATCTCTATTTGTTTTCAAGCATATTCTTGCTCTATTATTCCCCAGTCACTTCAAATTTGACACTGTTAAGAAAATGATTTCTTCTATATATTAAACTTTACATTCAAATTATTATATCTTTTGCTTAGTACACTTACTGTGACTGCATGGTTTGGAAAAGACTCAATTTCCTTATTCCTTATTATTACTACAATGTGTCTTTTTTTTTTTTTTTTTTTTTTTACTGAGCCAACCACTGCCCATACTAAAGGCTGTGTTTCCCTGTCTCAATTTTAAGTAGCCGTGACCTTACAATGGCATCTTAGTAAATGAAAATATTGTGTGTATCTGTCACACATGTCTTTAAAAGGAATGCATAGGCCATTTATAGAGCGGACTTTTAAATATAAAATAAACAACTTTTTTAAGTGAGAGGAAGGGAAATAGAGAGATGGACTGCCTCATATGCCCTGTCTGGGATACACCCAGCAACTCCTGTCTGAGGCTGATGCTCGAACCAGTTGAGCTATCCTCAGTGCCTGGGGACAACACTTGGACCAACTGAGCCACTGGCTGCCGTAAAGAAAGAGGGAGAAAAGAGAAAGAGGGAGGGGGAAAGAAGAAGATGATTACTTTTCATGTGTAAATTGACCAGGAACAAATTTAGGATGTTCATACTCAGGACCAATGCTCTATCCGCTGATCCAACCGGCCTGGACTAAAATTTGTTCTTTCTTTTATTTCCATAATGAATATTAGTAGCTGAGAGTTAGGTCTCCAGGAAGACTCAGTATTCTCCAGCCTCCTTCACTCTAAATGTAGCTGTGCAATGATATTCTTACAATTAAAGGATGAGTAGAAGTGATTGATGTGTGTCATTTCTAGGTCCATGACTTAAAACGTTGCATGCATGGTCTACTTTTCCCTCTTCCTTTGTGCTGAAAATGGACATGTCTATATTCCAGTTTCCACTGCATAAAGTAAGACCAGGAATAATGGAGAAAAATGTGGAAGGAATCTGTCCCTCCTGACTCCTGAATTGGAGAGCAGCAGCTTCCCCAACCTGGAAGGGTGCATGTAAGAAAGACAAGTCTTTGTTCCTTAATCCCGTATTTGGGGTATGTCAGTAGCTTAGCATTTGATCCTCAGTAAGGCACATGACCTTGCCCTTCAACCTTCTGGTCAGACTGTGAACTTGGGACACTGGAACTCATCCATCTTGGACAATAAGGTGAAAGCTATATCCAAATGACGTAAGGGACCTGAAGTGCTTTTAATCTTGAAATACATAAGAGCCTCGAGCTTTGTATCCCTAGACTTAATGTGAAAGATTTAAAAAAGTGGCTTTGTTTTATCCACTTTTGTCTTGGGTTTTTATCACTTAAGCTAAATCTAATTCTAATTAATCTAATAAACCATATTGTATTTCCTATAACTCAACTTAGGATGGGGTTACATCCCAATAGACCTATCATAGGTGGAAAATATTGTTGTTTATGCATTTAGTATGCCTAACGTCACTGCTCGTCCAGCCTATGTTCAACCTGCCCACAACACGTGCATCAGCCTACAGTTGACCAATTATCTTGAGTTTCATCTCAAGAGTAATTGCTTTCCTCTTCCCACCAGAAGCAGAAGACACAGATGGGCATGTTATGGATGTGATAGGATGTGAAAACACAATACCCTCCAAATGCTGACAGCACAGCATCCTGGAGAGTGTTGCTCATGCTGTGACTGCATGTTGCTCTCTGCCATTGCCCAGCCTTGTGCTAGTATTGTGCCACATGTCCTAGCGTAGAGAACAGCCACATCCACGAGTCGAAGTGCAGTTTCTACTGAATGAGTATCATTTTTGCACATTGTAAAGTCAAAAATCAAAAGTCAGGGACCATCTGCATTTACATTCTGTCGATTATTTAGAGCCCATTCAGGAGCAGTTCTGCCATGGCCCAGATGTTGCCCCAGTCTGGACATCAGCACATTCTTTATTTATTATCCGAGGGAGCTGGACTCTTCTGCTGGTAGTCCTTCTTCATGAGTTATGGTGTCACATGTACAAACCAGCGGGGATCATTGTAAACGTGAGACACAGTAGTTTTCATTACAAAGTTTCCATTTGTCTTGTTTGAAGAGTTGCCCATTTCTTTACTGTGATATCCCTAGAAGATAAATTTGTGCTGGTAAGATAAAGGAGACTTCATTGAAAACCATAGCAGACTACCCAGGTCAGTTTTATAGTGTATTTTCCACACCTCACATTATTAGAGCAAGTCCAGTTAAATTTTAGTGCTCAGAGACAATCCTTGTTATTATATTTGAACAGAATCTGCTATAGTAGTATTCTTGAAGCAGAGTTTCAGATTCAAAAATCCTCACCCCTAGTCCTACTTTGCCTTTATGTGGAATCCCTCTAAAGATGTGGAACACAAATTTTCTCCAAACTCACATTCTATAGTTCTAGGCCAGGATCTGAATTCTTCATATGCTTGCGGGATAGCTTTACAATCTATCTCATTTTAGGACAAATTTCTATAATCAAAAACAAGAAGGGAAAAAGAAACATTGTAAATTGATATCCTGACATATATCTGGGAGGACCTTTCTCTTGTTTTATTTCACAACCAAAACAAATATCTTGGTTTGTTTCAAAAATCATAGGCAATTCACAATTGACTGCATTTTTAAAATAATAGTGACAGATAACAGTGATGGACTAAAGTAATTTAAACCTAAGGTGGGTAATTATCACTGATATTTTATGGTACACTACAGTTTCTGAATTTTAACAACAATTATTCCGTTTAGTTTTCATAATATTTTCATGAAGCAAGGTGGTAGTTATTAACATATTACATATTTCTTTTAGATATATAATCTAAGTGGTGGAAATCACAGACAACTCAGAGTCTGTATGTGGCCTGCTGTCTGAATATTTTAAGCAAGGTGCCTACTCAGTAGTATCAAACAAGCAATGATATTTTGTTATTGTTTAATGAAAATGTTTGTTTTCACAAATCTGCATGATTGGTAGTTTTGGCATCTTCTGGGTACAGCCAGTTTCTTTAATGATTATTCCCACGACTAGTAAAGAATCACTTCTTAAAAGAGCTCATATGATACAAATGCCTTACGTACGATTCAACAATTTAAGGGGAAACCAACAAAGTTTGAAAAGGGGTCATTGAAGCAGCCCAGAAACCACAGTAAATGTATGAAAAATATGTACTTCTCCCCTTTCCTGAGTAAACTGCACAGGAAATCTACATAAATGGTGCATAAAGCTTTCATGACTTCGGCCCTAGGCTACATATTTAAGTGGTCCCCACTGTATTCACATATAAACCGTGGCACTGTGTGTTAAGAATAGCAAAAATAGCAAAACAACGATAACATTATTAGCATGATTTTATTTTTATTTTTATGACTTTTTGACTAGTTTGACAACTACTTACCAGCTTTTAGGAAATGCCTAAAATGCCAGTTATACATACTTTATGTCGGAGAAGACAGACAGCTTTAGTTTTACTCACGGGAGCATCTAGAGGAAAGCTTCCCAGACAAAAATTGGGGGCTCTCGAGTTACAATGAACATTCCATATACAGGCTTCCTTGTTATCAATTAATTCAACTGACTTCTTCATCAATTTTTTCCCCCTTCAGTCTTGATGGTTTTATGACCTAGACCCAGGCAATGCCCTTAGGCAATCCATGTGATAATTGACACATTTTCTAACACGGTATAGTGATGCCCAAGTCACTGCTTTCAGGCCGTGACTTGAGCTGATTGGAGTCTGCAGCAGGGGGGCCTTCATCTTCATACATCAGAATAGACTGACAGCTCTCCCAGGCAGGGAGCATGTGGCTCTCTCCCCCAGGAAAATATATGCAAACACCTCCAGTACATTGTAATGGTTGCTAGGCATCACAATGGTGACATCTTTATGATAAACACAGTATGCAGAAGAAGGCCTAATAAAAGAATAACAAATTATTACATCCAGAGGGCAATTTTACAAGATTAACGGGTGTAATAAATTACTGCTCGAGTCAGAATACCACGTTACCTTTTAAGGTATTTCACAGTGGAGACAAAATGAACTGGCCTATAAAACCAGGAGAATGTAGGAGAGGATAACAAACTGCTTTCTCACATTTCTGAAGGATAGTCAAGCTACTTGCCTTATAGGGTGGAGAGTTTGGCAAGTAATTATTATAAAATAGGGTTATGCTTGCAATTCAAACTAAGGAGTTTATTTTTTTTTTTTCATACTGCTGTTGAAAGTTCAGTAACACTGCAACCTATAGGCTATCAATTAATCAAAAGCTTGTAGTGTTTTATTTCTAAAACAATTTCAATACATGACAACTTATATGGTAAATGCCAGGATGCGAATCTATTTTATAGTAGGTAGCAGAAGTTTTGGTGTTTCTATAAAAGGCGGTGAGTTTCTTTACTTGATTTTGATCAGGTGTTCAAAAAAATTAAAAAGTAACATATTTCTGCATTTCATATTTAATTTTATTTTTTTAAAAATCAATATGCCCTGGCCAGCTAGCTCAGCAGCACAGCATCAGCTTGGTGTGTGGAAATCCCGGGTTCAATTCCCGGCCAGGGTAAACAGAAGAAGTGCTCATCTTCTTTTCCATCCTTCCCCCTCTCCTTTCTCTCTGTATCTTTCTTCCCCTCCCATAGTGAAGGCTCCATTGAAACAAAGTTGACCCTGGGCTCTAAGGAAGGCTCCATGGCCTCCACTTCAGGTGCTAGAATGGCTCTGGTTACAATGGAGCAATGCCCCAGATGGGCAGAGAGCATCGCCCCCTGGTGGGCATACTGGATGGGATCTGGGTCGGGCACATGCGGGAGTCTGTCTCTGCCTCCCCACTTCTCACTTTAGAAAAATAATCAATGCTTTTTTACTTTTTCTTGCCTGTACTTGTATTACAAAAGTGAGGGAATGTAGAATTCTGTCACTTAAACATTCATGATAAATAGATTTAATATTTTATTCATTAAAAGAACAGTTGCTATTCAGAAATTTCCAGTGGTAAGTCTAGTCCTTTCCAAGAAACAAAGAAAATAAAAGAAGTGAGAAAAGGAATAAAAAAAAAGGAGAAGGGAGAAAAGAAGAGAGAAGAAAGAAGAAAGGGAGGAAAGGTAAGTGAGGAGTAGGCAGATAAACTCTCTGTCTTATCCCTTCCCAAATGTCCCAATACCTGGAGTAGAAAAGTTGAGTTTCTATTAAAATATATTTAAATAAATGGCTTATCCTCTTCCCCAAGTCAAGTGTTCATCTACCACCATTTATCCCCTCTATACATTGGGTGAGGGGGGTGAACACACAATATGGTGTACAAAGATGTGTTGTACAACTAAGCAACTGAAACCTATATAAATGTTAACTAGTGTCACCCCAAAAATTCAATTGAACAAATAAATAAATAGACATTGTAACTTCTGCCTCATTGGAGGTAAATAATGTAGCCAGCTTTGATGGGTGATTATTTTGGGTCCTTTGTTGCTGTTACGAATGGGCCATTGGATTCCAGCTTGATCTAAGGAAATGTTGCAATAAAGAATATTACATTTACATTTTTTTATTATTTTTATTGTGGCTTATGAATGGTTGAGATCAGGAGCATGTTGTACTTTGATCCTTCCCACCCTCCTCCATCCTCAGAGTGCTTTTGTATTGGGCGTGTCACATAGTGTTGATTTGTACATGGATAGTGAATAAGCAGCGTGATATTCTAGAACAACCACACCTCATGTGCCTGAAAGGACGGTTCTCACCTGATCAGAATAAGTATTCCTTCTGACTGATTTTGAGGTCTAATCAAAGTGAGTTTGCTGATAGGGCAGTTCTTGTAGGTGGAGGAGGGGAGAGGTTGGGTTAGTATTGATAATTACTACATGTAGATTGGAAAAAGAGTTAGAGAGTAAGTGATAAGGAAGACCTGATGTTTTTCAGAATGATTTCATCATTCTCATTCTCATTGGGAGATATACAAAGAGAAAATGAAAACTCAGTGAACTTAAATATCTAATGAACATTAAATTGATAGCTGTCTGTGGGAGTCATTACTCATTTTTCTTTTTAATAGAGATTGCTTTTCTAATTATCATTTGGAGATTGCTTTCTTTATTTCTTCTTTAATGCTTTTCTTTTCTTTATTTAAATCTAAGTCTGGCCTATATCAAAATAATACTGTGTGTCCTGTTTTCTCATCTGGAAAAATGGGAACAATATTGTAAAGATCAAGAGTGTTTGCACATTTGATGTACTTAAAAGTGTGGACATACCTTAAGCCCCAAACAGTGCCTCAGGAAAAGTGTTTTTTGACAACTGGCATTTTGATCTCAAATTTGTTTCTTGTACCATTGATTTCAAATCTATGGTCACCTAAGCTTTTTCTTTGTTTTTGTGACAGAGACAGAGAGAGGGACAGATAGGTACAGTCAGGAAGGGAGAGAAACATTAATTCTTTGTTGTGGCACCTTAGTTGTTCATTGATTGCTTTCTCATATGTGCCTTGACCAGGGGGCTACAGCAGAGCGAGTGACCCCATGCTCAAGCCAGCGACCTTGAGCTCAAGCCAGTGACAATGGAGTCATGTCTATGATCCTACATTCAAGCCAGTGATTCTGCGATCAAGCTGGCAACCTCAGGGTTACAAACCTGGGTCCTCTGCATCCCAGTCCAATGCTCTCTCCACTGTACCACCTCCTGGTCAGGCCATTTATGCTTTTTTAGGAATATTTTAACTAATAAAGATATTTGCATTTTTCTGTAGAAACTGGAAAAATGCCTGCTTACTCACAAAGAGCTGTACTAATAAAATATGATTTTCTTTCATTGCTGTTATTATAATTGTTCTTCTTATAACAATTCTATTTAAAAGGTTGATTAGCTCTGATTTATTAGGAACAAATTAGCAGAACTTAATAAAAAATGCAATAACATCATTATAAAATCAATATTCATTTAGCTGATGACATATTTAAAGAATATACATGTAAGGGGAAAAATAGTAAAAGTTCTTGATTGAAAAAAAGTCAGGGTGTATGACCAGGCTGTTTCTATAAATAAATAGTAGACAGTTTTGAAAAAGGAGATTTTAGCTTTCTACCACTGTATTTATTCCCCAGGCTGCATGCCTAATACGTGCTGAGTAACCCCTGAAGATTAGCTCATTTTCAGTGTTCTTGACAATGTTTTTGTACTTGGCTTGGAATAAGGAAAATATTCCACTAACACCTGAGCCAAAAAAAATGATTTTTCAGCTCTTATTTCAATAAAATATTCCAGCCACTTCACAGTAATTAAATATCGCCATAATCTATGCATCAGTGAAAAAGATCACCAGATTTTCAGTTGTGCAGTAACAACCTTTACATGCAATGATTTTAATGTTAATATGTCGTAGTTAAAGAGTCCTCTATCTGAGAAGCTCAAAGTATTTTGTGAACATTACACCAATTAATCCTACAGGACAAGTGTTCCTTGTCAGTGTGCAGACGAAGAAACAACAGTGAGGCTGCCATGCCAGCACAGGGGTTTGTTCTCCGCCAGCGGAGAAAGAAATGTGCGTCAGATCCAAGACTTTACTATTATACTTTTTTTTTTTTTTCTGAAGCTGGAAATGGGGAGAGACAGTCAGACAGACTCCCGCATGCCCCCCACCGGGATCCACCCGGCACGCCCACCAGGGGCTACGCTCTGCCCACCAGGGGGCGATGCTCTGCCCCTCCGGGGCACCGCTCTGCCGCGACCAGAACCACTCTAGCGCCTGGCGCAGAGGCCAAGGAGCCATCCCCAGCACCCGGGCCATCCCTGCTCCAATGGAGCCCTGCCTGCGGGAGGGGAAGAGAGAGACAGAGAGGAAGGGGGGGGGGAATGGAGAAGCAAATGGGCGCTTCTCCAATGTGCCCTGGCCAGGAATCGAACCCAGGTCCCCCGCACGCCAGACCGACGCTCTACCGCTGAGCCAACCGGCCAGGGCTAAGACTTTACTATTAAGATGCCTTGGAGACTGAATTTTTGCAGGACTAAAGGAAGAGCATAGGTCAATGGCAGTTTTCTTAAAATTTTGGGAGCTATGTTAGTCTCAGCCCAAAAAGCTGAGGCAACATCTATCAATTTGTTACCTAAGCATTCTTACTATTGTGAATTAGCAACCAGCTCGAGGCATTAGAGGATTGTACAGGAATCTTGCTATATTAAATGAGGGCATAGAAAGACATGAAGGAAACTAAAGTACATATTATTAACTGCGAGAAGCCAATCTGAAAGGGCTACCTACATATTGTATGATTCCAACTATATGGCATTTTGGAAAAGGCAAAAATTACTGCCTCAACTTCAGAGAATGGGCACAAGATTTTGCCCTTTGCTTTTTGGATGGGAATTGAGAGTATTGCTGGCACACAGATCATCCATGACCTCTTTGTTTCCATCTGTCTCGGCCTTTCACCTGATCTCTGATCTCCAGTCTAATTTAGTTCCATCTATTTGGAGGTTTTATAAATTTTGACCTGTTATTGGGTTTTTGATCTGTGGTCTTTTTCTTGACCTTTGCTCTTATATATTTTAGATCTTTGTAGAAAAATAAAGTTAAGAAGATGAGACTTTTCCTCCAAGAATCCTAGAGTAAACAAAAGAAAGAAATGCCAATTGTAGAGCAAAGAAAGAGTCCAGGACAAACTTCTAATACTTTGCAGACAGCTAAGATAGATCAACACTTTCAGTTTTGTCCAAAGGTAAAAACTTGAAAGCAACCCTTTTATGTAACATTTAAATTCGATTAATACTTTAATATCCTAGTAGAATTATAAGAATATTATAATTCTTATTATCTGAATTGACATCAATGTTCATGGCTACAAATAAATGCCAAACCTATGGGAAGATCATTTTAGATAAACATTTTATTTAAAATGGGTAAATTTAAGTGCTTCAATGTTGTTCTCTTTTGGGGATGACATTGTACATTTTATTTATTATGAAAGGTTCCTCAGTGATTTTTTTCTTTAAGAATTGATAAGTTGCCCTGGCCGGTTGGCTCAGCGGTAGAGCGTCGGCCTAGCGTGCGGAGGACCCAGGTTCGATTCCCAGCCAGGGCACACAGGAGAAGCGCCCATTTGCTTCTCCACCCCTCCGCCACGCTTTCCTCTCTGTCTCTCTCTTCCCCTCCCGCAGCCAAGGCTCCATTGGAGCAAAGATGGCCCGGGCGCTGGGGATGGCTCTGTGGCCTTTGACTCAGGCGCTAGAGTGGCTCTGGTCGCAACATGGCGATGCCCAGGATGGGCAGAGCTTCGCCCACTGGTGGGCAGAGCATCGCCCCTGGTGGGCGTGCCGGGTGGATCCCGGTCCGGCGCATGCGGGAGTCTGTCTGACTGTCTCTCTCTGTTTCCAGCTTCAGAAAAATGAAAAAAAAAAAAAAAAAAAAAGAATTGATAAGTTTAACACCATTTGGCAAAAAAAAAAAAAAGGAAAGAAAGATGTTTCTTTTACGGTAGCTGAATATTGTCAAAATTAAAGAAGTAGAAATAACTAAGAGACCCTCAATATTATTTTAGAGAATTTTATATCATATTTGAATTTCTTCTTAGGCTTTTGATCTGAATTTACTCATTGATTATCTCGATCTAGACTTTACTTGGATTATCTCTTATTGTGTTCTCTTACGACTTGCTCTAGTTATTGCCTGTGATTTAGGTTTAATACTTTCCCCTTACACTACTAGTCACAGAGCTGTTATTTCCTTCCTACCTTTGATATCATGCCTCCATCTTCATAGTAATGGAATACATGGGTGTTGGTGTCAATGTAGGAGGTGAGTGGGTACCATAATCTCCCTATTTCTAGGAAATCCCTAAAGATCACTTAGCAATATAGTCAAAGGAAGACTTCTTGTCTAAGCTATTATCTCAATTTGGAAACCACAACGTTTGGAGAATTCAAATCATAAGTGATAAGGAAGACTGACACAAAAATAAGGCTGGAGATAGGCTAGATGGAATCAGTTTTGGAAATCTGCATTGGAATCAGCTAGAATTGTTTCCCGAAAAAGAGAAAAATTATTAGCTCTTTAGCTCAGAACCATGTATCCATATTGGTTTAATGTTTTCCTCTCCTTATTCTAGGATTTATGTAGGAGCAACATGTTCATAGGTTGAGAATGTGGAATAAGAATGAAGATATAAATTTGAGTAAGGATGATAAACATTTTTATTATCACATGATTTCTCCATTATTACAGCCACAAAGATAGACTATGGCTGAGGATGATTAAAGACTTATAATCTATGGTGTCTTTTATAGACTAAGATCACCTAATTTTTCACAGAGTCAACACTTTGTAAGTGTTACTTAAATTAATTTCAAATAAAAATAGAAAGTGAAATCTATAGGGAGCTCTGTGATTAAAATCTAGTTTTTGCAAAAAGAACATATCAGTTATTGTAATAATAAAAACTACTATCTATTGAGTAGCTACCACGTGCCAGAACTAGGTTACCCTATTTGCATATAAAACTTAATTTTATCCTTTTAATGCAAAACAGGAGATTTTATTGCCTCACTTTTGTTGTGAGAGAATTGGGGCAGAATACATGACTTTCTGTAAGTCTCAAAACTTGTAAGTTGTGCCAAAATTCCTGCTCTTTCTTCTAACACAAGCAGTGACCCTTATCTCCCTAAATACAGTACTAAGAAATAGATCATTGATTTATTTCAAAGAAGCATCTATTGAGCACACACTATATGTCAGATACCATGCTATATTTATGGTGGTAAATCAATAAGTAGGTACCATTACAACCACTGAGGACCAAAGATTCTGATGGGAGAAAACTGACAAGTAAACTGGAAATTAGAGTGCATCATGATAGGAGTTGATATGAAAATATATACTTGAATTAGGGACACAATCAGACTGATTTCAAAAAAAGTGTTAAGCCCATGTACAGAAATATATATATACACAAATATATATATTCACATATAGTAAAAAGAACCAAATGATCAAATTTTACAGTGTATTTTTATTTTTTAGCTGACATATTAATTGGGCATATTGAATGTAATTCATATATCTTGAAAAATATCACCTAATTCTCACAGCCAATTAGAAGATTTTCCTGCCTCTTGATATATCATTTGCTCATGAAGAATAGTTTTGGTTGGGGTCTGGGTAATATATGACAATCTTAGCTATAAATCAATTAAATGCTAGATAGTTCTCTTCTTATTTTCTATGTGTAAGTAAATTAAAATCACACCCTCAGTTCTTTTTAAGTCTCATTACATTTGTTTTCTATAGAATCTTATTCACGTCCCCACTGATGTTTCCCAAAACTATATCTATGGCCATTTACTTCTCTTGAAATCCACATGTATATTTCTGATTGTTGATTGGCTTATCTCCATCATATGTTTTACTTACCAATAAAACGCACTTACTTTCTCCATAAATTCCTTTTTCTATAGTCATAAAAATAGTTGATGACATCAGCAGCAGCTAAATCTGTATTGAGAACTCACTCTCTCTTACACTACACTACCATTAATTTTATTTAATTCTAAGATGCTAGTGATTATGACATGTTTTTATTTTATGTTGCATGAGAAACTACAATAAGCAATAAGGTAATGTTTTCTTTTACTGAGAATATCATCTTATATTTTAAAAGGCATTGATGTTTATTATTAATTACTTTTACATTAAAAGAAAAATATTAGAGAGATAATTTGTTTAAGATACTTCTGTTTAACCATTAAAGTCATCCATTTCTGAACTACTTTTGGAATTGAAAATTGTTAATGCCTGTGTTTTAGTACTCAGCAGAGTCCTAGAGTGACTGTAATGGATTTTTAATATCTATGAAAGAATTTAAGCCAGCTCTTTCTGTTATTTATTTAAAATTATAAACTTTATTTTTTTGAAAAGCCTTATATTCACAGCCAAATTGAATGGAAAGTACATAGAGTTCCTACTGCCCACATACACAATCTCCTCCATTATCAACATCCCACAACACAATGGTACACTTATTACCGTCAGTAACTGTACATCGACACATAATTATCTTCCAAAGTTCACACTCTATGGTTCACTGTTAGTGTGCATTTTTCGGAATTTGGAAAATGTAGTCACATGTATCCATTGTTATAGTATCACACAAAGCATTTTCACTGTCCTACTAATTCCCTGTGATCTGCGTATTCATCCCTCTCTCTTCCCTAACTCCTTGGACCCATGGATCATTTAATCTCTCCATAGTTTTGCCTTTTCCAAAATGTCATATAGTTGGAATCCTGCAATACATAGCCTTTTCAGATTGGCTTCTTGCAGTTAGTTAATGATATACACTTTAGTTTCCTTTATGTCTTTTTATGGCTTGAGGTTCACTTCTTTTTAGCACTGAATAATATCTCATTGTTTGAATGTACTTCAGTTTATCCATGCACCTACTGGAGGAAGTCTTGGTTGCTTCCACATTTTGGCAATTATAAATAAAGCTGCTATAAACATCTGTGTGTAGTTTTCTGTGTGGCCTAAGTGGTTATCTCACTTGGGTAAATACCAAGGAGTGTGATTGCTGTATGGTAGGATAACTTTGTGTCAAATTGTCTTCCAAAATGGTTGTGCCAGTTTGCATTTCTGCCAACAATGAATAAGGGCTCCTATTGATCCACACGCTTGTCAGCATTTGGTATTGTGTTTTGAATTTTGGCTATTCTAATAGATGTTTAGTGGAATCTCATTGTTTTTAATTTGAAATTTCATGATGACATTTGATGCTTAGTATCTTTTTATATATTTATTTGCCAACTTTATATCTTTCTGGTGAAGTGTCTGTTTAGTTTTTTTTTTACCATTTTTTATTCAGGTTATTTTTACTTTTTAGTTTTAAGAGTGCTTTGTACATTTTAGATAACATTCCTTTATAAGTAATATGTTTTGCAAATATTTATATTTTCTTTCAGTCAGTGGTTTGTCTTCTTATTCTAGTGACATATTTTTCCCCACAGAGCAGACATTCTTAATTTTAATGAAATCAAGCTTATCAATATTTTTTTTTCATGGATCATACCTTTGGTGTAGTTAAAAATTATCAACATACTCAAAGTTATTTCGATTTTCTTCTATGTTATCTTCAAGGTGTTCTATAATTTTGCATTTACATTTTGGTATTTGATCTATATTGACTTAATTCCTTTTTGTCAGGTATATGCATTTCCTCTATGTCTACCCTCTGAAAGAGATTGTAGAGAAATGGTATAATTTGTTTCTTAAATGTTTGGTAGAATTTACCAGTGATCACATATGGAATTAGTGCTTTTGCTTTTAAAACATTATTAATGGCTGATTCAATTTCTTTTATAAATAGAAGCCTAAACATATTGTCTGTTTTTTAATTGTCCTTCTATGACTTTTGGCATAATATGGCTTTCAAGGAATTAGTTCATTTCATCCTGGTTATCTAACATGTGGCATAGAATTGAGCATCACATTCCTTAATTACACTTTTTTTTTAAGTGAGAGGAAGAGAGATAGAGGGGCAGACTCCCACATGAGCCCTAACTGGGATCCACCTGGCAAGCCCTGTCTGGGGCTGATGCTCAAATAAATTGAGCTATCCTCAGCGCCTGGGGCCCACGTCGAACCAATCGAGCCACTGGCTGCAGGAGGGGAAGAGTGAGAGAAAGGGAGGGGTGGAGAAACACACTGTCGCTTTTCTTGTATGCCCTGACCAGGAATAAAACCAGGGATGTCCACACACCAGGCCAACACTCTATTCACTGAGCCAACTGGCCAGGGCCTCACTATACTTTTAATGTTCACTTAATGTTCCCTTTAAGCACTTCATTGCTACATCCCACAAATTTGGAAAGTTGTTTTTTAATTTCTAATTAGCTCAAAATATTTATTAATATCTCTTGAGGTTTCTAATTTTCTTTTTTTTTTCTTTTTTTTTTTTTTTGCACTTTTTTTTTTTTTTATAATTTTATTTTTTTAATGGGGTGACATCAATAAATCAGGATACATATATTCAAAGATAACAAGTCCAGGTTATCTTGTCGTTCAATTATGTTGCATACCCACCACCCAAAGTCAGATTGTCCTCTGTCACCTTCTATCTTGTTTTCTTTGTGCCCCTCCCCACCCCCTATCCCTCTCCCATTCCCCCCTCCCCCCCGTAACCACCACACTCTTATAAATGTCTCTTAGTTTCACTATTATGTCCCACCTACGTATGGAATAATACAGTTCCTGTTTTTTTCTGATTTACTTATTTCGCTTCGTATCATGTTATCAAGATCCCACCATTTTGCTGTAAATGTTCCGATGTCATCATTTCTTATGGCTGAGTAGTATTCCATAGTGTATATGTGCCACATCTTCTTTATCCAGTCATCTATTGATGGGCTTTTTGGTTGTTTCCATGTCCTGGCCACTGTGAACAGTGCTGCAATAAACATGGGGCTGCATGTGTCTTTACGTATCAATGTTTCTGAGTTTTTGGGATATATACCCAGTAGAGGGATTGCTGGGTCATAAGGTAGTTCTATTTTCAGTTTTTTGAGGAACCACCATACTTTCTTCCATAATGGTTGTACTACTTTACATTCCCACCAACAGTGAATGAGGGTTCCTTTTTCTCCACAGCCTCTCCAACATTTGCTGTTACCTGACTTGCTAATAACAGCTAATCGAACAGGTGTGAGGTGGTATCTCATTGCCGTTTTGATATGCATTTCTCTAATAGCTAAAGAAGATGAGCTTCTTTTCATATATCTGTTGGCCATTTGTATTTCTTCCTGGGAGAAGTGTCTATTCATATCCTCTTCCCATTTTTTTATTGGATTGTTTGTTTGTTTGTTGTTGAATTTTATGAGTTCTTTGTATATTTTGGATATTAGGCCCTTATCTGAGCTGTCGTTTGAAAAAATCATTTCCCATTTAGTTGGCTTTCTGTTTATTTTATTATCAGTTTCTCTTGCTGAGCAAAAACTTCTTAGTCTGATGTAGTCCCATTCATTAATTTTTGCCTTCACTTCTCTTGCCATTGGAGTCAAATTCATAAAATGCTCTTTAAAACCCAGGTCCCTGAGTTGAGTACCTATGTCTTCTTCTATGTACTTAATTGTTTCAGGTCTTATGTTTAGATCTTTGATCCATTTTGAGTTAATTTTTGTACAGGGGGAGAGACTGTAGTCCAGTTTCATTCTTTTGCATGTGGCTTTCCAGTTTTCCCAGCACCATTTATTGAAGAGGCTTTCTTTTCTCCATTGTGTGTTGTTGGCCCCTTTATCAAAAATTATTTGACTATATATATGTGGTTTTATTTCTGGACTTTCTATTCTGTTCCATTGGTCTGAGTGTCTATTTTTCTGCCAATACCATGCTGTTTTGATTGTCGTGGCCGTATAATAGAGTTTGAAGTCAGGTATTGAAATGCCCCCAGCTTCATTCTTTTTCTTTAGGATTGCTTTGGCTATTCGGGGTTTTTTATAGTTCCATATAAATCTGATGATTTTTTGCTCTATTTCTTTAAAAAACGTCATTGGAAGTTTGATGGGAATTGCATTAAATTTGTATATTGCTTTGGGTAATATAGCCATCTTGATTATATTTATTCTTCCTAGCCAAGAACAAGGTATATTCTTCCATCTCATTATATCTTTTTCGATTTCCCTTAACAATGGTTTATAGTTTTCATTATATAAGTCCTTTACATTCTTTGTTATGTTTATTCCTAAGTATTTTATTTTTTTTGTTGCAATCGTGAAGGGGATTATTCTTTTGAGTTCCTTCTCAGTTGTTTCATTGTTGGCATATAGAAAGGCTATTGACTTCTGTATGTTAATTTTGTATCCTGCGACCTTACTGTATTGGCTTATTGTTTCTAGTAGTCTTTTTGTGGATTCTTTGGGGTTTTCGATGTATAGTATAATATCATCTGCAAAAAGTGATGAGGTTTCTAATTTTCCATGTGGCATTTAGATGCATGTTGTTTGCTCTTGGAGTATTTTGGGATTTCCAGCTGTCTTTTATTGATTTTTAGTTTTATTCCATTGTGTTCTCACATCAGAACTTTATATGATTTCTATTCTTTTAAACTTGTAGTATGTTCTATGGCCCAGAATATGGTTTGTATTGGTGAAGTCTCCAAATGAACTTGTAAAGAATGTGCTGCCTGTTCTTGGATAAAATATTCTATGGATTGCAATTATATCCCGTTGACTGATGTGCTGCTGAGTTCTTAAATCAGCTTTTCAGTTACCAACTGAAGTTTAGAAATGTCGCTAAACACACCTGATCCACCAACTGGCCAAGCAACCATTTGATTCCTAGGGATTACAGTATATTAGTACTCTACTTTGGTCTCTAAGATTTTATCCAAGTTTTGGTGTTGGTGGTTTTTATAGTTGAGCCTGATCAGGCAATGACAGCTATTGGACAACATTATTCAGACTTAGAAATGTCAAAAAGGATGACTGGGTATCCTTAGCGACACAGTACTGGGCACTGTGTAATAGACTCTCTATTCTATAGATTATCAGATTTTATGGAGAAGTGCATGTTTGTCTTTCTGTTACTTTGGTTATTATACAACTCTACGGAGGCAGAATTTAAATGGTTAAAAAAAGAATATAAAGCAAGTGATTCTTATTTATAGAAATTAAAATGCATTTTGTTTGATAAGAATAAAATTTCAGTTGAAAAATGGGCCCACTCATTATATGTTATTGCTTAATAATATATCAACAAATTTTGCATTTATTAGCAAATTAACTTGAGCCTTCCAGATTCTTCCATATATGTTTCTTCAAATTCTCCTGTAAATTGGTTCTGGCATCTTAATTATTTCTTAATTAATTAACTTATTGAATCTTAAACATGAGTTCATTGTAATCCTGACTGTTAGTCATGACATTGCCCTTCTGATATTATACTTTCACATAATTAAATCATGACAACCACTTACGCCTCCATGATTAGAAGACACTGTACAGCTGTTGTAAGATTTCAGAAATGTTAAAATTGTGCATTTTAAAATGGGTAAAATATAGTAATTGCTAAGTCGTATTAATTCTATCTCCAAATATCTCCTGAATGTATATTTCTCTGTTAGTTCCTGCTAACCTTGTTTGAGTTTCCTTCTTACCTGCATATTATCCGTAACTTTCTAACTTGCCTGCTTTCCCTCAGTTTCCGTTCTCTTCCAGCCAGCCTTTGAAATGCTGACAGTAAGGATTCTACACCCAACTGTTGATGTTAGATTTCTGATTTAATCCTGCATTGGTTCTACTTTTTCACAGTTTAAATCCTGCATATCTTACTTCCAATATGGTAATTTCCTTAACTGGTCTCAGATTGTCTGACTTTCTTAGAGTTTAGCCACTCACTTGTAGTATTACTTTCTGGTTAGAGATTGTTCAGGACTACAAGCTTATCATTGTTGTGTAATAATCAGCACATTCCATACCTTTTTATATGCCTATTTGATATGCATTTATAAAAGTAACACTTTCTAATAGAAGCTTATGAATGCCCGCCTGTCTTAAACATTTCTAATGTGTGTTACCCTTTTGACAAAGAGTTTAACAAATTCCAGATCATTTACTCAGTACATGTTGAGCCTTAATTAAATTTCACATTCACATTCAAAGACAGTAATAATGTACATATATTCTGAAAATGAATCCAAAATCAATTAAAGTAATAACTAGATCTGCTTTTTCTCATTCTATTTTGTACATCTAGGATATAAATTAGGAGCACTAAAGGAGTTTTAATGAACCACAATGAAAATAAATTGAATTCATACTTAGCATTTTAATTTGAGCTTTTTGTATAGCCTAAGCTTAGATATATAGAGAGGGACACAGATATAGACATAGATATAAGTATGAGTGTGTTTAAGTTAGTGTATACACAAAACATTCATTTTTGTTTGTCAATTATTTTGTACTGATGACAAAGAATGTAGTTTTTCAAATAAAAAGAACTCTAAGGAAGAAATGGATTTTCTAATGAAATAAATTTTTATATAAAAGCTATTTTTATTGTAACTAGCTAAAAAACAAATTACAGAGAAGCTTTCTTTGAAAATAATTTGTTCTTTATATTTGCAAAAGTTGCATTAGAAAAACAGTTGTATTTAAAAAAAATCTCTTTATTGACACATTTTTGTTTCCTAGTCCCCGAGTCACTAAATTATTGGAGTAGAAACACAGATATTAGGAAAAATGGGTCATTACTTTTTTATAGAAATATGAAGAAGTATTTTATTTGTATTCTGTAAGACAGACATATTTCATATCAGGATTTCACCTTACAAATTTAGCCTTTTCTGAGCAATCTATGTGGACAAGAATGACTGTTTATGTACATTTACTCACCTAAACTTTTATTTTAGTTCTGCCAATTTGTAACTCTAACATATTTTCTCTTATTTTGCTTTTTATATACAGAGTTGGGCAAAAGTAGGTTTATCATTGTGAATACTCGAAACAGTTTATTCTTGTATTATTATTTATGCATTATTGTATTATTTATTTGTATTATAACTACAAATCTACTTCTGTCCACCTCTATATGTTGAAGGATTGGCTACCTTATTATGTCTCTTAAAGAAATTACTATATGTATTATATAGCACATTTTCCCTACCTTCTGTAACTGATTTCTTCCTGCTCTTGTACCACTATTTATATCCTGAGAGCACAAACAACAGCAAACATACAAACAAAGAAAGCATCATCAAAACCTAAGTTGTGCATGTAAAATAACTTTCTTTTTCTGGACGTAAAGCCATCTCTTTCAGGTGGCATTACTTCAGCCAATTATGAATTTCTACTCTGTCATTTATTGATCCTTATCCTCAATCTTCTCCTTCCTATCTGCCTGGCTGCTTCTGATGTTTTTAGTGAATTTAAATATTATGCCAGCCAAAGGAAGAGCAGTCCAGTTCTTATATTGATTTATTTTAGGTTAGTCTGCACTAGTCTGATCCCTAAACTTCCTCCACTGCTGTCCACTAGCATATGACTGCAGCCAGCTGGGTATTGGGACACAAAGCTGGAACACATGGAGGAAGTCCACAGTCCGCTTTCAAATGCCCCCTTTCTTGTCTTTTCTTTAATTTTTTTTTATTTATTCATTTTTAGAGAGGAGAGAGAGAGACAGAGAGGGAGAGAGAGGAGAGAGAGACAGAGAGAGAGGAGGGGGAGGAGCTGGAAGCATCAACTCCCATATGTGCCTTGACCAGGCAAGCCCAGGGTTTCGAACTGGGGACCTCAGCATTTCCAGGTCGACGCTCCATCCACTGCACCACCACAGGTCAGGCTTCTTGTCTTTTCTAAACCTCATCTTTCTTTTCATTGTTCTTGTATCTCTACTGAGCACATGGAACTCCCTGAATCACCTATATCCATGGTTATGTTTCCTGTGCTGTACATCACATCCCCCTGACTCATTGACTTTATAGTGTACACATGTATGTTTTATTCTCTTTCACCTATTTTGCCCTTCCCCTTTGGTCACTGTCAGTTTGTTCTTTATATTCATGAAAGCAAAAACAAACAAACAAAAATAGAAACAGTCTGCTGCACACCTACTTCTTAATCCTCCCTCTCTCTCTTGAGAATATACTGACCCCCTTCATCCCTACAGACTACAGTGCTTTCTTATTGTCCGGATAGTCAAGCTTTTGAGACAACTGATGTACAACATACAAAATAGTCTTACAAGTTTAAAACTCAGAGCTTAGAAATGAAGGAACAATTTTTATTGGTCTAAGTTGTTTCTAGACCTAATGATTAAAGAATTAGAACAGAAAAATAGGTATATATGATACTTTTATTTGTACATGAATGCATATATAAAAAGTAAAGTAAGTTGAGTAATATTTCAAAATATTATTCCACTAAATTTTTTTTACTGTACGGTGTACCCTCTTCAAATTTGATCATGCTATTAGCTATTTTTTTCTGCGATAACATTTGTAACCTTTCCTCTTTGATCAGTGTCTTCATGTATGGATTTTTAGATTGAGCACTGTTATGAGCTGAATTATGTCTCCCTCCCAATATTTATATGTTTAAGTCCTAAATCTCAGTACCTCAGATGTGACTGTATTTGGACACAACAGCTTTACAGAGGTGGTTAATGTAATATAAAGTCATCGGGTTGGGTCCTAATCCAACGTGACTGGTGACCTCATAAAAAAGGAGATTAGGACAGAAATATGCAGAAAGGAAGACCAAGGAAGAAGATAGGCATCTAGAAGCCAGAGAAAGACCTTGGAAGCAAATAATTCTGCTGACCATGATTTCAGACTTCCAGCCTCTAGAGCTGTGAAAAGCACAAACCTAATTGGACAGTTTATCTAAAGTAATCCTCAGAGTTCAGCTCAGATATTGTTTTTTCTAAGAATTTTTTTTAACATCCCACCTGATTCCTATGCTTATCTTGCTTGCTATGATATTATTTCATAAAGGGCTTCATTTATACCTCTATTATATTTCTTATACCACTAGACTGAAATTGATAATTCACTTGATTCTATTTATTTTTACAAAAAAATATCTTTGATGGAAGAATCCATTCATCCAGAGCCATTCTAGCGCCTGAGGCAGAGGCCACAGAGCCATCCCCAGCGCCCGGGCCATCTTTGCTCCAATGGAGCCTCGCTGCGGGAGGGGAAGAGAGAAACAGAGAGGAAGGAGAGGGGGAGGGGTGGAGAAGCAGATGGGCACTTCTCCTGTGTGCCCTGGCCGGGAATCGAACCTGGGACTCCTGCACACCAGGCCGACGCTCTACCGCTGAGCCAACTGGCCAGGGCCTTAATGCAAATATTTTTTCTCTAATAAAAGAATACATTTCTGGGCATGAAGAGATGTATTGTTGGGAAATATTTAAAATAGATAAAAGGAATACAGGGTGTTCTTTCAATAGAATGTTCAGTGTTGTCTAGTAAGCACTTGAAACTATCTTATTCTATAGAGTTCTATCTCTGTCATTGTTTTTATCTTGTCTACTTGGTAATTTTTAGAGATAAAAGTTAGCTTGCATAGGGCTAATGTTTACACAAATAATATTGTTAATAAAGATGCTAATGAATTTTTTTCTGGTAACAATGCAGAATCCATACTTCTTGCCTTAGATGATTCCAAACATCCAAACCCTACAATTTACTGCCCTTTGGATATTAAGCAGTAGTAAGTCCATTTGTTAATTAATTTCAGTTTTCCAGAATGTATGTAAGTGTGTCTTTGAATGTGTTTTGCACTTGCATTAACATCCTGCTGATTTCTTCACTTTTTAATTAGTGAAATTTTGACATTTTTTTATTTTGTATATGTATGAATCATACATATGCTTTTTATCATTATTTTTAACAATAGTACATTGACAAAATAATCTCTGAAATATGACAATTCATCCAATTGAATCTTAAGTAGAAATTTACTTTCTGTTTGGAAATTTTCTAGTTTATAAAAATTTCAAAAGATGAACTTGTACTTTTCACTAAACAACAAACAATAAGAGATTTTCTGCTATTATAGTAAGATTTTCTTCCTCCCTCCCTCCCTCCCCTCCTCTCCCATCCCCTCCCCTCCCCTCCCCACCCCTCCCCTCCCCACCTCTCCCCTCCCCACCCCTCCCTTCCTCTCCCTTCCCCTCCCTTCCCCTCCCTTTCCCTCCCCTCCCTTCCCTTCCCTTCCCTTCCCTTTCCTTCCTTCCTTCCTTCCTTCCTTCCTTCCTTCCTTCCTTCCTTCCTTCCTTCCTTCCTTCCTTCCTTCCTTCCTTCCTTCCTTCCTTCCTTCCTCCCTCCCTCCCATTCTTCTTCCTGTTTTTTGAATTATGTTAACTTTATTTGAAAAAGACATTGGTATTATCTGGGCATCACAGGGACACTATCATTTTCTTTGTTTACTTTTATTCTTTATAGTTTTCTTTATTTACTAATTAAGTCATTTGAGTGAGGCATTTTTTTAATCCTATATTTCTATCATATTGTTAGTGTACTGTAACCTGAAATCTGCTCGTTTGAGGATATTTTAATAGACTTTTATTATATTTTGATTAGAATACATTTGGCCTAATTAGAAATGTGAAATGGGAATGGATGATGGTAATGCTCAGCCTTCACTTCAAACGATCTTACAGTCATTTCAAGAAGAGGTCAAAGAAATAAACCTCAGCTCGTTAGCCTGGGGCTCTGAGTGATCTCTCAGCCATACTGGAAATTGGCAGCTCTTTTGTCTTTTGTTCTTAAGGAGTTTGAGTACTAAAATAATTGTTAAATATACCAAGCACACTGACAATAAAATAACAGGCTCTGCTGACATGTATAGAATGGAAAAAAAGCTATTAATTTCACAAAAGATCCTTTTTGGTTAATATTTACAAGCAATTTTTATTTCAGTAACTTGTGACATACCACAGAGGAATCTCTAAAGTACAGATGGTCTGAATCTTTTCTGTTTTCTGTTATACAGAAATGGTTTTAATGGTATCTCCAACAATTATATAAAAAATACCCTTTTGGGGAGAGAATAAAACACTACACATCTTTTATTTATGGAGAGTGATATGCCTGTTATTTGGGGCATATAATTAGCTCCTTTAATAAGCAACATATCTACATAGTATTATTTGAGTGAACCAACATTATTTGAAAAAGTAATGCTTTGTTAAATGTTTTATTTTCCTTAATATATTATGAGTCTTCTCAGTGCTTAAATGTTACATTTTTGTCATCTTGATTTCATAGACAAGTATATCTGGTTTGATTCAAAATTCTCTTCTCAGAATGTATTGAGTATTTTTTAAATTCAGTTGAATATCTATGTTAGGCACTCCATAAAACAAAAATATTCATTAACTGTCTTTTGCAATGCAAATATTTTGAGTGGATTTTCCTGATTAAGATGAAATCTTTGAAAACAGAAGTCAGTATGCTATATAATAAGTTAACTTGGTCAGGATGACTATAGAGGAAGTAATCATCATAAAATGTATAATTCACAGAGCTGGAGGTTAAGATAATGGAGATATTTAGTAATATATGCCAGATAATAAAAATTAAGCATTTCAATAATTTTAAGAATTATTTCAATAATAAATAATTTCAGAAGTGTCTCTTCACATGTCCCAAGGCCATTAAAATATATGTCCTTCTTGGTGCTGTCTTTATATCTTAAGGTGTTTCACATCTTGCTGCTATTACTCTCTGTATGTAGATGATTTAAGGTAAAAACATCAATTAAATTATTCTCTGTCATTTCCCTGCATCGAGATGTTAGCAAGTTAAATAGCTCTGAATCTTGGTTTTCACAGTGCGTTATTGTGAAGACTAAATGAACGTGACAAAGCAGTTACGGACATGTAACCAAGGTAAAATCCTGTTAGTACTCCCCTACTCATTGAAAGTACCTTCCAATGAGCTCCATCATGCCTCCTCTCTTCTGTTTTTATTTTTCCATTCACAGACAGTTCTGAGTTTTCTCCCAGTCTCCTCTTCCGGGGCATGCAGGGTATCCACCCCACAGCTGTGTCTAGTGGCCAGCCCTACAGTGAGCCAAATGATGCTTTAGACTCTGCTCATGCAACAGTTATTCTTCTAATTAATCTTCCCTATTGATATAATATTTTTTAATTCATATTTATTTTGTTACATAATGAATTTTTTTTAATTTTTTTTATTTATTCATCTTACAGAGGACAGGGAGAGACAGAGAGAGAGAGAGAGAGAGAAGAGAGACAGAGAGAGAGAAGGGGGAGGAGCTGGAAGCATCAACTCCCATATGTTGACCAGGCAAGCCCAGGGTTTCAAACCGGCCACCTCAGCATTTCCAGGTTGACGCTTTATCCACTGTGCCACCACAGGTCAGGCTTACATAATGAATTTATTGCCTGTTATGTCTTTGCAGTGCCCACAAGTTAAGATCTGAATTCCTTAAAACCAGGCACTTGAAGACTCTCAAATCAGCCTCCCATCTTATGGAAGGACCTCAGCTAGAGCTCATTGTCATATCTCTGGGCGTCATTCCCACACCTCTAGATACTCTGTCCTTCTGTCTCGCACCTCCCCTCTCGTACTTCATCCTCTAGGGATATTGTTTTTATCGACTGAGCGTTCTTGCAATTTTTTTTTTTTTTTTGGTATGTCTTATATTTAAAATATCTGAGATTTTCTTCTTGCACTGGAAAATATCTATTTGGTCTTCAAATTTTACTAGTTCTTTTTAGTGTTCTCTGACTTCCACTTTTTACTAGGTGTGATTATTTATTTTAGATATGTGTTCCCAAAACACTTTAGGCCACACTCTCATAATTTATTGTCTACCCTTGTAAATCTGAACAGCACTGAGTGGCAGCTCGATCCGATCCTGCACTCCATGCTGGCTGCCAGCACCCAAGGAGCAACAGGAGCTGAAGGCACTGAATCCAAATGAAAAAATCACCAATAATTAAGATGTTTCTTCCTTCCAGGGAATTTTTAGACACTGGGATATTTGTTCACTTGGAAATAGAAATCGTGAGCCAATAAATGTTTGCCTTTTCCCTTAAAACTTTCTCAGTTGTCGGTATTTATAGAAAAAATGGAATGTATGGTAGCCCCTCCAAAATGCTTGCCTGCACCTCCAAAAATACAAGTATTATTAGAACAATACCTTGGGGGTCAATTTCTAAGTCTACTATCATTTGGTAGTTAGGAAGTAATGACGGTATTTGAGGTGATCTAGAGATAGCATCTTTAGGTCAAATACAAATTGTCAATAATAGAAAATAACAATGAGGGAACTTCAAGGTAAAAGGAACTTGTGAAAGAAAGAAGAAAAGAACATTTAAGAGATCCCCAAATAGCAGCATCTTAGAAGCTGAAGGAGGTTTCAAAAGGAAACACAGTCAGTTGTGTTAAAGGCTTGATAAATGACAGATTTTGAGAAGCTAGGAGGCCTAGGCTTTTTTTTTTTTTTTTCTTTGTGACAGAGACAGAGAGAGGAACAAGCAGACTGGAAGGGAGATGAGAAGCATCAATTCTTTGTTATGGTTCCTCTAGTTTCTCAGTGATTGCTTTCTCATATGTGCCTTGACCGAGGGAGGGGGACTCCAGTGACCTTGGATTTAAGCTGGTGAGTCTTACTCAAACCAGATGAGCCCGTGCTCAAACTGGCGACCTTGGGGTTTCCAATCTGGATCCTCCACGTCCCAGTCTGATGCTCTATCCACTGCGCCACCGCCTGGTCAGGTGTCCTAGGCTTGATAATAGTAGGAGTTACTGGAGAAAAAGAAAGGCTTTGTAAGAGACAGAAGGAAAATGCACGTATCTGGCATTGAGAAAAGACAGAAAAAAGTGTGGAGGTGGGAGGAGAGCTCAGGTATGCAGTACGGATTTTCGAAAGGACCAGAAGGCCCAAAGAATAGATAACCAGGTAAAGAGATGAAAGTGTTTGTGGGGGGATTGGAAGCTCATGCCTGTTATTGTGTTTATTTTTTATGTGGCAGGAAATTGGTCATCTGCTATGTATAGGAGACATCAGGGCAAGAGGAGACCTGGGAAAAATCTTGCCATATCTGTGGTAGAAAATGGAAGGAACAGTAGACTGGATCTAAGTTTGGGTGTGATGGTTGTTGGAAGAGACATCAGGCCTTAAATGTTTCCCTAGCTCAATTAAAAGATGATCAAATTTACAAAACTGCCATTCTCATCAACTACTGTGGAAATGTAGACGGCAGGGTTTTTTTCTTTTTCTTCTTCTTTTTAACTTAATCTTTATCATTTATTAAAGAACAAAACAAAAGCCTTTATTTCTGAATTGCCACAGCCTTTGCCCCTGGAAAGCTCTATGCTCTGCAGAATTCTGTAAAGCTTTAGTCAAACATCTGCTTCTTATTTATCATTGTTTATTTAAGTCCCACTTTATTATTTTATAAACAGTAGCACAGATAACAAAATTATGGATGGTTATTTTTGTTGGAGGAGAGTTTTAAACAGTGCTCAGCAAGAATAAAAAATTTTCCCTGTCAGGAAAAGTTTCAAAGTCTCCGCCTTTGAGGAGAGACTGGTTAATTTTCATTTACTTGTGCGGAAAACATGTGTGTTTTCTCCCATTTTTAAGTATAAATGATGGCAGTAGAAGGTTTCCAAGGGCTTTCTAAGCATTCAATAGGGCAAATTAGGTGGTAGGATAGTGAAGAGAGCACTCCTGTGTTGTTATCTAGATGGACACACACTGTAACAGAATGGTGCTTATATCTCATCTGATGATGTTTAAAGGAGGTCTGTCTTGGGGTGGTGAACACACAATGCAGTACACAGATGACATATCATAAAATTGTACAGTTGACACCTATGTAGTTTTTTAAATTAATGTCACTGCACAAAATTTAATAAAAGTAATTAAAAATATAATAATTAAAGCTGATAAAGTAAGGCTGGAGTTTCAAAATAAAAAGTAATCATACTACTCAGGATTTTCAACATACACAGTTGGTGGTGTTAAAAAAATTTAGCTGAGTAAATTTTAAAGATCTTATTGGCTTTATTCAATGATTCATGAAATGTTGCTATCATCTATGGCTATATTTGTCTCTCTTGATGAGTTCAAGACTTCAGTTGAGGGGGAAAATTTGTTGTCAATTGAGCATTGAGAAATCAATTAGCATCCTCTACCAGAAAATTTTCTGATGATAAATTGGACAGAACTTACAGTGACATACACACTGTCTTTCCACAGTACTTTTCTCATATCCTTACTATGTAATTTCTCTCATTGTTAAAGTGGTTAATTAATTAATTTAATATTTATATCTATGCTCAGTTCCTAGTACAGTGACTAGTATATAAGAGGTACTTCATAATTATTTGTGGAATGCATAAATGAATGGAATTCAAAACATTTTTAAAAATTTCAGTTCAATTTTCTTTCCTATACCTTTAATTTAAAAAATAACAAAATATAGAGCCTGACATCTGTCTAAAAATTATAACCTTGATTATTTGAGAGTTCATCTAAAATAATTAACCATATTATGAAGACTAAAACATCCCATAATTTAAGACTAATTTGTTATTTTATAAGTATTAGATATGAGTCTAAATTTTAAAAAGGTCGTTTCAGTTAGATACAGTGATCATGAAAGAGCAGAAATAAAAACTTACGCTGTTAATTCCAAAGGGGAAAATGATGTAAAAATAAGAGACAGTATAGCATAGACCAGAGTAAAACTATTACCATTATTATTATTGAAAATAAATGCTGTCACCAGATGCAATGAGATTTTTTTTTTTTTTTTTTTTTACAGAGACAGAGAGAGAGATAGCTAGGGATAGACAGACAGGAATGGAGAAAGATGAGTAGCATCAATAATCAGTTTTTCCTTGCAACACCTTAGTTGTTCATTGATTGCTTTCTCATATGTGTCTTAACAGTGGGCCTTCAGCAGACCGAGTAACCCCTTGCTCAAGCCAGTAACCTTGGGTCCAAGCTGGTGAACTTTGCTCAAACCAGATGAGCCCGCACTCAAGCTAGCGACCTCAGGATCTCGAACCTGGGTCCTCTGCATCCCAGTCCGACGCTCTATCCACTGCGCCACTGCCTGGTCAGGCTGCAATGAGATTTTTTACAGTTTAAGAGTTTATTCAGACTTTGATATAACGATTAACCTTAGAAATTATGGGTAAAATGAAACAGGAAATAAAACTACAAAAACCTATAATGTCTTAAAAGACAAATTGATGCAAAGTATTATGTCCCCGACTTTAAAACCACATCATTTAAAACCTTCACAGGCTCTGCAGGCTTCCCAATGAGAGCTCACACACATAAGCACACCGGGTTTGCGTGGTTAGAACCCGCATTTTTACAAAGGAACCTGGGTACCATGCCACATAGTTAGGATGAGAAAACTCAGTTTAAAAATTATTAAAGTAATGAGATTGAAAAGAAATTTTTTATATCATTCAAATATGAAATCATAAGTTTATCTAAGTCACCTTGAGGTCAATATGTATGTTAGACAGTTTCTCAATTAGTTAGAATTACATTTCAGGGTATACAGTATACTAAAACATGCCCTTTCTTAAAATCAATGTAGGAAATTAGGGATTTTCATCAACACAACCAAGAATTAATGAAGCCAGAAAGTCTCTTTGTAAATATATTTTTCAGTGCAAAAATGTACTGTTAATGTGGTCAATTACAATTCACCTGACTAGCATTTGTTCTTGATGACTTGATGAAATCTTTTAATAAGCATAATGTTGAATAAGCAATTTGAAAAGCATATTTATATGCCAACCCCATTACAATAGAAGCTTTTGTATGATAATAAAACACAAAATGGTTCGTCCGTGCTTTTGAGATCTCCCAAATAGACATATTTTTTTTTCATCTTGGGTAAAAAGTGTGACTAACATCAAGCATCCTTATACAGAAGAGCATCAAATAATATTCTCAGAGACAAAAGGCTTAGTGCTTATTCTTCCCCAAACACTTCAAGCAGCTATTATTACTCAGACTGTCAGATTCCAGTGAAAGGCTGGACATTTCAAAATCAATTTGAAAGATTAATAATTGGATAAATTACTTCATAAAATATAAAATTCATGGTAAAGCAAATGAATTCAAGTGACACAGGCAGTAAGAGTTGTGGCAGGATTCTCTATTTACTTCCTACACTCATGGCAAATCTATGCTTTCTTTTATTATTTTTAGGTGAGTGGAGGGGAGATAGACAGTTTCTTGCATGCACCTGGACCAGGATCCACCCAGCTACCTTTAGTGCCTGAGGTTGACATGCCTGGACTACCTGAGCTATCCTCAGAACTCAGGGCCACACTCAAACCAACGCAGCCTCTGTCTGTGGGAGGGGAAGAAGGACAGAGGGGGGAAAGGACGGAGAGAGAGAAGCAGATGGTTGCTTTTTCTATGTGCCCTGACCAGGAATCGTACCCAGGACATCCATATACTAGGCCAACTCTCTGTCCACTGAGCCACTGGCCAGGGCCTAGAAATCTATTCTTAACAAGTGCAGGAGCTTGTAAAAATTCATGATAAAATTTGTTAAGGTCTAATTTCTAGTGGGTGTTTTCTAACATAGAGCCGTGAGTGTTCTAAAACCCAGGACTGTCTTTCTCTAGGACCGAGGAACAACCCTTTTGAAATGTAATAATAATAAAAAAAAATAGGGTCTCTGCCTTCTCTCCTAGTCTCTGAGGGGGGCAGGGGGAGTTAACTTGCATGGGGATGATTAGCAGAGAATTAAAACACCTGCTCGCCACAGCCCCCTCCAGTTCTTTTTCATTAGTTCACCCTGTGTTTAAATATCCTCCTACCTTTTGTTTTAGGGAAGAGAAAAATGAACAACTCAGGCTTGAAGAAATATTACTCCACCGATGCCCAAGACAGTGTATAGCCTGTATTCAAAGGTAAGAATTAAGCTCACTATTTGTGCATGTCTTGGGAAATAATAGACACAATGTATTTATGAATGAGGCTTTATTTTATCCTTGTTGCCTGTGGGAGGAGTTAAGTTTAATTGTGATGATATGGGAATTGAAAAAATAAGAAGTATTTGGCATTGTTGGCATTGCTTTACTCAAGCTAGCATTGTTTCCTGTTATTTTTGACTTTTTAAAATTGAATTTACTTGAGTGAACATTGGATAATAAAATTATATAAGTTTCCACTGTACTATATTCTATAATACATCATCTGTATTTTGTATTGTCTGTTCAACATTATTTCTTTTCCTTTTTTTTTTTTTCATAAGAAAAGACAATGAATTCCTTTGGGGTACATAGCATGTATTAACTCTAATATGACTTTATTTATTTTTTTCACTGTTATTTCTCTTTGTTCTTTTATTCAAATTGACTCAATGGATTCCAAAGTTTAGATAGGAAAACAGTATAATATGAATTTGGAGTATGAATAGAAATAACCTATAGAAAGTAAAAACTTTTCATATATCCTTATATTCCTGGTCCATTTTTTCAAACTTTAGAATCAATTTTTAGAAATTTAGGTGACAAATTCTGCTTCTGACAGAATCTTTTGTTTTGTAAATGTCAGAGAATTATCAGAGGAACACTTACTTAAAAGAGGGTGAGTACATATAAGACAATGAATGCTAAGTTGACACCAAAATAAAAATGCATATTTTATTTCTTGTTTTAGGATTTTATTTTTTATTTATTTTAAAATTTTTGTTAATTTTAATTTATTGTGTTAACATGGCTTCAAGTGTCTCCCTGCTCAATATAACACTCTCACCCCCCACCCCTGTGTCCCCCATTACCCCCCTTTGCTCCCGTCCCCCTAATTCTCTTCTACCTTCCTTTGGGATTTGCTGTCCTGTTATCTGTATCTCTGCGTTATGTATATATAATTTCACTAATCCCTTCACCTTCTCTGATCCCATCCTCTCATCCCTCTGACAACTGTCCCTCTGCTCCTTGTGACCCCGCCTCTGCCTCTATTCTGTTGCTCAGTTTACTTTGTTCATTAGATTCCACATGTAAGTGAGATCATATGATATCTTTCATTTTCTGCCTGGCTTCTTTCACTTAGCATAATGATCTCCAGGTCCATTCATGCCATTGCAAAAGGTAGGATTTCCTTCTTTTTCATGGCCGTATAATACTTCATTGTGTATATATACCACTGCTTTTCAATCCACTTGTCCACTAAGGGACACTTGGGCTGTTTCTAGATCTTGGCTATTGTAAACAATCCTGCAATAAACATGGGGGTGCATATCTTCTTTTGAATCAGTGATTTGGTATTCTTAGGATATATTCCTAAAAGTGGGGTAGCTGGGTCAAAAGGCAGTTTTATTTTTAATTTTTTGAGGAAACTTCATACTGTTTTGCAAAGTGGCTGCACAAGTCTGCATTCCCACCAGCAGTACAGGAGGATTCCCTTTTCTCCACACCCTTGCCACCACTTATTGTGTGTTGATTTGTTAATGAGCACCATTCTGACAAGTTGTGAAGTGGTATCTCATTGTGGTTTTAATTTGCATTTCTCTGATGATTAGTGACGTTGAACATTTTTTCATATTCTTACTGGCCATCTGTATGTCCTCTTTGGAGAACTGTCTATTCAGTTCTTTTGCCTATTTTTAATTGAATTTTTTATGTTTCTGGTGTTGGGTTTTAGAAGTTCTTTATAAATGTTGGTTATTAACCCCTTATAAGACATATTGGCGAATATGTTCTCCCATTGTGTGGGGTATCTTTTTATTTTGTTCATGGTGTCTTTTGCTGTGCAAAAGCTTTTTAGTTTGATATAGTCCCAATTGTTTACTTTTTCCTTTATTTCTCTTCCCTATGGAGATAAATAGGCAAAAATATTGCTACAAGAGATATCGGAGAGTTTACTGCCTATGTTTTCTTCCAAGATGTTTATGGTTTTGCAACTTACATTTAAGTCTTTTATCCATTTTGAGTTTATCTTTTTGAATGATGTAAATTGATGGTACAGTTTCATTTTTTTTGCAAGTACCTGTCCAATTTTCCCAACACCATTAATTAAAGAGACTGTCTATACTACACTGTATGCTTTTAACTGCTTTGTCAAATATTAATTGACCATAAAAGTGTGGGTTTATCTGGGTTCTCCATTCATTTCCATTGACCTGTATGCCTGTTCTTATGCCAGTACCAAGCAGTTTTAACTACAATGGCCTTGTAGTATAATTTGATGTCAGGAAGTGTGATACTTCCCACTTTATTCTTCATTTTCAAGATTGCTGAGGCTATTCGTGTTTTTTGGTTCCATATAAATTTTTGGAATACTTTTTCTATACCTTTGAAGTATGCCATTGGTATTTTAATAGGAATTGCATTGAATTTATAGATTGCTTTGAGTAGTATAGACATTTTAATGATGTTTATTCTTCCTATCCATAAACACAGTATGTATATGCTTCCACTTGTTTGTATCTTTCTTGCTTTCTTTTTTCAGTGTTTTATAATTTTCTTATACAAGTCTTTTACCTTCTTGGTTAAATTTATTCCTTGGTACTTTATTATTTTTGTTGCAATAGTGAATGGGGGATTATTTTCTTAATTTCTTTTTCAGATAGTTTATTTTCAGTATATAAAAATGCCAGTAATTTTTGAGTATTAATTTTATATCTTGCCATCTTACCGAATTCATTTTTCAGGTCTTGTAGTTTTTTGACTGAGACATTAGGGTTTTCTATGTACAGTATCATGTCATCAGCAAATAATAGTCTTACTCTTGCTTTTCCAATATGGATGCCTTTTATTCTTCTTCTTGTCTGATTGTTGTGGCTAGGACTTCCAGAACTATGTTGAATAAGAGTGGTGAAAGGGGGCACCCCTGCCTTGTTCCTGATCTTGGGAGTTGCTTTTAATTTTTGCCCATTGAGTATGATGTTGGCTGTGGGTTTGTCATAGATGGCCTTTATTATGTTGAAGGTATGTTTCCTGTATTCCCACTTTACTGAGAGTTTTGATCATAAATGGATGCTGGGTTTTATCAAATGATTTTTCTGCATCTATTGATATAATCATGTAATTTTTGTCCTCTCTTTTGTTTATGTGATGAATCACATTTATTAATTTGCTAATGTTGTACCAACCTTGCCTCCCCAGAATGAATCTCATTTTTTAATGATGTATGATTTTTTTGATGTATTGCCGGATTTGGTTTGCTAATATTTTGTTGAGAATTTTAGCATCTATGTCAGGGGTAGTCAACCTTTCTATACCTACCGCCCACTTTTGTATTTCTGTTAGTAGTAAAATTTTCTAACCACTGACTGGTTCCACAGTAATGGTGATTTATAAAGTAGGGAAGTAACTTTACATTATAAAATTTATAAAGCAGAGTTACAGCAAGTTAAAGCATATAATAATAATTACCAAGTAATTTATGTTGGATTTTCACTAAGTTTGGCAGAATAAATCTTTATAAAACAACCTACTATAGTTTTGTCCTCTGTCACCTTCTATCTGGTTTTCTTTGTGCCCCTCCCCTCCCCCCACTCCCTCCCTCTCCTTCCTCGCCCTTCCCCACCCCTCCACCACACTCCCTGTTACCATCACGATCTCATTGTTAATCCATTCATTACTTAATAGCATGCTATTTAGCGTCTAAGTATTTGAATGTTTTTCAGTTTTTCTGTTGTAGTTGATTTCTAGCTTTATGCCATTGTGATCAGAGAAGATGCTTGATACAATTTCAATCTTCTTAAATTTGTTGAGACTTGTTTTGTGTCCTAACATATAGTCTATCTTAGAGAATATAGCATAAGTACATGTAAAGAATATATATTCTGCTGCTTTAGGTTGAAAGGTTCTGAAGATATCAATTAAATCCCGTTAGTCTAGTGTGTCATTTAAGGCTGCTGTTTCTTTGTTAATTTTCTGTCTGGAAGATCTGTTCAGTGATGTTAATGGCGTATTAAAATCCCCTACTGTTATAATATTGCTGTCAATTTCACCCTTTAGGTCCATCAAAATCTGATTTATATATTTATGTGCTTCTATATAAGGAGCATAAATATTTACAATGATTATATCCTCCTGTTGGATTGCTTGATTTATCATTATGTAGTGACCTTTTTTTTATCACTTACTATATAGCCTTTGTTTTAAAGGTTATTTTGTCAGATATCATTATTGCTACCTCAACCTTCTTTCACTTCTAATTGCATAAAATCATTTTTCCATTTTTTCTCTTTCTGTATATGTGTATCTTTTGTTTTGAGGTGGGTCTCTTATAGACAGCATATGTATGGATCCTGTTTTCTTATCCATTTAGCTCCCCTTTGTCTTTTGATTGGAACATTTAATCCATTTACATTTAAGGTCATTGTTTACATGTACTTATTTATTGCCATTTTATTTTTTAAATCTACATTCCTCTTTTTCTCAATTTCTTTCATTTTTCCTTTCCTCTTTTTATAGCTGTCCCGTTAACTTTTCTTGCAGTACTGATTTGGTTGTGATGAATTCCTTGAGTTTTTGTTTTTGTTTTTTTTCTGTCTGGGAAGCTGTTTATTTCTCCTTCAATTTTAAATGATAGCCTTGCTGAAGAAAGTTGTCTTGGATGTAGGTTCTTGTTTTGCATCACTTTGAATATTTCTTGCCAATTCCTTCTGGCCTCAAGTGTTTCTTTTGAGAAGTTGGATATCATCCTTATGGGGGCTCCTCTGTAGGTAATTATCTGCCTTTCTCTTGCAGATTTTAGTATTCTTTCATTATCTCTTAATTTTGGCTTTTAATTGTGATGTATCTTGGTGTGGTCCTCCTCAGATTCCTGTATAGTGAGACTCTCTGTGATTCTTGATCTTGTGTGACTTTTGCTTTCTTCAAATTAGGAAAATTTTCAGCTATGATTTCTTCAAATAGGTTTTCTATTTCTTGCTCATTCTCTTCTTCTTCAGGAATCCTTTGGATGTAGATGTTGTTTCTCTTCATGTTGTCATAGAGGTCTGTTAGAATTTCCTCAGTCTTTTTGCACCTCTTTTGTTTTGCTGCTCTGCTTGTATGCTTTTCTTTATCTTGTCCTCTAAATCACTGATTCGATCCTCTGTTTCATCCAGCCTGCTCTTGATTCCTTCTAGTGCAGTCTTCATTTCTGATATTGTATTTGTCATTTCTGACTTGTTCTTTTTTTATGATTTTAATGTCCTTTTTGTTGCTTGCTATCTCTTTATTAGGGTTATCATTATGACCATTTATTTTTTCTGTAAGATTATTGACCATCTTAAAAATCATTATTTTAAACTCTGCATCTGGTAGTTTGGTTACTTCCATTTTATTTAGTTCTTTTTCTGGAGATTTCCCTTGTTGATTCATTTGTGTTGCATTTCTATGTCTGCCCATTTTGTCTGTGTATTAGGTAGTGCTGTCTGACTTTGAAACTTTTGTGGTGTCTTTATGAGGAAGATGGGCTCAGTGGTACTGAGCTCCAGGCCACCTGTTTTCCTTGTTCTAGAAATGCTTCTTGAGGGTACTATTTTCCCTCCTGTTGTATGTGAGTATTGAATGTAGTTGGTCCTTTCGTGGGTACTGTTATTTCTTCATGCTGGCTGGCTCTGAGGTTCAGCATTTATCATGTGTATTATACACTGTGCAATGTCTGTCCCTTTGGGCATATTTCTTCTCCACAGTGTCTGGTGCCTGCTTGACTCCTCCTTTGGATGTGTTGCTTGTGTAGCTAGCTGAGTTGAGAGTTGGAGCTGTCTGCCACCCACTACCAGTTTTATGGGTTCTAGATCTTCTAACGTTGGTGTCAGCCATTTTTTATAGCCTGCTGTAGGCTACCTGTCTGCTGCTGCTGCCCTTCTCACTGTTTGTGTCTGCGTTTTCTGTGCTTTGGTTGTATGGGAGGTGCTAACCTGTGTATAAGGATCAGCTTCATTATGCTTAGAGATGACAGCAGCTCCATAAAACCCCTAAGCTCCATAAGATTTGCCTCCACTTTTCAGCTGCTCCACCTCCTCTTGCAGCTTCCTGGTCTTTCAACAGAGTCTTTTTTAGAAAGACTGTAATGTGGGCTCAGACTGGCCTCACCCAACCAACCCCTCTACAGCTTGCAAGATTGTTGGGTTAGGGCAGCTAAGGTTGGGAATATAATATTTGTGGGACCCCCTACTTCAGGGGTCTCTTGATCAGGAGCTCAGTATGGGGAATGTGGCCCCTACTTCAGAGCTTAATCCCTCAGCCACTGCTAGATGCTCAACTTTTATTTTTCCCCAATAAGGTAAGCAGCATGTTCAGATTGAATGGGGCCAAGTTACTTCTATAGAGGATCTTACTGCTGGTGAGACCCTGGTATCAGGGAGGAAGACTGAGAGAGTCCTCTCCTGGGGCTGACTGTGCCCCCCAAGAAAGTGGCTAAGTCCCTCGACCGGACCCAACAAGAAGCTCACAGGGACCCACACATTAAATATCCATGCTCCATTCCTCTCTCTCACCCCCCTGTGGAATCTAGCCCTGCAGGGCAAAATATCCTGCACCCAGGCTGGCTGGCCGTGAAGCTTCACCCAACCCCTGCACATGAGCCACTGTGCCGGTGCAGATCACAGAAAGTAGAACTTGCCTCAGCTGGGCCGGGTGTGAGGAGTCCTTCCTTAGGATACCACTCTAGTAAGGGTTGTTAGGTCATGAAAAGATGCTCTCTACAGCTGACCACTAGATATGCCAGCCTTGGGCCTCTGTGGTTGGAACTCAGTGCAGTCCAGTGGGAGATACTGCCTGTGACTGGCCCTCAGCAACCTTCCTGGATTTACAAGCAACACAGAGTTTGTGGCTGCCTCTGCTGAGCCCAGGTACACATGGAAATATGTAGCTGCATACCTAGGCTGGCTTTTATCCATACTGGGCTTTTTGGAAGGTCTGCTTAAAAGGTCAAGTCTCGCTCAGTCCACCTCCTGCAACCTCTGACTGCTGGCTGCTGGTTGGACTCGGCCACAGAAAAAACCTCTTCTAGAGTCTAGAGCTTGTGGCAATTCAGGGATTAAGAAGGGTGGTGGGTGTGGCTCTGCCTCTGGGCCCCAAGTGTCAGTCTGTCTAGACCTTTATCAGAGACCTCAGTAGGGTGAGGCCCCAGGAGTCTGATCGGTGTGGCCTCTGAGACCCAGATACGAGGTCTGCCCACAGACCTGACCATTTCTACTGAGTCTCCTGTGGGGCAGAAGCGCTAATCTTAGAGTTGGGGTTTGTGGGGGAAAGCTTTAGTTTTAACACCAGAAAACTGAGTCACTGATGTGCCCCCTGCTTCCTGGCTTCTCAGAACAACCTACTCTTCATGATTGGGGCAGGAGAGACTCCCAAGGGTGGAGCAGTTGCTTTTCCCCAGGTTGATGCCACTCAGAGGGGGACTGCTCCACCCAAGAAAGATGGCGACTGCAGTATTGGAGAATGTCTCAGCACAGGGGTTCTGGTTGCCATCCCCCACAGTGTCTCTCCCTGAGCCTCCAACTTTACACTCACCTCACACAATTCTAGACCTCTGAACTCTCCCCCAATAGAGCCCTAAGTAAATGGCTGTGAACAAGATTTTCTGCACTGGCCCTTTAAGTCAGAGCCTGCATCTTGAGAGTTCTGTCTCTTTCTCACAGACAGAAACTCTGGCTCTTTTCACTGGAAGATGCTGTCTGGGCATCTCTTCTAGTCTCTGGGGCTCTAGGTTGGGCTTCTGACCTGGGGCTGAGCACCCACACCTCTCAGGGCGACCCATTCTGCAGAGAGAATCCCTCCAGACACTTTGCCCCTGCTTGCTCCGGGGAGCAGAGCAGCCCTTTCCATGTCTCTGCCCTTCCTGCCAGTCTCGGTGTGGCTTCTTCTGTGATCCTTGGTTATAGACTTCTCTTCTTTTAGTCGAAAGTTGGTTTTTCAAGGTGATTGTTCTTAAATTGTAATACAACTTGGTCCTGGGAGGTGGTAGTTGGAACGTCTGCCTACTGTGTTGCCACCTTGGACTCTCCCCAGGATGCATAGTTTATAGATTGTATAGTTAAATGTGCTGATACATTAAGTCAGTAGTAGTCAACCTGGTCCCTACCACCCACTAGTGGGCGTTCCAGCTTTCATGGCAAGTGTTAGCAGAGCAACCAAAGTATATATAAATAAAAAGAGAGATTTAATTATAGTAAGTTGTTTTATAAAGATTTATTCTGCCAAACTTAGTGCAAATTCGACATAAAGTACTTGGTAAGTAATTATTATTATATGCTTTAACTTGCTGTAACTCTGCTCTATAAATTTTATAAAGTTACTTCCCTACTTTATAAATCACAATTACTGTGGAACCGGTGGACGGTTAGAAAATTTTACTACTAACAGAGATACAACAGTGGGCGGTAGGTATAAAAAGGTTGACTACCCCTGCATTAAGTGAAAAAGGCTGAAGTCTGTGGGTTTGTGCACACACATGTGTATATGATAGGTACACATGCATTAGGATGTCTGGGACATGTACAAGGAAGTGTTCCCAGTAGGTCCCCAGGAAATGGTTCTCAGAGTCAAAGTGCAACTCCCTATTGCAGTGTTTCATTTTTTAAAATAAGTTTATCTATGTTGATCATACTTGTTAAATGCAATTGTTTATAGAAAGTAAATGCTCTTGTCCATAAAGTATTAAATGCAGAGAAGATAATTTCAGGAGTAAGATATGCCACTTTGCAATTCTAGCATCTTATGACAGGGTGGAATATATTTCCTTAATAATATTGATCAATGAAAGGCCTCCCCTTTGCTTGATGAAGGCTCACAAAAGACAGGGATATTCTACTGTGCATGCCAAATGCATCTGTAGCAGGAAGACCATCTCACATAATTGAAGGTAGGGTGTCATCTGTATCCTGGGACACTAATTCAATATCTGGGCCGTCAGTACATGTTTAGTGATACAACTGACAACTGAATCTTGAATTTCAGAATTGAACAGCTAATAGGATATTCTATTGCCTGTGTCTGAGGAGTGTTGTGCTATTTACATAGAGACACCAGAAATTAATAATTTAGATAAAGCTAGTTAAATATTCACACCTCTGATTTCTGATTTTAAACACTCAATATGGTTTAAGGCAATTAACTTTGCACATTCAGGGGAGATGGGAAATACTGTGTCTTGGGAAGGGCAGTGTAGTCTTGTTAAAGAATCCACGACATATGAAGAGAGTTAACTTAAGTCGTAGGCACTGAGCATGAAATAGGAAATGCAGAGCTCAGAGTCACCATGAAGATCCTCTTATCTCCCTGCAGAAGGAAACTGAACTTTCTGTGTCACCGCTGTTAGGGAGGTAGCCACCTCTGTTTATCACAAATGGGGGCTGGGAGGCTAGTTAAAAGGATTTCATACTCTTTGGGCTTCAGCACAAAATCAGCTGCAGAAAGAACTGGCCCCACTGCCACCATCACCAAACAAAATCTATTAAGCACCCACATTCACAGGGGGTCTGTCAGAACCAGGCTAATGGAAATCAACTCAGATTCCCTCTTGCACAGGGGTAAATGAACACTTTTTTATCTTGTATCTCTATTTTTTTTTCGAATACCCTGATTTTTCAGGAGTATGGGATAGTGTGTTCTTCTATTTCATTTCAGAAATGGAAGCTGCTCTCAGGCTGAGGAATTAGATGTTAAACCATTTGCAAAATCTTATTATTTATAGTTATTGGAATTTCAGAGTCATGAGGCAATTTATTCTTCAACATTCCTTTGCCAGGTTGACTTACTTGGAATCAAATTTATTGAGATCCACATGACAATCAAAATTGTCTTCTTTGCCCTTAACCTTCACGAAGTTTACACAGAATCATTTTATTCCCAATGCCGAAACTTGGTGCTCTTTGACAATAGGTTTGGAGGGGTTCCCAAACTTTTTACACAGGGGGCCAGTTCACTGTCCCTCAGACCATTGGAGGGCCACCATATATAGTGCTCTTCTCACTGACCACCAATGAAAGAGGTGCCCCTTCCGGAAGTGCGGCAGAGGGCCGGATAAATGGCCTCAGGGGGCCACATGCGGCCCGCGGGCCGTAGTTTGGGGACACCTGGTTCTCATGCATTTTGCTAGGACTTTACCCTTCAGAATGATAGAATCAGAGTTTAAATGTCTATGGCCCTCTGAAATATGCTGCAAATGGGTCAACACTGGAAACAACTGGAGTCCAAATAGATGTCTACAGATGGAAGATCTATTTATACCATGTTCTCTTGACAGCTGATGACATATGAACTATTGCCCCTGAATCATGAACTCCAAGTATGTGTCCACATGCAACTCTGACTTATTCAGGAAATTCTGGAAGACAGATACAAATTACCCTTGAATATTTTAAAAGCAAAGACAGAAAAATGACACAGCAGAAAGTATTCTTCTGATATTCTTGAATATACCTGGGAATTATAACCCTTTTCTAAGACTTCTTGTATAGAAGGGAGAACACTGAATATTCTAACGTGGTTGTTTGAATGTTAAATAGCTGTATCCAGGATGAATATTTGAGAACCAAGGCCGAAATTCCATTAAGCAAAAAAGGGAAAGTAGTTAATTCAAAGTTAACTATAATAAGAATGCCCTATTAGATGGAAAGATTTAATCAAGTTAAATGAATCTTGTTTCTTTAATGCACACAGATATTCACAGATTAAAAATTAATCAAAACCCTAGAGAAATCAGAGTTTGATGATCTTGATACATTAATATGAGTTGTTGGGTTTTCAAAAAATCTTACCCAGAAATACTTTAGGTTTTATTTCATGGCATTTTAAATAATGTTGGTAATGTATTTGTTTCATTTAATTATATTACCCTGTATTGTAATCCTGATGAGGGCAGGGGAGTTTGTTTTAATTACCTCTCTACCTGGCACCAAGCTGGGGCATCCCTTGCATGTGGTCGGTGCTTGATGGCTGCTGGCTGGGTGAATAGATGTATTGACTGGTACTTCAAAGTAATGCATGGGCAACATTCATTTACATATTTTAGCCCCTTGGAAAATCAGATATCAGGGTAATGAGGAGTAAGTATGATGCTTAAGTCAAGGAATTTAATTCTTATTCAGTAGTGTTATTTTCCTGCAAATTACCACTATCGTTAAATCAGTGAGGTTCCATGATGTTGGTGTTATGCATCTTGATTTTTTGAGCAATATTTTGTATATACCTTACTTCCACTAACAAAGAAGATTGAGGCACTGTGCTTATTACACTTTTTATTTGATTTTGTGCTAAACCAATGAGGACTGTTTATTTCAGAAATATGGTTATAAAATTTTCTTTATTAATTTATATTCCTCTTATGAAACAGCATAACATCTTTTCATTTCCTCTTAAAAATAAAATTGCTACATTGTATTAATGAAAAAACAAATACAAAATCAAAATTTTTAAAATGGGATATATGGCAATTTTATTCAAGTAATACCAGGAAAAAAAACAACTTGTAATTAAAGGACAGAAATAATGACATTTACTAGTTAGACTTCATTATTAGATATATTGGTTAGAAACTACATTTATCCTGGCCAGTTGGCTCAGTGGTAGAGCATCAGCCTGGCATATAGAAGTCCTGGGTTCGATTCCTGGTCAGGGCACACAAGAGAAGTGATCATCTTCTCTACCCTTCCCTCTTCCCCTTCTCTCTCTCTCTCTATCTCTCTTCTCCTCCTAAAGCCATGGCTCATGGCTTGAGCAAGTTGGCCCTGGGTGCTAAGGATGGCTTCATGGCCTCACCTCAGGTGCTAAAATAGCTTGGTTGCCGAGCAATGGAACAGCTGTCCCAGGTGGGTAGAGAATTATCCAGTAGGGGGTTTGCTAGGTGAATCTTGGTTAGGGCACATGTGGGAGTATGTCACTCTGCCTCCCTGCCTCTCAAAAAACACACACACAAAAAAAGAAAAGAAATTACATTTAGCTTCAGGTAAAGAAAACCCTGATATAGAAGCCTAATGAAGTTGGGATTTAATTTTTCCTATAAAATAGAAAAATTTTGGCCTGTTGATATGGGTTCAGAGACTCATGAATGTTAGGGACGAGTCCTAGGATTTCTTCAGCCTTTTTGCTATAGTAGTTTTGTGGTCACATGATGGATATCGAAGCTCTGGTCTACACTTCCATATTCCAACCAGGAATAAAGATAAACAAAACATTTATTGCTAAAGTCTTAGGTGCCTTCCACTTATGTCCTATTGACCAGAACTGGCTCTCATGACTTTGCATAGCTGTGAGAAACGTTGAAAATATATACGTTTATGCTCAGTGAAATAAGCCAGTCAGGGAAAGACAAAAACCATACGATTTTATTTATATGTGGAATCTAATGAAGAAAACAAACAAACAAATGTAAAACAGACTCATAAAGGCAGAGAACAGACTGACAGCCGTCAGAAGCAAAGGAATTGAGCCTGACCTGTGGTGGCCCAGTGGATAAAGCGTCGACCTGGAAACCCTGGGCTTGCCTGGTCAAGGCACATATGGGAGTTGATGCTTCCAGCTCCTCCCCCCTTCTCTCTCTCTGTCTCTCTCTCTCCTCTCTGTCTCTCCTCTCTAAAATGAATAAATAAAATAAAAAAAATTTAAAAAAAAGAAGAAGCAAAGGAATTGAGGGGCTGGGTGGGAAAGATGAACGGATTAAGTAAAACAATAACAACAACCACAACAACAAAAAACTCTCATAGACAGTGTGGTGATTACCGGAGGGAAATAGTGTGAGGGGGGTAGAAGAGGGTAAAAGAGAGATAAGTGGTGATGGAAGGAGACTTTACTTGGGGTGGTGAACATACAATGAGATATAGACATTATATTATAGAATTGTACACCCGAAACCTCTATAATTTTATTAACCAGTCACTCCAATAAATTTAATAAAAATATATATTTATATTTATATATATATTTTCTGGATGCACTGGGAAATCAGGGTTATATTAATTATGATAAAAAGAAGAATGGCTGCCTGGTGAAGATGTAATACTTTTACTGAAGTAGCCAATTCTGTCTAGGAAAGAAATACATATTTAGGGTGACTCTTTGTGCCCCATGGCCACATCCCTCATACGAGCCTGAAACTGTGATATGAAATAGCACACATTTTGCAACGTGTGCTCCAGGTCTCCTTCCTCCTGTGGGATCACAGTGTGTTGGAAAGAATGATAAAATTTTCACTTCTGTTTATTACCAAAGAATGCCCTCTTTATGAAATGAAGTTTGGGGATAATTTCTTATGGAAGAAACACAGGTCAGGGTTTGCTACTGGCATACACACTACATTGCAAGAACAAGAAAGTGCTCTTAGCCAAAGCAAAGAACCAATGCTCCATAGTTCCTTATTCATTTGCATGGGAATATTCCAGTGCCCCAGCATTAATTGTTGAAAATTCTGTTCTTTACCCATTATGTTTGTCTTGTCACTTTGGCATTATTGTAGAGATTGAGTGTCCTCAGATGCATGAGTTTATGTGTGCCCTCTCCATTCTAGTCCATTAATGGATATCTCTGTATTGCTGCCAATATTTTTGTCTGTTTCAGTATACAAGTTTCATATTTCCTTTGATACATTTATTTGTAAGGGTTTTATTTTTTGTTACTATTGTAAATAAAATTTCTTGATTCCATTTATAGATTGTTCATTGCTAGTGTATAGAATTAAAAATATTTTTCCTTTATTGATCTTATGTCTTACAAATTTTCTGAATTCACTGACTCTACTAGTATATTTTGGGAGGGGTTACTCAGGATTTCTTAGATTACAAAATTATGCCATTTGCAAATAGAAATAATTTTTCTTTATTTTCAATCTGAGCACCTTTTATTTATTTTTTTCTTACTTAATTTCCCTGGCTAGAACATCCACTACAGTGTTGAATGGGAATGATAAAAGTGACATCTTTGTCTTGTTCCTAATCTTAGGGGAAGTGTTATAAGTCTTTCACCATCAAGTATAGTGTAGTGACAGGGTTATTTTTAAATGCCATTTATCAGGTTGAAGACATTCACATCTATTCCTACTTTGTTGATTTTTTTTCTTAATCATAACAGGGTATGGAATTCTGTTAATTTTTTTTTCTGCATCTATTGTGATGATCTTATGATTTGGGTTTTGTCCTTTCTTTCTATTAACATGGTATATGAATTGATTTTCATACACTGAATAAACCTGCCTTCCTATAGTAAATCCAGCTTGATCATAGAGTATAATATTTTATATATTGTTAGATTTAGTTTGGTAGTATTTTGTTGAGTACTTCTGCATGCATATTCATAAGGAATATTAGTTTCCAGTTTTCTTATAATGATTTTGTCAAAAGTACCAAAGTAAGATTGACTTCATAGAATGAATTGGGAAGTATTCTCTTCTCTTTATTTTTTTGAGAAAAATTTTTGAAGGTATATGTTAATTATCTTTAACTATATTGTAGAATTCACCAGTGAACCATTTGGTCCTGGACTTTACAATATTGGAATTCTATCTATCATCTATCTATCTGTCTATATATCTTTTTGATTACTGTTTTATCTCTTGTTATAAACCTATTCAGATTTCAAAAATAATTTTCTGGAGGCAATTTCAGTATTTTATCTTTCTTGGAATTTGTTATTTCATCCAGGTTATCTAATATATCGGCATACAATTGCTCATAGCATTTCTTATAATCTGTTTATTCCTATAAGGTCAGCAGTAATGTCTCCATTTTCACTTCTCATTTTTCTCATTTGGATTTTCTTTCTTTTTTCTACATCAGCCTTGTAAAAAATTGAATTAGCAGAAGCAGAATAAAGATTAAAAGTGCTTCTGCAATGCAGAGGAAAGCAAAAGAAACTCATAAGAGGGTAAGGTGAGTGTTACTGAAGAAAAGAAAAATATATAAGTTATTTGGTTTTCCAAAAAAATTACATAAAAAAGCACTGATTTTAAATATGGAAAAACACTTATCTGAGATAAAGAATACATAAAATTACAAATTAAAAATGATTACCTGTTATTGACAGAATCAATTAAAAATAGCAAATACACCAATTCATATTTATGGTATTTCTACCATGTGACAAGTACTTACCTTAGTTGTCAAACATAGATCAATTTATATCTCACTTATTATTCACAGTCATACTATGAAGTAGAGCTTATTTTGGTTCTTATTTGATGAAAAATAGATTGTATGTGAATCTTAAAAAAAATATCAACTCATACTGACAATAGAATTGTGGTTTCCAGGAAAGGTGGAATGAGGAGACTGGGGAGGTGTTGGTTAAATTGTACCAACTTCCAATTATAAAATTGATAAGTTTTGGGCCATGAATAAACAGAATGATTACTATAATGTTTATTTTTTAAAAAAAAAATTAAAGAAAAATAGTGGTACAGAGAGAAATCAAAGAAACTTGAGCCTGGTCAGAGAGATGGTCTGAAGCAGGACAGGGTTTTGATCCATGGGTGTCTTTTCTTTGTCACTCTTGTTTTAGAAATACAGCCTTCTACTTGTGGTTTCCCACTTACATTTGGTTTTGTTCCAGCCCACCATAATAAAGCAACTATCACAAAAAAAGTGAGTCACAATAAATCTGTTAGCTGGTGAAGTGTCCTGCCTTCGTAAAGAACACACCCGAAAAAGCACCACAGAGCAAAGAGTAATGAAACAAGGTATGTTTGCATTAATCTGGTTCTTGATTAAAAAACAAGATTACATACATATATATATTTAGGTTGAATTAGTCAGCAAGCTGACAGAGTTTACTAAAAGTATTTAGTATTGATTTCTACATATAATCATAAACTTATATCAACTGATTCAATAACACCTAATTGATTTAGTTCTTTTCTGTAACTTAAAGTAAGTCCGGGATGCTCAACTCAATATATATTATATATATAATATATTCTGTTGTTCAGTGTCCAAGATGGAATATCAACTAAGGGTATGTGGTACTTTCTGCTATTTGGTTTGTTTAGCAAAGTCCCTCATAATTCAGCACATGTATATGACAGGTTAGACTTTACTAGAACTTGGGTGACTGAAACAAATACAGTATTGGCTATGCAGAAACACTAGGCCCAGCAGCCAAAGCCTTTTTCATCCTTGGCCAGCAATGTTCCCAACATGTGTTTGCATCTTAATGAGATTAGATGTATAACTTCTCAGGAAGAGGCTGCAGCCAAATAGGTTCAAATAAGCAGAACATGGTAGGAATTGCTGGAGAAATGTCTGGTGACAGAAGCACACTGTGATTGTTTGATATCATGAGTAGTGGTAAAAGGTGTGGTAGCCATGCTAGGGGCCTTCACAGAGGCTGTGGAAAGCAGCCTAATTTTGGAACAGCTCTTTTAGTGTCCTTTCCTTCAAAAGGCATTACTCTTCCATTTGATGATGGAGTTTTTCTTGTCTCATAGAGAATGCCAAGTTGAGGGCCAGAATGTGTGTGTGTGGTTTGCGGTTCAGTCCTAGGCAGCTGTGTGCCTTACTCTCTCTGTGCCTTGGTTTTCTCATTTACAAAAGGCCGCAATGGAAAGGAGTTAGAATGGCAGCTGGAACCCAGCAGGATCTCAATGACGTTAATGATATTACTATGATTGTCTCAAAGCTAGATTTTTTTTTCAAACCCACTTGCCAACTAATCACCAACAATGTATTAGCTGTTTTAGTTAAGGTGTTTATACTTAAGAGAATTAAAATTTAATTAAGTGACACCCTAAGGTTAGAAAACCTTGATACTCCCAAGGACAGGATATTTAATTGTGAAATTTTGGATACCCTGTATCAGGCCCCAGGAGAGGAAAGGTGGCTATCACAGTGGTTTGTGTGCCTGTGTGTAGACTAATGCCTTCTCTGTCTTAGAGGAGGCCAGAAAAAGGAATCAAGGCAGAAAACAAAACCTAAACTCATGGGAGGAGATGGTCCCAGACAGAGGAAAGAGCGCAGGGAGGATCTCATGACAGTTTGGCTATTTTGTATACTTAAGCTGATTAATGAAATGAAGTTGTGACATCCTTTGGATGCTATTGAAATGACCTTGATTTGTAGTTTCACTTGGCTTCTACAGAGTTCTACCTGAAAATATGGGAATGAGTAACAAGTTGGCTTGGTTTATTTATAGAGCAGATATTTGGTGAAATTATCTGAACAAGAGAATTAACTGTGCACATAGATGATGAATCTCAATGACTTTTGACTATCTTTCTCATAATTTTAAATTCAGAAGAAAGCTACATTAACTCTTGTGAATAACTAAACAGGAAATACATGAAACAATGACAACAATATAAGAATATGGTAGAATAATTTTTTTCACCCTGTGATGATGGTGGCTGAGGTGGGGCAAGTTCACATTGGACTCGGGCAGATGGTAGAGGAACTGTGGAGCCAGAAAGCAGTGGATCATTCCTGTTTATTAGATTCTTGCAGAAGCAGATGAGCAAGCAGGTGAACAAACAGCAAAATGGCCCCTCACAGTGGCGGCTAGGCAATCTGCAATCTGCCCCGAGGGCAAGCACTTGTACCCTTACATAGGCTATACACACGTTGCATTGCCATGTTCTCACACACTAATCATGCAAAGTGCAAGCAAGCAAGCCTAACACAGCAGTTTTCCTTCCACTCCCATATATCTAGAATTATACATTTATGTCTGAGTTGAATGCTGGCAAGTAGAATGAATTTAAAAAATGAGAGAGAGAAAGAAAGAAAGAAAGAAAGAAAGAAAGAAAGAAAGAAAGAAAGAAAGAAAGAAAGAAAGAAAGAGAATGAAGAAAGAAAGAAAGAAAGAAAGAAAGAAAGAAAGAAAGAAAGAGAAAGAAAGAAAGAAAGACAAAAGAAAGAAAGAAAAGAAAGAAAGGAAGGAAGGAAGAAGGGAAGGAAGAAAGGGAAAGAGGAGGGAGGGAGGAAGAATTAAGGAAAAAATGTAGGAGATGCAAAAGCTTTTGAAATAAAATAATAACATTAAACATTAGCAGAGTGGGGGTGTTACTTCACTCTCAAGCTCTGTGTGGGGGTAGCAGTCACTTAACCTGATGACATAACGCTACAGTTGGGAGGATCAGAGAGGTGAAATCTTGACTGCTGTTCTTTGGCCCGTGGATGACAAAGGTTATGCTCTCTTCCTCTGAGTTATTTTCTGACATTTTCTCCTGATAGATGAACCATTTCATTCAAGACACTTTTGGTAGGCTTCTTCTAAAAAGATTCTCAGTAACCTGCATGGCTCTCTTTTTCTTCCCTGCCTCCCCTGATGAAACCCTTTCTTGTAATCTTAAAAGATGCAGGTTGGGGTGCAAATCTCCACCAGTAGTGACTGCTGGCCATTCATTCAAGCGTTTCAGGAGGCTGGGTTAAGCGTGTCAGTGTGCAAAGACTACCTGCCAAAGGGTGTTCCTAATTAGCTTGCTGACTCTGGAGAAGGTTCTCCTAGTTTTCTGTGCCTGGTACTTATTGAGTGAGCTATTGCTGAGTAAAACAAATGCATCCTTCATCATGATGAGGTGATTTTTATGCTTATTAGTCTTTAAAGCAAGCTATTTCTTAAAGACTAAAGTATTTGAGAGAGAGAGAAAAGATAATAACTTATAGAAAGTAAATATAAAGGAAGCCTTTTTTTGTATATGTGTCCACATATTTTATTAAATTTTTTAGTGGCTGCTCCAGGAGCAAGGTGTCTGTGCCTTTAATCATTTTCATTTTAAAAACAGAGCCTTATATTTCCACATCTTCAGCTGTCCCAGAGGGCAGCCGGGCCAACCCGAACAACATTAATTTCTCTTTATGACAAGACTAGTGCTTCCCCAGGTCTTCAGATCTGCCTAAAATGTCTGGGAAAGTAGATTATGAAGAGGATATTAGAATTGTAAACAAGAACAATTTTGTAATAAAAACCATATATTTTCTCCATTGGACTTTGAGCTTAATACTGCAGCAGCAAAAGTGTCACGAGTCATAATTTGTTGATGGCTACTGAGCATTAGTTACAGTCAGAGCATGTGCAGAAAGGGCAAGTCCTCCTGGCGTCCCATTAAAGGCGATCTCGGATGGGTAATTGCAATTTCATTGTTCTAATGCATCTCTTGCACTGGAGTTTACATTTTTGGGAGCCGCTGAAAAGAACTTTCGTGTTGTAACTTCCCAGGCCACTCACAGAGACATGCGTCCAGATGCAGAGGTGTTTTGCACAAGTTTAAAGGTCTGACTAATGGTGAATGTGAAAGGAGAACCATGTCCAACCCCAGACTACCTTCAAAAGGTTGAGGGAGGACCTTGATTGGATCTTTGCAAAAAAGGAACGTACCCTTCACAGCTCTGGGTTTTTTCAGCAGCACTTTCCGCCTCTGCTACCTCTTCATCCTTCCCGCTGACAGGGTTTATGAGTCTAATACAGTGAACTAAAAACCAGTAGATTTCCCCCCCAGAAACGGAGTGTTCTTTGTGTACAAGGAATGTGGAAGCCAAGTGTGAAATGTAAGCATTATCATCTGTTCAGATTATACAAAGGACTATCTTCCTGTGCTGAGGAGCATTTCAGCTGCTGAAGTTCATACTGTGCTTCCCCTTTTGTCTTTCCTTCACTCTTTGTTGTCCTGATGCTCTGGGAGAACCCCCAGCACATCATCCTGAAAACATAACACTGTCTAACGCTACAGTTTTTGTCTGCATTTCTAATCTGCTTGTATGACATGCAGTACCTACGTCCCATAATCTGGCCCTTGAATTTCGTTCCGCTACTGAAACAGAGATGCACAAAGACCTTCAATTTCTATTGCAATCTCACCCCATCGAAGGCAACAAAGACCATATTTCTGTTTTCGATTAGCCAAAACTTCTGTGCACGTCGGTGTGATTTTCAAGATTGGCAATAGCATAACAGACATGTCGCAGGAGAAAAAAAAAAAAAGACAATGCATGTTCTGATAAAGGCTAGAGTAATATCCCAAATACTTTAATTTTGAGGTGAAAAGAGAAGGCACAAGGTGTTTTATGAAATCTTTAAAAATATTATAATTTTAAAAATAAGGGCAGAAACTTCTCCTCTGCATCGGTTAGCCTTGCATGCCCTTCCCCGCAGTCAGGATGTGCAGGTAGCCAGCTTCGCCCCTGTAGGGTCAGTCAGTGAGGGGCCTTTCAGGGGGGCTGGGGCATGGGGACCCAACGCTGAGACAGAGGCCACTCGGACTTGAGATTCCCATGAAAGACACATGAGCACTCTTCCATTATTTAGTCACCAATCCAGAGGTTGGAGAGAAAAATAAAAATAAATTAAAATAAATTAAAAAAATCATTTCCTTGTTGTAGACTTAGCCTCAGAGAGCAGAGATAACCACTTCGCCTTCTGTGTCTAATACGATGGGAAAGGGGGCAGACATAAGTATCCCATCGTATTTTTTCATGTGAAAGCCCAAGAAACAAAACGTCCTGAACACTGGCTGTGAGTCCAGTCATTTTCAAATAAAAAGAGCTATTTGTTTCCAAATTACAGCAGCCACCAGAATGCGCGTTTATGGCTCAGAAATCCTCATTTGGTGAAGTCAAATTACCTTGCAGTGATTTAGTCACTGCAGGCCTCCTCGTGCTGCCTGCCTGGCCGGAGCTATCAGATAGCTTGCAGCTGCAGACTGAAGCCCGGCCATTTTTTTTTTTTTCCCCAGGACAGGCAGTTAGCTAGTAGAGCCATCAGGGCGGCATCTGTCATCCTGCTAGGCCCAAATTGTTTTCTATGATGGATGTCACAGTCTGTATGATCAAAATAGAAGCCCTGCTGCTTTTAATTGCAAAATCGGCCGACTCGCACATTTGTTATTATGCCGAGGTTATTACCTCACACAAAATGAATTAACAGGTGAAAATAATTGATGAGGGTAGTCGAGGGATTTTTTTAGCCTCTTCAAAGAGACTTTGTAATTATGGTATAATGAATGTTCTGAGACATATCTGTGGGGGGCAGCATGAGACCACCAAAGATCTCTTCAGAATTTATGATAAATTCTACTGAATCCTACGGTAATACTGCTTAAATTTACTTAGCAATTAGTTTAATAGGCCTACATGATTCATGATAACATACTGAGAATTTTTTGAGTAAGTTTGTTCCATCCATCTATAAATTAAGCTACTTACCTCAGCTTTCTTCCTAATGTGGTGGAAAATGCGAGCGAATCAGGCTTTGTCAAATAAAAATGACAGCAGATAGGGATTTGGGTTTCACAAATACTGGACTTGAACGCTGTTGGTCCCTCAGCTCTTGTCTCTGCCTCTCCCCAAGTAGCCTGTGAAGGGAGCTTCACCAAATTTTGCCCAGATACAGTTTTAAGAGTTTCAAGCACATTGGGAGCTCCACATTTGTCCTGTGAAGTAAATCGTTTAAGCATTTTGTAAGCCGAAGTAATTGCTCTTGGCTTTCTGACCACTCTTCCATTCAGACGTGGTCATATTTCAGATTCATTCAGCCCTTGAATGAATCCAGAGTGAGGCGCCCAGCCATCCTAACCTTCCTTGTGACATCCTGAAGCTACACTGGGGGTGTTCCTGTCACCCAGAGCACAGAAGGCAATTCCCTGATAACCTGGGGCAGCCAACAGTCTGGGATATTGCTTTTAATGTGTGCCTTACTAGGGCCAGACTGTAGCTGGTAGGTGGACAGTCTAAAAGTTGCAAGGACAGCAAGGTATTACTGAATACAACAGGGGACCTTTTACAGAAAAGAAACAGAAACTTATAACTGAATAAATTATGAGCTTATTTCTTTTATATAACCACATATTTTACACATACTTATGTGATTCCAATTCTTAAGGTAATCTTCGATTAGCAAGAGGCAAAATTGTGTTAACTGTGGGTACTGTTATGAGAAATATGCAGTAAGAATACCTGGAGAGGAAGATAATCTTTGGTTACATGTTGAGAAAAAAAGACATAGAAAACATGACTGCAACTCTTGAGAAATGTTAAACTCAATAAAAGGGTCACATGTTTAAAAACATCTGTATTCATTTTTTTCAAGTGACAGGGAGCTTTATCACAAATTCAAACTAGACTGATTAATTTATATTTCTAGAAGATATGCATTATTTACCGTTGTTCTTGTGCCTTTTGTCACACACACACACACACACACACACACACACACTTTCCTGTCCCCAAACTATGCAGCAGTTTTATAAAGCATCTCTTCTATTTGCAAGAGTAGTTTCTGATAACTAGTTGTTGTTACTCTTGTCTTCAGCTTAAATAAAATGCCTGTTTGAGGCATGCAATTAATATTAAGGTGACTCTTTTTATATTATGTCTATAGCATTATATATAATATAAAATGCAGTGATCATTCTTTTTAGACTTACTGTTAGCATTTCATATTTAAGAGTATATAATATCAAAGAGTCTCAACAACAAGAAGAAAATACATGGCGAGAGAATATAATAAATGCAAGGCCGGCGGTGGGCGCCCACACGCGAACCGGACTGTGGTAACTCATATCAGGCTGCCTGTCACTTGCATACACATTTTTCACAAACCCTCACACGATGGCATTTATCTTCAGTGCAAACCCCAGGATGACTTCTCTAAAGACATTAACAATAGATAAATGCTTTTTAAACAAAATAGTCCATTTGAAAAATTTGTTACAAAGGTAGGAGGGTGTTATACATTCAAACTTCAACTGTGTCCGAGGCTAAATCACCAATCTGTAATACACCTTTTTCGTGGCCTTAATGGTCATTCAGAAGTTAATGCTGTAAAACTGGGATGCTTGTTTCATTTAAATTATATTATTGTTATAAACACCAGGGGAAATACGAGATTCCAACTTGAACAACAACAAAGAAATGCAAGTGAAAAAGTGAATTTCTAAAAAAAATATACTTTAATGAAGGTTGGATACAGTTTTTGAAATACGAATACTAGAGACAATTCAAAATGATGTTCATAACACCAACTAAGAACAGTCGATTGTACAATTTAAATTTCACAGTAAGCTACACAAACAGAAATAGGTGTGTCTTATCTAGAAATGAGGAGTGGAGGGGTTGGGCGTGCTTCATGACAGCTTTGTGACAAATGACACAGTCACAGAGTGCCACATAACTGACTCCCCAGCAAAACCAGCTGCTTTTTTTTTTCTTGTGTCTTCTTTTTTCTGCATATGACATGTACAGAAGTACAAATGTTTAGACGGCATCTAGTGACTACAAACAAAGAACGTTCAGTGCAGTGTGCATATTTACCAAAGAAATTGTGTTTCAGATGAGAAAAGCTGATGTCCTCTTTAACGACTATAGACTGTTGAGGAAGTGAGGAGTTTTTGTTTTATTCATGCGCTGCTGTGAAATAATTCTCATGTGCTGGAGCGGAGTGGAGGGTGAACTCATGGAGTCTGAATCTCTCTGACTTACCAGACAGATTCGCTTCCAGGAAAAGAAACAATTTTGTTGATAATTTAATGAGAATGCAAATAATTCGTTGATCATGCTAGAATTTGGGGAGGATTAATCTGCCTCTAGCATGCTATGAGCTCTGTGTAATTCAATGGAATTGGATTTTGGACCCGGTGTAATGTAGACGGCACGGTTTCTGAGTGATGCCCCATTCGCACACCTCACTCTGATGTATTGCATTAATAGATCATCAGAAGCAGTTGTCATTCCAATGATGAATTATTGTAATACATGGGAATGAGACTCAGTGATGATGTATTCAGTACTCACAAGATGGCAGTGTCCAAGGAAGAAACGGGCCCGGTAAGGAAGCCATTATAATTACAGGATGAAGTCAGTCCGTGTGCGGCCATTTCCCCCTCTTTTTTCAGGGGGATCTGTTCATGTATTGAAGCCAAAGCTACTTTTAGGAAACTCTTGCTGAGGCAACGATAAGAGCGCTATTCACTATTTTTTCAGCTCAAAATAATTTTCACTGGTGAGCCGCAAACTACTATGCATACATGTCTGGCTACCATTCAGTATTTTAGGGCATGTCAATGTCTACATTGGCAGAAAGCATTGTGTATTGTTAGTGCTAGCTTATACAGAAAAAAAAAGTCTATCTTAAGCAGGATTTTCTGGGATGATACTCAAATATATTATCGTAACAGCATTTTTACACCAGATAGTTACTGCCAAAGGGGAAGCTTTTGCTAGTAAGTATCTACATGCCACCAATCATGGGCACAGCTTCTGGCATTAACTGGAGAGGCAGATATTTTCAGTACAACATTAAACTTTAGGTCTGACTGTCATACATTTTCTGCTAATAGAGCTTGCAACACTTACTATAAATGTAGATGAATTAGAGACTCCCAGTGACCTCTATCTACCTCCTGCTGGGCTTTTTCTAAAAGGGCAAAAGAGAGACTTGTAAATGTTTATAACATGGGGCTAAAAAGGCTTTTTTTATGCAATGGAATAGCATTTACTGTTCACATTCTTCCAGCAGCTGATTGCATCATAAATAAAACAGTAGGGCCAGGGCTAGGCTTTTCAGCTGTGGCAAGGATACCTCCAGACAGCAGCCAAAGGCACTGGGGAGGGACAGGAAGTTTCTTCCTAGGATCTGGGCTGGTAGTGAGACGCGCGCGCGCGCGCACGTGTGTGTGTGTGTGTGTGTGTGTGTGTGTGTGTGTGTGTGCGCGCGCGTTTTTAGAAAGAGGAAGTTATGGAGGAAGCAGAAAGGGTAGAACAGGTGATTGCTTATGCATGATATTTCCTTTCCTGGAAATGTAGTAACTAAAGTATTGTTTGCATCAGTTCAAAACCTGGCGCTTACCTGGTCAAGGCACATATGAGAGTTGATGCTTCTTGCTCCTCCCCTTTCTCTCTCTCTTTCTTTCTCCCTCTCTTCTCTCTCTAAAAATGAATAAATAAAATCTAAAAAAAATTAAAGTATTGTTTAAAAGAAGTTTCCCAATGCTCTCCTTTTTTTCAGGAAGGTGAAGTCATGGTAGAGGGTGGGATTAACCAGAGACAGTAAGAAACTTAGACAGGATTTGTCCCATTTCCTTAGCCAGCTGGGTGTGGCTTTCTTAGACATTAAGCAACCAAGTTTAAAACAGGATTAGGAGACTAAATTTGGAGGGAAAATAGGGGACGTTGTTTATTAACATACATTTCTACTCGCGTATATATTATCATTTCTTACATTTGAGACAGAGGAGTCACTTGATGATTTATGAATAGGAAGTAGGACATCTTTCAGAAGCCTACTTGAACCACCTCTGTTTTGTCTAAAGCCTCAGAAAATGTTACAGAAAATGTATTGCCCACTTTACACTGACAAGAAAAATGATTTTGAAAATCTTAATGCACATAATCCTTTTTAAGAATGATTATTTTATGTAATGCCCATTAAAGTATGTATTTTCCAAAATGTCTATGGTTCTCCAACTATTAACCCCTAATACTCAGTTATATTTTAGATTTGCTAATAATATTTTTAAATGCTGAATGATTATTATACAATGTAAGTTATCCTAAGGAACTTGGGCTCAGGATATAGGTAGATCTAAACCTGAATATAAACAGATAGATGTCAGGTATATTTTTAAAATATATTTTTGTAGGTCCATAAAACACCAACAAAAATAAGTCATGAACATAAACTCTAAAGTGTTACACTATAGCTAGCTACCAGTTATTTTTATGTGCCGTGAAAATGGTTTTTCACATTAAGTGGCTATCGTTTTGATATGTATTTGAAGGCACACATGTAATCTTAGTTTTGCCTCAAACGCATTTGCATAAAACAGATTTAATTATTTGTCTAGAGATTTTAAAATGTTTTTACATTAAAAATGTCCATGATTAATTCAGTAAATATTTGTTTGGGACTTCCACATTATTAAGGAATGTGTGTTATCATGTTTGCATAGAGCTAAGCAACAGTGCTAACATTGTCTATGAGAGATACCCTGGAGATTTACTTTGCTTTAGGTAGTAGAAACAATTTAGACACTGTTCCAGATTTCCTTTCCTGCCTCCTCCCTCCCTCCCTCCCTCCCTCCCTCCCTCCCTCCCTCCCTCCCTCTCTTCCTCCCTCCCTTCCTTCCTTCCTTCCCTCCTTCCTTCCTTCCATCCTTCCCTCCTTCCTTAGATTAACTAGACAGTGGTAGAGAGTGAAGGTTAGACAGGAAGATGCAGTGTACCCTTCAAATTATGATAACCATGAAACAATTATTTACCTAAATGTGTAATATTTCTAAAACCTCACATAGTTACAATGGTATGCTATTGATATTTCCATAGGATAAAATGCATTTTCCTGTATACAAGATATGCAGAGATAATTGTTGTGATTGATTAACAGGAATGTAAGTAACGTAAAATCAATGATAGAAAGATTTTAGAAATGAAAACCTGCTTCAGAAAAATAAATAAATCAGCCCCTTTCACCTGGCGATCATGTAGACAGTTCTTCATCAAATCAGTAGTCATTCCAAGGAGTCTCTAAAATTCTAGCTAGTGCTCCCAGGGACTGTCTGATAGTGGATTGCTTTGCTCAAGTTTGGCCCCTAAGTATCTCCATGGACTTCTACTTGTAAATCTGCCGCTTGTAGCACACCAGTTTGAGAGTTGAACGTGGTGTCCCATGGAATGTGGCAGTTCATGCTTGAATCTTCATTCTAGCTTCCTTCATACACCTTGTCTCCAAGTGGTTCTGTGTGTGTATTGTGTGTATTTTTTCCTTCTTTTCCCAATTATCTCTTCCCTTCCTTTTTTCTACCCTGCCTTCCCCACCTCTCCCCACCTCCTGCTTCCCCCCTCTTTCCTCCTCCCTTCCCCTCCTTCTCTCCCTCTTTTCTTCCCCTCCTTTCCTCTTCCCGTAAGAAATAGTCTAGGTCCCCCTCTTTCAGCAACATCAATGTTGCCTTTTCACTTGACGGAAATGTCCCTCATCCTTCTCTCCATCCTTTTAGGCTGTTTGGCCATCCCATTCTGGAAATGACTGTTTCTTTTACTCTTTACATGAGCAGTTATTTTTCCCATTACTAGCCTACGTCTTCACGGACATAAAAAACCCCGAGTGTGCCCTGCGGTACACATGAAATCTGAACTTATCCAGTGCAAAATTTGCATTAAAATGTCATAAGACAACAAACAATAGGGCTTTTATATGATTTTTGTAATTGTATAAAACCGGTTACTCTGGCAATAATTGTTTGTGCTTCATTAACATGCAAAATGTTAGACTAACTCAAACACAAAAGAAACTATTTTTGATGGGAATGGTGCTTTGTTTAATGTTAGACACCATTGTATTTACTTTCCTAATATAACCATTCTAATTAATACCTAGCGTTCCTCCCGAATTTTTTAGCTTCAGCACTCTGAAGGTGACAGTAGAGTCACAATTCCATGGCACTCTTTGTCAGTAACTGTCAAAATAGAGCCAAGCCTCTAGGAGTTGTGATCTAAATACCAAAAGAAAAAAAGTTAAAGAGTCCAGAAACAGTATGTCTCTGGATAATTAAAAAAAATTGCACATTACTCCTTGCTTCAAAACAAAATATTAATGTTGCCCAATGAAATGCAGCCTTTACAAAACTAGATTTTCCTAATAACTTTTTAACATGTTTGTATAGTTTGACCTCTATATATTTGCCTGGTTCATTTGATTTCACCTTTTTGTTGAAGTAGCCTGAGTAGAGGCATAGTGCAATTTTAAATGAATTCATCCGCACATGCACTCTTTCTGAAGGTGATTGGCAGTTTATCTGAAACCATGAAAAGTATCTTTTTATAACTGCACTGAAGAAGTGAATTTATTAGGGGAAGACTTTTGTGAACCAATTGTCATGAATAACACAATTTTATTCCAATGTGGAAAAGATGTGGGTCCTAGTCGGGGGCTTGTTTCTGGTTAGGAGGAAATGCAGGATTCAAAGACATGGGAAGAGATTCCCTAACTGCCATTGAATGCCGTGTCCTTCCCCTCAGAGGGCTGACTCTAAAGGCCACAAGATACAAGAGAACTAAGTTTATCATGAAGGGTTGTCATTCATGGGCCTTGACCCCTGAAACATAATTGAACATAAGACCTGTTACTTGTGGGAGAATGACACAAAAGGTAGACTCTTTTAAACAGTTATCCCTGATTGAGGTCGTAAGGCATTGGGTGATCACTTTTTGTTTTTGGTATCAGATTGATGTCGTTTTTTTTTCACAAATTTCTAAAATAGTTTATATATATTTTATATAACTTAAGTTTTGTCTAAAGATTGATAAATTTACTAATTTTCCAAAATTGATTCATTAAATTAGTACTATTTAAGAATTATTTTTCTCTTTTAATTACAGTTGACATACAATATTACATTAATTTAGGTATACAATGTAGTGATCAGACATTTATATGATTTAAAAAAGCGATAACTTGGATACGTCTAATACACATCTGACACTACATACAGTTATTAAAATATTATTGACTATATTCTTTATGTTGTACTTTACATCCCTGTGACTGTTTTTATAACTGGCAATTTGTACATCTTAATCCCTCCCCTTTTTTTGCCCATTCACCAACTTTTCTCCCAACTGGCAACCATCAAAATGTTTTCTGTATCTAGGACTTTATCTCTCATTTGTTTGCTTATTTTGTTTTTTTATAATTGCACATATAAGTGAAATCATATGGTATTTGACTTTCTCTGTCTGACTTATTTCATTTTACATACTACCTGCTACATTCATCTGTTTTGTTGTTAATGGCAAGATTTCATTTTTTATGGTTAGGTAATATCTCATTGTACTTATGTATTCTAATTTCTTTATCCATTCATCTATCCATGGACCCTTAGGTTGCTTCCATATCTTGGCAACTGTAAAAAATGCTGCAATATAGTGGTGTATTTGTCTTTTTGAATTGGTGATTTAAGTTTCTAGGAAAATGCCTAGAAGTAGAATTGCTGGGCCATATGGTAGTTCCATTCTTAATTTTTGAAGAACCTTCACACTGTTTTTGATAGTGACTGCCACAATTTACGATCCCACCAAGAATGCATGAGGTTTGTTTGTTTTTTTCTACATACTTTTTTATTTTTTTTACAGAGACAGAGAAAGAGTCAGAGAGAGGGATAGACAGGAACAGATAGAGAGGAACAGAGAGAGATGAGAAGCATCAATTCTCAGTTTTTCCGTTGCAACACATTAGTTGTTCATTGATTGCTTTCTCATATGTGCCTTGACCGTGGGCCTTCAGAAGACCTAGTAACCCCTTGCTCGAGCCAGCGACCTTGGGTCCAAGCTGGTGAACTTTGCTCAAACCAAATGAGCCCGGGCTCAAGCTGACGACTTTGGGGTCTTGAACCTGGGTCCTCTGCATCCCAGTCCAATGCTCTATCCACTGTGCCACCACCTACTCAGTCTCTCTACATTCTTCCCAACACTTATTTGTTGTAATCTTCCTAAGTTAGAAGTAGTTGACCAGTTGACCAGTTGGCTAGAGACTGTAATGGATTTTCAAAAGTATGGAAAGGGGTGAGGGGTAACAGAGATACAGGAGGCCAAACATAGGGTGATGGAAGATGGTTTGACTTTGGGTGATGGGCACATAATGCAATATACAGATCATGTATCACAGAGGTGAATACCTGAGACCTATATGAATATAGTAACCAATATAACCTTATTAAATTTAAATAAATAAATAAAAGTATTTTCTAGAGTACTATTATTTCTGTTTTCTTCTCATTAAAACCCAGCAGAAATAGCTCACATTAATGTTATATAATACTTTAATAATAGAAAATTAAATAAATGTTAAGTGACTGTATTATTAGCCACATGATTCTGAGTCATTTAGACTATTGTATTCTGAATAACCTAAGATAAAATATTTCTAAAATCATATGATAATATGTGTGAGCCTTGACACACCCACCTACTTACATTCTGAAAGAATCTGAATTTTAAGGACCCTTGAGTAAGGATTACATATGAAAGAATTGCTTGTTCCTTCTTCCTCTAAAAGTTCTTCAGAAAAATTTACTTCTAATTTAGTTCATATAGGTAAATAGCAAATCCCAATTTTTCCATGTTAGTGCCTCATAGTACAACTTTACTCTTATTTTTTCCCACCACCTTGAAGTCATCTTTAATTTCCTAGTTTTTATAACTGAAATGAGTAAAACAAAATTTCTGATCTACCCTTTTAATATTTGGATACACATGACTATTAAAATTGTTTTCTAAACTTATAATATTTACTACAGAGAACTTAAAATTCATAAATAATATGAATTGTTTTGGATGCCCCATTATGGAGGGAAAATTAGAGAACAAAAGTTTTTATGAGCAAGATCACTGACAAATGAATAATAGAAGCTACATATCAGAAATTTAGAAGGGATCTTGAAAATGTTCTACCTGCCTCCCAAATGAGATAATTATAAACTATAACTCCTTGGATAGACTGTTATTAAACTTCTGTTTGAAAACATCCAGGGATTGAAAATCCATTACTATATAGGATCCTTTCACAGTTTTTATCTTAAACAATTTCAATCTCCTCTTTGTCCTTTTCTTCAGCATGTTCTACAGCTGTCAGTTACTCTCAAAAAGTGATGTTCATAATCTCTATCATCCTCTATTTTCTCAATAATTATCTATCATCTCTTAACTATCTATCTATCTATCTATCTATCTATCTATCTATCTATCCAGCCATCTATCCATCTATCTATCTCTAACCATTTACCTATATTTACCTATATACCAAGTTTTAATATGCATACTATGTTCAGTGGGCAAAGGGCTGGATTCAGAGTGCTGAATTAATTAATAATTTTTACCCCAAAGTGGCTTATAAGACACTAATAGAAAAAGTAAGTAATGGACTATGTTGTTTAATCATAATTATGACCAATAGTCTGTTGGATAAATTAAAAAAAATAAATAAAAGCAGAGACTTGTTTTAGTGAGAGTTGAAAAGAAAGTCAGGGGAACTTTTTTCTTAAGGATAAAAATGATTTTTTTGAGGACTAAATAATGTAAAGACTGGATAAAACTAAAACTATAATTATGCATTGAGGCTTTGATATTATAAAAAAGAACGGCTGTGTTTGGCCCACTAGCTGGTATATATATTAGGCAGTCTATCACTATCCAGCAAAGACTACGTGTTGCCTATACCTACATTTTTTATAGTGACTAAATTTGAATCATGAAATGATAGACCTAGATCCACTTCACAAAAGCCCAAAAGAATTCTCTTAATTTGAGTATCTTATGTGTTTTGAACAGTTCATTAAATGTGATTGCAGAATTCTGTATAGCTATGAGAGATTCACCGCAAACTTCGATGGTCTAAGGGAGTTCTCTTTGAGATTTCAACTTTCTTTGCACCCTTACCTACCGTATGACTTCCCTCAGTCTAACTCATCCCACACTAGATTCCCTACATTTCCCCAAATCCTTGAAAGCTACGAATAACTACAGTGTTATTCTAAACAGTGGAAAACATGTAGCTGCTTTTTTCAAGAGTTAGATTACACTTCAATCAGTAATAACATTTTCCTCTCTAATTTGTGTCCCAATTACACCACATGGTGACATATTCAGAATAACTTTTGAAGATAAGGAGGAGGAATCATAGCCAATTTAATCCCTCTCAATGGCCCACTGACAAATATAATGACATTCAGACACCCTTCTCTTCTTCATTCCAGCAATCCTCAGACCTCATCATCAGCTAAATCTAAGCAATGTGTGTGTTTGGGGAGGGGAGGTGGTTTGCAACTGGGCAAATAATCAAAGCAGAAGAATGAATACAACCATCTGTATGGAAATTGGCAAACTGCAAATTCGTCCCCTAACTGGGATTAGGGAGAATACATGTCTCTCTCCAGCTCCACTTCTTCCCCGAATCTCACATACATCAATAACAATGGCTTTTCCTTCCTTCGGCTGGAGATGGAGAAAGAGATACTTGAAAGTTGTCAATGTCAGGGAGGGTTTTTCCTGCATAGTTATAAGCCCATTATTTAAAAGAACAAAATGAGAGCTCGTTTCCTACAGTGAATTTATAACATTTCCTGCTCTGTATTATGACGGCTGTCCCAAAAAGTAGAGTCAGAAGGAAAAAAAAAGGAATAAAAGAAAAAACAGGAATCAATTTTTTAAACTCAAAACTAGTGTAACCCTTTCTGGTAGGATGACTGTGTTGAAATTTACCTGCTACTGCAACCTTTTAAGGCAGAGCTAGAACCAACGGAAATGTGGTCATCTTTTCTTTCATTTTACTGTTAATTGCTATTTTTACAAAAATCCTTCTCGGGGTTTCTTAGGATCCTAGTATAATGCTATAGGGTATGGTATGAGCACTGACATTACTGTACTTCTGATATGTGATTGTTAAAAATGTATGTATTCTGAAAACATAAACAAAAGAGAAGAAAGACACAGTCGATGATCCAGTTTGAATGATTAATCCTAAAGTTTATTACTTACATAACCCTGAAATATTGAGTTTTTTATAGAGTTTCAGTAAGCTCTGCAACCTTTGCTAAACTGTCTATAATTGGAGAAGAACACAAAACAAAATATAGAACATGTAAATAATTAAGATAGTTTTGTCTATTTTAAATATCTCATATACATAAGTATATCTTAGTTATTTCTGATTATAAAATATGGAATTTTTCTATTTAAAAGAGAACAAAAACAGTTTTTTTCTTTTTTTTATTTATTTTTTTTATTTTAGAGAGGAGAGAGAAAGGGTGAGAGAGAGACAGAGAGAGAGAAGGAGGGAGGAGCTGGAAGCATCAACTCCCATATGTGCCTTGACCAGGCAAGCCCAGGGTTTCGAACCGGCGACCTCAGCATTTTCAGGTCGATGCTTTATCCACTGCACCACCACAGGTCAGGCAAAAACAGTTTTTTTCTTCCGTAAGTATGGAAGTAGGAGCAAGCTGATTGGAGAGAGTGAGATGTTGCCATTTCAGTATGAGACAATCTATTAATACTAAGTGTAGTTGGTTGAATAATGACTACTCAAAAAAGTAGATGTCCAAGTCCAACACCTAGTATCTGTGAAAGTGGCCTTAAGTGGAAGAAAAAATGGATTGTCTTTGATGTAATTAAATGAAGGATCTCAAGATAAGATCACTGGAACAAACACATGGCCCTCAGATCCAAAGATAAGTGTCCAATCAGAAGAGAACAGACTTAGAGATGCAGATGAGAAGGCAAAGGTTGGAGCCACAGATTTCTGGTGACCACCAAGGATAGAAGAAAGGGAAAGAATGAACTTGCCCTCAGCACTGTTAGCTGGCACCACCCTTCCCACACCTTGACTTATGACTTCTGGCCTCCAGAACTGTGAGAAAATAAATTCCTGTTGTTTAAAGTTATCAAGTTAATGGTAATTTGTTGGTGGCAGCCCTAAAAACCAATACACTAATTTTCATAATATGCCATTCAGGTATCACACACATTGTCCTATGTGCAAATTAGAAACAGTTATTTTTCATCACTGTGTCATAGAAAGCAATAGACCAAATCCATAAATGAAAACAAAACTAACAAAGGAAATAATAATTCTAAACTTACAATAACTGGTTTAGCATAGAGAAATATAGAGTAAACTAGGCTTCAGGAAATCTTCTCCGGGGTTCTAACTGCTGACTCTTACTTCCTAAGCACACTTTAGAGAAGTTGAGTTTCACAAGAAATTTGAGCGGCAGGTACAAGGAGTTTCCATATATGCCCCCCACATATACACAGCCTCACTATCAACATACTCACCAGAGAAGGAAAGATTTTATAAAACATTAACCTACACTGACACATTATTATCATCTAAAGTCCACAGTTTACATTAGAGTTCACTCTTGGTGTTGTATATTTTATTGGTTTTACCAAACATGTAATGACATATATTCACTATTAAAGGTTATGCAGAATATTTTCATTGTCCTAATAGTTCTCTGTGCTCCTCTTGTTCATCCCTTCTCCTAACCACTGGCAACTACTGATCATGTTACTGTCTTCAGAGTTTTGCCTTTTCCAGAATGTCACATAGTTGGAATCATACAGCATGAAGCCTTTTTAGATTGGCTTCTTCCATTTAACGGCATTATATTAAGTTTCCTCTATGTCTCTTCATGACTCAACAGCTCATTTTTTTCAGCACTGTATAATATTCCATTGTCTTGATGTACCATAGTTTATTTATCCAAGTTTTGGTAATTATGAATAAATCTGCTATTAAGATCTGTGTATAGGTTTTCGGGTAGACATAAGTTTTCACCTCATTTGAGTAAATATCAAGGAGGCAAAATAGCTGCATAGTATAGCAAGAGTATGTTTAGCTTTGTAAGTAACTGTGAAAATGTCTTCCAAAGCAACTATGCCATCTTATATCTCCACCAGCAATGAACTATTGCTCTACATCCTTACCAGCATTTCGTGCTGTTACTATTTTGTGTTTCAGTCATTCCAATAGATATGTAGTGAAATTTAATTTATTTAATTTGCAGTTTCCTAAGAACATTAGATGTTGACCATATCTTCATATGTTTAATTTACCATCTCTGTGTCTTTTCCTTGTTTAAAAGATCACTTCTTTTCTATTGTTGAGTTTTAAGAGAACTTTATATATTGTTGCGGTCCAGCCACGACGAGTTTATTACAGGGTCTTCGAATGGGAAAAGGTATGGAATTAAATAAATGATAGACAGAGACTTAAAGATATATACATACAGATGGGTTTGGGGGGACGGCACAGCGAACAGTCTCTACTGTTCCTGAGCCGATGCCATGGCAGCTCCCAGAAGCGCATCCGTTTTTATTCAGGGAAAAAACGTGGTCCATTAGCAATTCAGTTGTTTCCAAGACAACTCAAAGACAACCCCCACCATACCATTCAAATCTAACTTTATACCAATAAGAAACTAGTTTCCAGCCTCTTCCAGAGAACATGGGAGGGACAAGCGAGAATCAGGTATAGCTCTTTGTGAACTAAGCAGGTGAGGTAGGGGGTCGGGCCCAGCACCTCTATTCCCTAGATATATCCAAATTGCAAAAATACCTTGTTTATTTATTCAGTCCCCAACAATATATTATAAATAATAGTCCTTTACCATGTATGTCTTTTCCAAATATTTACTCTATCTGTGCTTGGTCATCTTATCCTTTTTCCAGAGCAGAAGTATTTTTTTTTACTTTTAATAAACTTTAGCTTATCAATTATTGCTTTCATGAATCATGACTACTGTGCTGTATCTAAAAAGGTCATCTTTGTTTTCTCCTATGTTATCTTCTAGGAGTTTTATAGTTTTCCATTTAGTATTTAGAACTTTGATCCATTTTGAGTTAATTTTTGTGAAGGGCGCAAAGTTTATGTCTGAATTTGTTTTTTTCACAGGTGGATGTCCAGTTGTCCCAGCACTATTTGTTTAAAATACTATCTTTGACCCACTATATTGCTGTTGTATCAAATTACAGTTGATGATATTTATGTTGGACTATTTCTGGGCTATCTTTTACCTTCCACTGATCCCTTTGCCTTTTTATTTACCAATACCACATTATTTTGATTACTGTAGCTTTATAGTAATTCTCAAACTTGAGTAGTGTCAGTCTTTTGACTTTTTTCTTCCCTTTTAATATTATGTTAGCTAGCTAGGCTCTTCTGACTCATATAAACTTTAGAATCAGTTTTTCAATATAAAAAAAGGAAGTTTCTAGAATTTCAACTGAGATTGCATTGAATCTGTAGGTCAAGATAGGAAGAACTGACATCCTGACACTATTGAATATTCCAATCTATGAACATGGAATATTTATCCTTTTATTTAGTTTTCTTTAACTTTATTTAGCAAAATTTACAGTTTTTATCATGTAGATTTTGCAGATATTTTGTTAGATTTCTACCTAAGTATTTCTCTTTTGGGGAGGAAGCTGTTAATGTAAACGGTATTGTGTTTTTTATTTCAAATTCCACATATTCATTTGTTCATTGCTGGTACATAAGAAAGTGGTTGACTTTTGAATATTACCCTTCTATCCTGCAACCTTGTTATAATTGTTTAATTGGTTCCATGAATTTTTGTTGTTATTGATTCTTTGAAATTTTCTGCATAGATTATCATGTCATGTGGTAACAAGATAGTTTTAATTTTCCTTTCCAATTTGTATGTTTTCCTTTAATTATTTACATATTAAATGAACTTGAACTTCTGGTATGATGCTAAAAGGAAATGATGAGAAGAGTCATTTTTGCCTTGGTCCTGATCATAGTGGGAAAGCTTTTAGTTTCTGATCAATCATATGATGCTAGCTGAACTTTTTTGGTTGATGCTTAGTTTTGAGTTTTTTATGATAAACGGTTGCTTTATTTTATCAAATATGCTTTTTCCTCTATTGGTATGGTCATATGAATTATATTCTTTAGCATTTTGATGTAATAGTTTACATTTATTGAATTTCAGATATTGAATTAATATTTCATACTGAGACAAATCCCACTTGATTATGGTGTATAATTCATTCTGCATATTGTCAGATTTGATATAGTGAGATTTTGCTAAATATTTTTGCATGTATGTTTGTTGTATGTTTATGAGAAATACTGATCTGTAGTTTTCTTTCTTCTCTCTCTCTCTTTTTCTCTCTCTCTCTTTCTTTCTCTCTCTTCAAATGTCTTTGTCTTATTTTTGTGTAAGCTAGCTGGCCTCAGATTGAATTAGAAAGTAATTCTATTTTATTCTCTGAGAAAGATTGTGAATATTAGTATAATATTTTACTTACATCTTAGATTGCCTACTTATTAAGCAGTAGATTGGAATTGAAAACAAAGGTAATACCTATGTAAATAGTATAGAAATTTAAAATATCATTTTCAATGGCTGAATTTTCTAGAGCAAAATTTAGGATATATTTTCAGAATGTGATTTATGAAAATTTATTTCAGTTTCAGATAAGAAACCTTAATTGAAAAATATAAGTAAAATAAAAATGTATGGTATATATATGTTGTAAGAAAGGTAAGAAAAATTCATTATACTATAACTTGAAGCAATAGTAAAAGAAAGCGCTAATTTAACATTTGAGGGAATTTCTTTACAAAATTTAAGTCTCTAGAGATATATTGATACTAACATTGTAAATTGGCTAAGTTTTTAACTGGAAATAGCAGCAGTTTGGAACATTCCATTATGAAAATTAATGAATTTTTAAAACAAACATCATTTCATTCTTACTGAGACTTTCATTAGCCCTGGTTTTTGAGACCTAAAGTCAGGTGTTACTTCTTACTGCTTTCCCGAATCATTCTACATCAGTCATCAGCAATGAATTGTTTTTTATTTTTATTTATTTTTAAAAGCAACAGTCTAGAAATACTAAAATGGTTTAGAGAATATACTTTCATCTTCCTTGAATAACTATGCCAAGTTTCATGTTAAGAAAAATGTCTTTTCATAAAACATAGACCATCCAAACAATAAATTGCAAATGTCACTGAGAAGAGTAACCATGTTCTAGACTCAGAATTTTAATATTTGTGCATTTTGAAAACTAGCAAACCAATACAGCTTTCTGATGTTTCTTTTTGAAAACTTTTTTTACCCATTTCCACCAACACACACATTTTTCCTCTTTGGCAACAGTAAACATGATTTCTGTACCTATGGGTCTGTTTCTATCTTATTTTGTTTATTCCTTTGTTTTGAAATTTTTAGATTCCAAATACAAATTATTTCTTTTTTTTTTTTTAAGTTATTTATTCATTTTTAGAGAGGAGAGAGAGACAGAGAGAGATAAAGGGGGAGGAGCTGGAAGCATCAACTCCATATGTGCCTTGACCAGGCAAGCCCAGGGCTTTGAACCGGCAACCTCAGCGTTTCCAGATTGACGCTTTACCCACTGCGCCACCACAGGTCAGGCTACAAATTATTTCTAAAATTATAAAAAAGACTTAGCAGGTCTCTCTTTCATTTCTTTGTTATTTTCTATTCTCTATAGGCCTTGTGTATCTATATGTAGTTGGTGTTGGAATAGTTGCTTTAAATTGTCATTTTTCAA